>NC_134873.1:9174407-9474407 GCF_049852395.1 Peromyscus maniculatus bairdii | reverse complement strand
CACCAGCTCGTGTTGCTCCTTGTCGTAACTCAGACCCTGGGACAGGTACGAGCTCCCGGCTCCATTTTGGAAGTGCCAACTCAGGGTCACATTGTCCAGCAATGCTTCTAGAAAAAGAACAGAGTTGCTGAGAGGGTAGTGGGGTGTGGAGAGGTGCTACCATGGGGGTGGGGGTGGGTGGGAGGAGGAGACAGACAGGAGGAGAGGGAGGGAGGGAGGGAGGGAGGGAGGGAGGGAGGGAGGGAGGGAGGGAGGGAAGGAGGCCACCTAGAATGGACACAGTCCAAGAAAGTGGGTGTGAAATAAGGAAGAGGTGATGGGGAAGGGAGGTAGAGATAAGGTGAGCTCCAGGGAGGAGGTGAGTAAGGAGAGCTGCAGGGGTGGGAAGGCGAGGGAGATTACTGCTAGGGGGAGTGTTGGGAGAGAGTGGAGGAGGGGAAAGGAGAAAGGGGGAGAGATCAGGGGAGAGGAAGAGGGATGAGCAAAACGGGGAGAGGAAGGGAAGAATCCAGGAGGGCCAACAGAGGGGGAAGACCAGACCGGCTAGAGCTTAGCCGAGCAGGGAGGGGCTGGGGCTGGGGCTCAGCAGACAGAGTGCTCCCCTGAAGCCCTGGGTTCATCCGGCTAGGAGGATGGCCAGCCTCAGCTACAAGATGGATTTGAGGGAAGCCTGGGCTACCCGGAAGAAAGGGAGGGAGGGAAATCTCCTAGAGCCAGGCTGGGGGTGAGAAGTACCAATTCTCAGAGGACCCAGATGAGGTCACAAGGCTGACGACAGTGGGAGAGACTGAAGAGGTGAGGGACAGGAACAGAGCAGATGCAGGACCCGCTGGGAATACGTCAGGCGCACTCACGGTTTTTAGCCTGTAGCTTGGCGAACACCGGAGACCCCTGGGAAGAAAAAAGAATAAAACTAAAGGCTCCCCTACACCCTAAAGGGGAAGGTGGGAATTCATAGGGCCCAGTGCACATTGGGGTGCGCTTCAACTTTGGATGGAGGAAAGCCTCAGGGACCTAGAGGGACAGTAGGGAAATGTCCTGCTCCCTCAGCAGTGCTCCCTCGGGTCCGATATCTACATAGGACGTCCAGGGGGTTAAAGACGCAAAGGAGTCTCCTCTGAGTGCGAGATGGAGCAGGGGCGCTGCAAGCGTGGCAGCGCTGGGCGCGGAGGTGGGGTGTTTTCCCCAGATCGGTGCAGAGGGATGCTTTTAGAAGAAAGGGTCCCCCAGGGAAAGGACGTGCCTCACCTGCCCTGTAGTGTTGGGACAGCCAGTTTGGTGAACATGGGTGCCTGTCGGGTTTGGAGTCTTCTCTTGGGTGATCAAGACGAGGGTGAAGAAAGCGATCAGGCCACTGACCAGCAGCACCACCACCAAGGCGCCTAGCCTGTAGAGCAGCTGGCAGCGGGAGTGCGAGTGCGGGGCGGGCGGCCACGCACGTGCCTCGGGGTCCTGAACATTAACCGTGGGGCCCGCAGCATCCTCAGGGTGTTCACCATCCGCTGGGCGCATGGTGTCTGCAAGGAACGCAGCATCCGAGGGGAGCTCTGCAACCGCGGGACGCGCAGCAACTGCGTGGAGCGTGGCATTCATGGGGCGCATAGTACCTGAGGGATGCCTGGCCTCCACCGAGTCCTCCGCATCCAGTGTGCTCTGGTCCATAGCCACTGTCGGGCAGTTCTTGTCTCCCGCCTGCACCCGCACTTTATAGGCTGGCTAGTGATCGCACTTTATAGGCTGGCTAGTGATCGCTTTGCCGGAGAGGATGTGGAACACGCACGCGCGCGCGGGGTTCCCGGGCTCCTCGCTCCGCCCCGTGACTCCGGGAACTAACTTTCTCCCCTCCTCCTCTCTAGTCTCTCCCCGGTGTCCAGGCACTGTGCCCCCGCCTTCGCCTTCTCCCTTTTCTTCTTCTTCTTCTTCTTCTTCTTCTTCTTCTTCTTCTTCTTCTTCTTCTTCTTCTTCTTCTTCTTCTTCTTCTTCTTCTCCTTTCATTCTCCTTCTCCTCTTCCTCCTCCTTGGGGTGTGTGTGTGTGTGTGTGTGTGTGTGTGTGTGTGTGTGTGTGTTTAAAACTGACACATTAAACAGTTGTTTATATGATGGGGACCATGTGATGTCGGGGTCCACTCCCTCCCTGGCCTCTCCTGGATCCACAGTCTGTCTCCCTCCTTTTCCCTGTCCTGAGGTTTGGGTTCGGGAGGCACGCAAACGGGGATTGCTCAGAAGAGGACTGCCCTGCCTGAAGATCCCTGATTCTCTCAGCCTCTGGCCCTTTAGTTCCGTCTTTCTGTCTCTTACTCTCAAATCTCTGTCTCTCCTCCTGTCTCTCTTGCCCCCTTTCTTCTAGCCTCCAGCTCCCCATCCTTGGGATGCCCCCAGGGTTCCCCTAAATTCAGGGCTCTTTCAGAGGACTCTGGGGACATCCAAGACTCATGGTCTTCCCACCCCGCAGAAGAACCAAAGAGCCCTGCTGAGCAACCCCACCCAGCCTCTTCTTCCCCGGGACCCCCAGGCCTTTCCTGGCCTGTCCCCACCCACCTTCTTGGGGCTTCCTGTCAGGAGCCTCTTAGGACCCCAGAAGCAGAAGGCTGGAGAGTCCGGATAGAGAAATCCCCCCAGGCCACGGACACAATTTCAATTTCCCGTTCTTTCGGTGCTCTTTCCTGAGGTGGAGGCGGAGGGGAGACAGGAACATCAGAAAGGCCCCCCAAAAGAGGAAATGAGAGGTGATTAGTGCTGGGCAAACCCTGGGGACAGACTCCTCAATGTCTTATCTGGTGAGAAGACAAGCGGGGAGGGAACTCAGGTCACCTAGCCTGGTGACCTGAGTTCCTTCCCCAGGACCCACTTGGTGGGGCGAGAGAACTGACCCGTACAGGACTGTCCTGCAGATGTCCTGTGACCACTGCATGCACATGATAAGAACATGTAATTTTGCCGGACCAGTGGTGGCGCACGCCTCTAATCCCGGCATTTGGGAGGCAGAGGCAGATGGATCTCTTGAGTTTGAGTCCAACCTGGGCTAGAGTTAAGTGCCAGGACAGCCTGGGCTACACAGAGAAACCCTGCCTCAGGAAAAAAAAAAAATTAAAAAAAGAGCAAACACACAAAAAAAGAAAGAACAGAAAAAAAAGGTAATTGTAAAAATGTGAAGCCCTAATGTGCCCAAACCAACAGGAACCAGACTGTTGACCTCAGCCCCCACCTGCAGGAAAGTTTTTGTTTGGCACGGGGTGCAGCTCCGGCCATCCTCAAACGCACCAGGCAGTCTAGGATGATGGAGCGGCGGGATGCCGGCACAGGCATGCACCCTCGCACCCTCGCACCCTCGCACCCCGCACCCTGTTTCTTCGGTGTTTGGGAAGGAACCCAGAGCACTTCATACTGGGGAGAGACCCCACTGAGCTTCTTATCCCACCGTGGGAGAAGTTGAAGGTCCACTGGGCCCTCCCTGGGAACACCATCCACTCCTTCCTTCCATTTGATCCTGCGTCAGCTTCCCCGGGGAATTACGGAGAAACTCAGCTGAGGGGAAAGGAGTATGTTAACAAGACGCAAAACATGTGGACCTTGGGGAAATTGGAGGCTCCACCCCGCTGGCCAGTGGACCGTGGCTGCCGGGCACCCGAAGTGATTCAGCTGTGAAAGCTTTGGCCCTCATACACACAATCACCTTACCACCTCAGTCTGCTGGATACCCACCCTGCTCAGAACCAGGCCACACCTACGTGACTCGTGCACATAGGGACCCCTCTCTGCCTGGAATACCCCCCCTTTCCGCCTCTGCCGCGAAGTGAGGATATCGTCTCACCCTCATTTATATTTTGTCATCACAGTGAGTAAAAATGACGGATAGAGACCTTCACTATCTCTGACCATAACGTCTTCCAAACCACTGTGTGAAGGCTTCCACACCACAGATCCGTCACCAAGGAACTGGAATCACCATCCTGACTCAGCTAAAACTAACTCCACTCACCTTTCTCTCCTGCAGAGCCAAAAGGGCCTTTATTCTCCCAGGGAGATTGGAAATTTGGTGGAGTTTCCAGACAGAAAACAGAGAGAGAGAGAGAGAGAGAGAGAGAGAGAGAGAGAGAGAGAGAGAGAGAAGAAAGTTCATACACTTTAGAACAAGATGTGCTTAGTGGTGTGCACCTCTGAGCCCAGCCTTCAGGAAGCCAAGGCTGGAAGGTTGGAGGTTCAAAACCAGCCTGCCCTACCTGGAAAGATATTATCTCAAAAACAAAACAAAATGGAGGATGCATGGCACTTAGGAGGTAAAGGCAGATAGATTTCTGTGAGTTCCAGGCAAGCCTGGACTATATAATGAGGGAGGACCAGCCAGGGTTATATAATGAAAAGCAGTCCCACCACCCCCAGCCACCAAAAAAAAAAGGAAAGAAAATTTCAATATTGAAATTGCTTGTTTTTGACACGGGATTTCATGTAACCGAGGCTACCCTGAAACTCCCTATGAATTCAGGGATAAACTTCTGATTCTCCTGCCTCCACCTCCAGAGTGCTAGTGACAGACGGGTCTGTGCCACCATGCCTGGTGTGTGAGGTGCTGGGGATGGAACCCAGAGCTTCATGAATGGCAAGTACCAAAATGAGTTAAACCTGAATATTGAACTACACACACACACGCACACACACACACACACACTCACACACACACACCCTGCTGTCCAGCCCCTTCCCCTACCCCACTAGGATCCAAAAACCAAAAGACTGCTCCAGAGAACTGACTTCAAAGAAGGAAAACTTAACATCTCAACAACTCCTGAACAGCATCGGCCAAGCTCCCAGGCCCTGGGCCAATCTGTTCACAATTAAAACCACAGCCCACAGCCAAGCATTGCCTAAGCTGTCATCCAGTTGTGAGGGAAGCATCTGGAGCTCCAGTAATGCACATGACAGAACCCCACCCTCAAAGGCCTTTGTTACACCACCCCAATGAGCTCTTCATTTTGTTTTAACATGTGTTTACCCTGTTGCCCTGACCATCCTTCTTTAGCCTCCTAAGAGTGTGTGCCAGGTGACAAGTGTGTGTTATCACTCCCAGCTCCATGGGAACTTTATGATTGCCATCTCTCCCATCCACCATGACTGCCTCTGTTTATTAATTAATTTCTTTACTTATCACTGCCTCCTACCCCTGCTGATGTGTGGCATCCTCAGCAGCATCTCAATCTACTGTATTCCCAGGTACACACAGCATATGGAGCAAGAAGGCTCTCCATGATATTTATGGGAGGAAGAAATGAAAGAAGGATAGGAAACAGGAAAGGAAGTAACAGGGATGGGTGAGTGAATGTGGGTGGGTGGGTGGATGGATGGATGGATGGATGGATGGATGGATGGATAGTTGGGTGGATGGATGCATGCATGCATGGATGCATGCATGGATGGATGGATGGATGAGTAGGTGCATTGATGGAAATGTGAGTGAATGAATGATGGATGGATGAATGGATGGATGGTTGGATGGATATGTGGGTGGATGGATTGATGGATGGTTGGGTTGATGGATGGGTGGACGGGTGGGTGGGAGGGTGGGTGGATAGATGAGTAGATGGATTGATGGATATGTGAGTGGATGGACTGATAGAGGGATGGATGGATGGATGGATGGATGGATGGATGGATGGATGGATAGATGTGTGGGTGGCTGTGTGGGTGGATAAAAGGGAAAGAAGGAGGTGTATGGAGGAGGCCTGGTGCTGATTCTGCAAGACTGTGATTGAAGCAGGTGCAGCTCCAGAGTCTGCTGCAGCAAATAGCATGAGCCTTGCAATGCTAGATGCACTGTGGTTCCTGTCAGCTTAAACACATCACACTCAGGTACTACATGAAATTGCAGGGCCTGAGAATCCAGCAAGCATTCATGTGGATTCAATCCCAGCAGCACAAGAAGGTGGTAGACAATGGGAAATCTCTCAGGATGCTGAGGAAATTGCTGTGTGTGGTGCTGAGCACAGAATGCATTCTTAGCAAAGGAGAGTTGTCAGTTTTTCATTATTTTATGAATATATATTAGCTATATGTAACAAGCTAAATGTCCCATCCAGACATTTTCATTCCTGTATATAATTTACTTTGATTTCATATTCACCCATTACCCTCATATTTTTAATTTGATGGCTTCTGTTTCAGTGCTTTTATATTTATGTATTTTATTTTAAATATATGAGCGTTTTGCCTGCACACATGCACATGCACCAACGTGCCGGCCTGGTGCCCATGGAAATATGGGGTCACATCCCCTGGAACTGTAGTTAAGGATGGTTGTGAGCCACCATATGGGTTCAAGGAACAGGACCCAGGTCTTCTAAAAAGCAGTAAGCACTGTCAACCATGGAGCCATCCCTCCACCCACCCCCTCTGATCTCCTCTTATCTCCCTCTCACTCTCACTGACCCCCTTCCTCTTCCCAGATGTTTTTTGAGACAGGGTTTCATGTAGCCCAGGCTGGCCAACTCACCTCCAAACCAAGGATAACCTTGAACTCCTTGCTGTTCCTCCCAAGTGTTGGAATGACAGGCTGGGGTCACCATCAACTTAAATGAAAAAGATTCCCCGCCTAAGAGGGTGTCAACCCACACACCATGCAGGTCCAGAGATCCACTCTAAAATATGAAGCAAGTTGGCCACCAGACCCAGAGACTGCTTTGAGCTGTGTGCCTTCACAGAGCTCTGGACCTCCGCTCCCGGGAAAGCAGACCATGTGGCTAGCCTAGGGGGGAGTCGGACCTGCAGCCCAGGGGGCGATCCTGAAGCGCTGTGTCACTCTGAGGCAGGAAGCTCCGCCCATCGTGCCAATCTGAGTTTTACCTTCCTGCCGCGGCCCTCTGTGGTGTAGTCACACCTCTGCTGTGCTCACCTGTGGGGGAGGGCAGACCCTCCCCACCACCACACCACACCCCGCCCACCGCCACACCACCACACCCCCAACCCCACCCCCACCCCGCACATCCTGGGAGAGCTCAAAGGAAAAAAGCAGCTAGATGGCCCCGCACTATAGTGTCGGCCTAGAGGTCCTTCTTCCACCTCTGAGGTCCGCTGAAAAGACTAGTCCCCCAGGATATGAGAAGAAAAACAAAGGTTTCCTGTCGGAAGGTTTTTAATGCAGAATCCCATTTCTCCCACTGTCACCCAGAGTCAAAAGCTCCACCCCGACCACGCCCACAGCCCCTCACTGGGGATTCTAGACGGATTCTAGACATATCTCTGCCAACTGCAATCTTCATGTCTCAGCCCCTAAGAACCTGGGGCAAGTGCGCACTACCATACGCAACTTAGTGTCAACTTTTTATTCATTCTGCTTTGGTTTTTGACACAGGGTCTCCCTAAATGGCTCAGGCTGGCTTCCAAGTCCTAGGTGTATGCTATCCCTCTGCCTCAGTGTCCCAAATGGCTAGGATAACAGGTACCAGCTGCCACCATGCTCAGTGAGAGTCAACTGTTGTGTTTTACCTGGTTGAGTCAAGGAATTACTGCCAGCCCAGGGCAGCCTCAGACACCCCATTCTGCTTCCTCAACCTCCTGTGCGCTGGCGCTGAACTTACAGCACACTCCACCAGCCAGGCTTCCAGTGGTGGGCACATGTGTGGGGCACACATGAGCTACAAAGATGATTCCAAAAGGAAGTTAGCTCAAGCTGTTTATGCAGATATTAGATACAAATGGTGCCGAAGGAAGTTAGCCCAAGTTGTTTACAAAAAAAAAATATGGTTGGAGCTTCAGGTCAAGAAAGATGATGTCAGTACATGATTCTCTCATAGACAACACTGTAAGTTCTGTAGACTAGGCGTGTGATTGGGTAGCCTTTAAGCTGATGCCCAATGGGGTATTTGCCGCCCCCCCCCTCTTGTTTTCTTTATGCTTTAAAAGGAGCTTGTTGTTTGTAAATAAATGAGTTCTTGCCTGACTTGGCTCCCTCCTGCATCTGATTGTCTCCCTGGGGGAAAAAAGGGAGGCTGGGGAACAGGCCAGCAGAGCAGAGCACTTACCTTTCCTCGGTTCTAGGTCTCCCTTCTGGGGGGGAGGGGGGCTAAGTTCCAGGTGGGGCAGGACCCCACACACATGTAAGCCACATAGAGTAGATTCAAATTCCAACCCCACCTCCTTAGCAAATTCCTTCAGCTCTTGGTGCCTCAGTTTCCCCACCTGTGAAATGAAATTAACACCCATTGACTATCTCAAAAAGCAAGATGGCCACAGTGAAGGAGCTTGAACGTTGCCAAATATACAGCAGGCACTCAGAACGTACAGCCGACCTTGCCACCGACAGCCTAGCGTGTCTGTGACTACATGTGGAATGTGAACCATGGAAATCCAATACACAGCCCCTGAAGGCCTGTTTGGAGTGAACTACACAGAGCCAGCCCTCTGGAGGCGGAGGCAGAAGGATCAGGAGTTCGAGATCATCCTTGGTGACAAGTCCAGTCGGAGGCCAGCCTGGGCTACAGGAGACCTTCAACCAACCAATGGGGGGAAAAATCTCAGAAGCAGCAAAAAGTGCATAGAACGGAAATGATCTCTCCAGTCTTCAGAAGGGAATTGGTCAAATCAGTGTTGGTGAGATGAGTTCGGCAGTCACGCGCGGCAGCAGAAACAGCTCATGTCTTTGGACCACTGTGACAAGGCTCTCTGGGGCTGAGCAAACAAAAGGCTTCTCAGGACGCTGCTTGCACGGTGTGGAGAGGCATCTGCAATGCCACTGTGCACACCCTGAGGTCTGCAGACACTGGAGACCATGGTGTGGCCCCAGCTCGCATTTCCATATGTACAGAGTTTTGTTTGGGTTCCTCCTTCTCCTCTTCCCCTCCTCCCTCCCTCCACCCCTCCTCCTCCTTCTTCCTTTTAACCGTCAACAACCTGTGGTCAACTAGGCACCCGCTAAGAAAGAAAAAGCGGCCACAGCTGTCTGGAAGAAGGGAAAATTCGGCGTCAGCAATAGGTGTTTCCCTGAGAAAGATGGGGGTGGGTGCTGGGCAGGCTGGGGACCCCTCAGAGAGGCGAGAGCTAGCTCAGTGATGGGAAATCAGCTAAGCTGGGTAGGAAGGGAATCCCAGCCTGGCCACCACCTGGAAGGGACTCTCCAGCACTGCCAGGGGAAACAGCCATTGGACAGCCACAGTTAGACACAGGGACACAAATGACACCCACGGCCAGGATATAGAACAGACACTCACATCAACCACAAATACCCCACAGTGTCACACACACACACACACACACACACACAAAGAGTATTATCAAACACACTGAGGTTAGGACAGGTGAGGGGTGTGGCTCCTACCTGTCATCTGAACGTTTGGGAACCTATGGAAAGACTTGTCCCAAGTTTGAGGCTAGCCTAAGCTACATGGTTTCAGGCTAGTATAGGCTTCAGAGACAGACTCTGTCTCACAAAGAAAGAGAGAAGGAGAGAGACAGACAGACATGAAAGAAAAGAGGTCTTGATTGATGGCTCAGCGGTTAAGAGCACACCCACACTAGGATGCAAAAGAAAATGCTCCCTGCGCTTCCTGCCTGTCTTTGTGGCAGTCCAGATTGAACTGGGGAGTGCATGTGTGAAGATATAAAATAAATTAAAATAAAAAGAGCACACCGACTCCTGCTCTCTCAGAGGACAGGGGTTAAGTCCCCACCACCCGCTTGGATCTGACACACTGTTCTGACCTCCGTAGGCACTGCACTCACCCTCAGACACACACACACACACACACACACACATGAATACAAATAAATTTTAAAACGTTTCAAGCGCTGGGGACATAGCTCAGTCACATAAGCGTGAGGGCCTGAGTTTGATCCCAAGTCCCGCCCCACCCCGTTTTTGTTTTTGTTTTGCTTTTTAAAGGCAAATGCTTGTAATCTCAGCTCTGCGAAGGTGGACACTGGAGGATTCCTGAAACGCACTGGCAAGCCACTCTAGACAAAAGCTGAGGCCCCAGACCAGTGAGACATCCTATCTTTTAAGAAAATTAAAAACAAGCAAGCAAACAAACAAAACCAGTATTCCAGTAAAGCATCCAGGCCCCTCGTCTGAAGACCAGAACCCCCTCCTTGTTCAGCCTCGGCTCCCAGAGCGGGACACGCGCGCCCCCTGGTGGACGGCAGCCTCACGGGTTGCACAGGTTGCTCATGGTCCGTTCAGTATCCTTACTGGGGGTCCTTGGAAGGATGTGACACCAGAACCTGTAAGTCAAGAGGACCCCCGCCCGAGCACCGGACCCCGGAGACGCATGGATGACCCTAGGATGCTGTCAATGAGGGTGTTGTAGGAGGAGAGGCGGGTCCCTGTCGCTCCAACAGGGCCAGCTTCGCAGCACAAAAGTGGCCAGAGCCCATGGGTGCCACTTTAGAGTGGACTCTGGTTTCCAAGTCCGGACAATTGCCGGCATTCTCCCTAGGCCCCGCCCACTTCCCAGATGTTCAACTCCGGGTCCCTGCCCATTCTCTTGGCCCCTTTCACTTCCCTACCATTCTCCCTAAGGTCCCTCCCGCTACCTTTTCCCAGGCTACGTCAGTTAGTTCCTCCTACCTTCTCTGTCGTTCTCCCTAAGCCCGCCCACTTCCCAAATGTCAACTTCCCAAATGTCATTTTCTCTGGACCTTCATTCTCCTCTCTGGCCTTGCCTGCCTGCTTTCTCAGTCCCTCCCAGCGGCCCTGTCATTCTCTCTACGCCCCGCCCACTTCTCCAGTCATCCACTTGCTCGGAGTTCTGGATTCCCACGTCGTTCACCCTCCTAGCCCCGCCTACTCCTCCTCCCCCCCCCCCCCCCGTTAGCTTCCCAAGCAGACCCTGTTCAGCTCCCCCGTCCCGCCCACTTCCCTGCCAATCTCCAAAGGCAGGTTTCTTCGGGTCATTACCCCAAGGCTTGAGGCTTCACCGACTTCTCTACCATCATGCCAGCCCCCGCCCTCGTCCTTCCCACATTCACATCATTCTCCCTAGTCCACCTGCCTTTTTTTTTTTTTTTCTTTTTGGAGCTGAGGATCGAAGCCAAGGCCTTGCGCTTGCTAGGCAAGCGCTCTACCACTGAGCTAAATCCCCAACCCCTCCACCTGCCTTTCTTCTAGGTCCATCCACAGCCATCTGGTGGGGTTGTGTGGTAACGCCCAACTCTAACCACCTAGATGAGAAAGGTCTGTTTCCCCGCCCGCCTTTCCTCAGAGAAGTCTCACTCCTAAATCCACCTGGAACCGGCTAACCACAGGGCAGTCTTCCGTCCCTCCTCCTCCTCCTGTGCCTTACAAGCTCTCCTTCCAGCTGCTGGACACACCCGCCCCATCTTATTCGCTGTAAGATTTAGTTTGTTTTTATATGTGTGTACGTGTTGTCTGTGAGTGGATGCTGTGAGGGTTCGGAGATGCCAGAAGAGGGGGTCAGATCACCTGGAGCTAATGGTGACTGTGAGCTGGGGTTGAGCCCTGGGGACTGAACTCTGGTCCCCTGCAAGAGCAGCAAGCTCTCAGCCACTGAGGCATTTCTTTAACCACCAGCTCAGAAGATCGCCACATCTGGACATGGCCCAGCCTTGAGCTCCACTTCCTGATCCCCAAATCTAAAGTGGTGATGGAGAGGAGGAGGCTCCCTGCCCCCCTCCCCGAGTGTGCACTTGGACTGTGTGCCTGTCCATCCCTGTGGGAGAAAGGGTCTCCGCACAGGTGTTGCTCCCAGCCCACCGTGCTGGCATGCATGGGTGTGTGTCTGTCTCCCAGACTGTATTGCATGTCGGATCTAGCCTGTTTGACCAATGGCAGCTTAGGGAGGAAAGCAGTTTTTCATCTTAGAGCTCATGGTCCACCATTCAGGGACGAACTGGGAGGAACCTGGAAGCAGAAGCTGAAGCAAAGACCACAGAGTAAACGAAAACACTCACTTCCCCTGAGGGCTCAGCCTGCCTTTCTGAAGCCCAGGACCTCCTGCCCAGGGATGGCACCACCCACAGTGGGCTGGACCCTCCCACATCCATCAGCAATCAAGAAACTGCCCACAGGCCAGTCTGATGGAGGCATTAATTCTGTCTGAGTCACCCACACTGCCTTAAGTAACCCCTTTCCCAAGTAAGTCAACCTGACACAAGCTAGAGTCATCTGAGAGGAGGCAGCCTCAGCTGAGGAAATGCCTCCGTAAGATCTAGCAGCAAGCAAGCCTTTAGGACATTTTCTTAATTAGTGATTGATGGGGAGGACCCAGCCCACTGTGGGTGGTGCCATCCCTGGGCTGCTGGTCCTGGGTTCTATAAGAAAGCAGGCTGAGCAAGCCATGGGGAGCAAGCCAGTAAGCAGCACCCTTCATGGCCTCTGCCTCAGCTCCTGCCTCTGGTTCCTACCCTGCTTTAGTCCCTGTTCTGACTTCCTTCAAGGATGGACTGTGATCTGGAAGTGTAAACCAAAGAAACTCTTTCCTCTCTAACTTGCTTTGATCATGGTGTCTCATCCCAGCAATAGAAACCCTAAGTAGGACACCGAGAAACCCTAATAAACTCATTGGTTCACCAAACTAAGCCTGGGTTTAATTGTTTCTGTTTCTCTTTCTTTTCTGAGTTATCATTTTTAACTACTTATGTATTTGTGTTTTGCCTGCATGTATGTCTGTGCATGACTTGTGTGCAGTGCCCATGGAGGCCAGAAGAGGGCAGCAGATCCTGGAGAACTGGAGTTACACACAGCTGTGAGCCACATGTGGACTCTGTAAACTGACCCCTGGTCCTCTGTAAGAATACATGCTCTTGGCCAGGCGGTGGTGGTGGTGGCGGCGGCGGCGGCGACGGCGGCGGCGGCGGCGGCGGCGGCAGCGCACGCCTTTAATCCCAGCACTCGGAAGGCAGAGCCAGGCGGATCTCTGTGAGTTCGAGGCCAGCCTGGGCTACCAAGTGAGCTCCAGGAAAGGCACAAAGCTACACAGAGAAACCCTGTCTCAAAAAACCAAAAAAAAAAAAGAAAGAATACATGCTCTTAACTGCTGAGCTGTCTCTCCAGACCCATTGATTGTTTTGAGGCAGGATCTCACTATATAGCCCTGGCTGTCCTGGAACTCACTTTGTAGATCAGGTTAGCCTCAAACTCACAAGGATTCACCTGCCTCTGCTTCCCAAAAGCTAAGATTAAAGGTGTGTGCCACCACACCTGGCTGGGATAATTTTGTTTGTTTGTTTTGTTTGTTTTTGTTTTGCACATTGATGTCCCCTCTACCTGGTTATATTACTGAAAAGTTCACCCAAGCTTGTGTGGTCCAGGACTGAATAAGATCATACCCAGGTGGTAGTGGCACATGCCTTTGATTAGGACACAGAGGCAGGCAGATCTCTGTGGGATGGAGGCCAGCCTGGTCTACAGGGTGAGTTCCCGGACAGCTAAGTCTACACAGAGAAACCCTGTCTCAAAACAGCCAAAAGAAGAAGAAAACCATGATGCACTCGACTGTGAGCCAAAGCAAAGCTTCCCTCCTTGAACTGCTTCTGTCCGGTGCTCTGTCCCAGTGACTAGACCAGTGCCTAACACAGCGGCCACAAGCCACCACCCCCTCCACACATACAGACAGGGGACACTGGTGGTGACCAAAGCACCCTTCTTGGGAAAGTAGCGTTATCTGTCCCCTTATCCCCAAGGCCAGGAAGGGCGTCAGGGGCTGTGGATGCTGCGTCCAGCTGCCTGGCTCTACCAGACTTCAGTGAGTGGCACACTGAGGAGACTCAAGGGGCTGGAGACACAGCTTGGCTGGCAGAGGGCTTGCCTAGCTTGTATGAAGCCCAAAGTTCCATTCCCGGCACGGCACAAACTGTGTGCCGCCCCTCTGTCATCCCAGAACACAGATCAGGAGTTCAAGGCTAGCATGGGCTATATGAAAGGAAGGGGTGGGAAAGGAAATGGAGGGGAGAGGAAGGGAGAGGAGGGGAGGAGGAGGGAGAGGAGGGGAGGAGGAGGGAGAGGAGGGAGAGGAGGGAGAGGAGGGGAGGAGGAGAGGAGGGAGGGAGGGAGGAAGCAGGCAAGTTGGCTCAAGAGAGGAAGGGGAGACCTAGGGAGGCCTTTGGTATGGGCCACCCTAACAGAGAACTGGCACCAATTTGACAACCCCTTCCCTGCCTGACTTGTTTGGTGATGTCAGGAGGTGACAGACCCCATCCCCCACTCACATACAACTTTCACAATAATATCAAACTGTTGGACACAGATCAAGGCTCAGACACATGCACTGATCCCATATATGACCCCAAGCATGTACCGGAACAATCCAGAAACATACATGCATAAATTTTTAGAGGCTATGAGATAGGGTCTCACTATGCAGCCTGGGCTAGCCTGGAAACCTCTAAGTAGACCAGGCTGGCCTTGAACTCAGAGATCTGCCTGCCTCTGCCTCTCAAATTCTGGGTTTAAAGGTGTGCGCCACCATACCTGGCAAGCTTTTTTTTTTTTTCAAGGACTGAGTCTGTAGCCCAGGCTGGCCTCAAACTCACCATGTAGCTGAGGAGGACCTTGAACTCCTGATCCTCCTGCCTCCACCTTAGAGTGCTGAGGTGACAGGTATGAGTCACCAGCTCAGTTTCTGCAATGTTGGGGGTGGAGCCAGGGCTCCTCCTTTTCCGTATGAAGGGAGGAGCAAGCTGGAGATTTGACCCACCTCCCATGCCTGCAGCTATTGGTTGGCCCTCATAAAGGTCTGTGAAGTAAGCCCTGGTCTGTCCTAGCCTGTGATAAGCAGCACCGGCATCTTTAGTGGCATGGCCAGCCCCTCCTTGGCCACACTGGCAATGCCACCATTTGGGTGAGCACCCACTAAAGCCACCTCCTCCGTGGCCAGAACAGTGGAAGCACCGGCTTTACATGCAGCCTGCTGGTGTTGCGGGGAGCGACTGAAGAGGCAGACACAGCTCAGCACTGCCTCCCTCCTCATCGCTGAGAATCCTTCGACTCCAAACAGCCCTGGCCAAGCCAGGCAATACATCGTCTCCTTCCAGTCTGTGGCGATTAGCACTCATTTTCAATTCGACAACACAAGGTAAAATCACCTGGGAAGAGAGTCTCAGTGAGAGATTGTCTCAACTGCATGAACAGATGTGGGAAGACCCCGCCCATGGTGGGCAGCACCACTCCCTAGGCAGGGGTCCTGACCGGTGTCAGAGTAAAGAAGTGGAGCAGAGAACCAGCAAGCAGGCACTCGTTTCTCTGCTGGTGACTGTGGGTGTCACATGACCAGCTCCTGTCTTGATTTCTCCACAACGGTTGAACTATAACCTGAAATTCTAAGCCAAAATAAGTCCCTTTTGTTGTATTTTTAAAAACTGTTGAAAGGAGTCACTCCATACAACAGGGCCCACGTGGGAGGTTTATTGAGGGGAGGGGAGAGAAGGGGCAGGGACTGGTCCCTGGGGATGAGAGCGAAGGAAGAGAAAGAGACAGGAGGTGGGCAAGGCCCGCCTTTTATAAGGAAACATAGTGACCATGCACGGGTGCTCTTAGTGGCTGCAGCTGAGGACAGGTCCTGTCAGGACCCTGAGGGCAGCCAGTACAGATCCCTAAATGCTAACACCTCTCTCCTGTAAGCTGTTGTTTGCCAGGGTGTTTTCTTTCAGGAGCAGACATAAAACCAGGACAGCGTTTGGGGGTGGGTTGTTCTTCCTGTGTGAGAGTCATTAAGAGTTATTAATTCTACAGACAGACAACAAAACAGTGAGGCTCTGAGGAGACCAGGGACACGTAGCACAGTCAGGCTCCCCTTAGAAGCTGGAGGGGGAGGTTCTAAGTCACAGGACTGAGGAAGAGCCCATGGTACGTGCTGGAGCTGGCCCTCTGGATGTCTAAATCGGATGAGGGTGAAAAGGGCAGGAATCTAAAACAAGTCGCTGGAGCTGCAAAACCAAATTACTATGTCAAGGGAATGTCCCAGCTTAGCAATGGCCCTGCCTAACACCTTCCCCTTTACACACACACACACACACACACACACACACACACACTCCACGGTGTGGTCCTGCCTAACACCTTCCCCTTTACACACACACACACACACACACACACACACACACACACTCCACAGTGTGGCCCTGCCTAACACCTTCCCCTTTACACACACACACACACACACACACACACACACACACTCCACAGTGTGGCCCTGCTAACACCTTCCCCTTTTTACACACACACACACACACACACACACACACACACACACACACACACCACAGTGTGGCCCTGCCTAACACCTTCCCCTTTACACACACACACACACACACTCCAGTGTGGCCCTAACACCTCCCCTGTACACCCCCATGTGCATACACACACTCTGCAGTGCCGGGCATGGCTTGGGCTGGACTTAGTATCCCTGCCCCACACCCCACACCACAATCATCTCCAGAACCCTGCATCTCCGGGCTCACAGCTGCAGAGGACTAGAGCCAAGCCAGGGCCACACACTGGACTGAGTACCACCAGGACACAGAGAAACACAGAGAAGCTATGTTGTAGCCTAGGATCGGGGTGAGGAACTGGCAGGATGCTCCGGGGAGAGGCCATGAGTGGGATGTGGGGGGCAGAGCATTGCTGCAGTCACCCCTTAGAGTCAGATCCCCACCCCTTACAAAGACAGCACAGATCCAGGGCTGAGTCAACAGTGCGTACCCAGCTGGGGGGGGGGCGGGGGGGCGGGGCAGACATGTGACAGGCACGGGCAGAGGCCCTGCTGCAGGTTATGCGATGGTGTTGGACCCCAGCAACATTGTATTCTTGAGAGACAAGGCAGGTGGCCACCAGCTTGTTTTGTTTTGTCTAATACCAAGCAACAAAGTAGCTGGAGTCGCACAGTGATAAGAGCCTGGGCTTGGGATGTTCCGGTTCATGGCCTTTTCCCAGCACCAACAATGTCACCACACTGTAGCAAGCTGCTCCACCCTCCTGAGCCTCTGTTTCTTGTCTCCAAAAATGGCATGTGCTGGCATCTCCAGTCACTGCATTAAAACCTAAACAGATACCCATAATGCACCTAGAAAAGGATGTGGCTGTTGAATTTAGTGTAAATAGCTCCTAACTTTTGTTTGTTTGCTGTTGTTATTGTTGTGGGGTTTTTTTGTTTTGTTTTTGAGACGGGTTTTTCTGTGTAGCCCTGGCTTTCCTGGAACTCTCTCTGTAGACCAGGCTGGCCATGAACTCAGAAATCCACGTGCCTCTGCCTCCAAGTGCTGAGCTACAGGTGTGCACCCCACACCTGGCTCACGTCTTGTCTTTTTATGCAGTACTGGAGATGGAACTGAGGGCCATGCACGTTCCAAGCAGGGTTCTACCCATGAGCCATACCTCACTGGGGGAGTCTAGGCAGGGCTCCACCCTGACATGAGCCTGGCCCCTCATCAAGGGTTCTAGGCAGTTTTACTGCTTTATATTTCCGAATTTTAATCCCGAACTGGTTAAAATCTCACAGCTGGGGAGCTCATAGGGAGCTGGGAGCCGGAGAGGGGCGGGGGAGGGGGGGCCTATTGCTGTTGTTTTCCTAAGTTGACTGACTTCTAAAAGTTTGTGTTTATACCCACAGACAGACGCTACCCCCAGCCTGGACCAGAGAAGCTCCTCTCTGCGGGGAAAGTGGTGAAAGCAGCTAACGGGGTGCTCAAAGCTGCTGAACCATGGGCTTCTGATGGCTTCTGGAGGAGAGGGGATCATTGTCTCCGGTGTCTACCCGTGGATGCACACCAGGATCCAACGGCTAAATCCGAAGGCCACACACACACAACTGGGTGAATCTCAGGGGGTGGCAAGACAAATGTTGGACAGGGAAATGTAGAAAGGAGGGGCAGGTGTTGACAGGAGTGGAAGGGAGAAAAGAGCGGGTGGGGTGGGGGGTAAACAGTCAAGGAAGAGAGCTAATTAATTAAAAGTGTCTGGGAGTGGCTAGAGAGATGGTTCAGTGGTTAAAAGCACTGACTGCCAAAGGACCCAGGTTCGATTCCCAGCACCTACATGACAGCTCACACCTGTCTGTAACTCCAGTCCTAGGGGATCAGAACGGATCTGATGTCCTCTCTGGCCTTTGCTGGCACTGCATGTATGTAATATACAGACATACATGCAGGCAAAACGCCCATGCACACAAAAAATAAATAATAAATAAATAAAATAAAAAGCAGGAAGACTTGAAGTTGGGAGGGTTGGGGAGGTGGTGGTGGATCTGGGAGAAAAATGTCTGACTAAAGGAAGGAAGGGAGGGGGAGGGCAGAAGGGAGGGAGGGAGGGCAGGAGGGGGAAGAAGCTTGTCTTCGGCCAGCTGGCGATATCACAGTTGGGTCTGCAGCGAGGGAGAAAGAGCATGGGGGGCCGGACTCTCGCCCGGCATGCCTGAGGCCGAGTCCCATGCCCAACGCCAAATAAACCCAGGCCATGGCAGTGCACGCCTGACATCCCAGCACGCCCCGCACTCCAGAGGTAGAAGGATCAGGAGTTCAAGGTCACCCTTGGCTGCTAATCAAGAGGAAGGCCAACTTGGGCTTCGTGAAACCCTACCTCAGAAGGGAGAGGGGGCTGGATGGGTGAAAGCACTTTCACAAGCCTGAGGACCTGAGTTCAAATCCCTCAACCCTACATAAAAGCCAGGAACACAGCAAGGAGCATGTGTAACCCCAGAGACCTTACAGAGGGTAGGAGGAGAAAGCAGAAGAGCCCTAGAATCTGGGCGTCCATGGCCGACAAGAAGAAAGGCCCTGTCTGGAACCAGGCGGAAGGTAAATGGCCGCCCTCTGATTTCCAAATGTGCTGGGACAAACTCGTGGACTCGCAGATGTTTTAGATGTCACTTCAAGGCTAGGTATGCTGTTGATTCCAAAGGCTGAAGGCAGAAAGTTCATGAGTTCAAGGCCAGCCTGGGCTACATAGTGAGTTCCAGGCCAGCCTGAGCTACATAGGAAACCCTGTAATTAAAGAAATAATTATCAACACTGAAGCAAAGACATGTTGATGTGGAGGAAGCACCCTTTTATTTGTGGGGTCCAGCTGTGAGTCTTAGCCCTCTTATATTAGTCTCCAAGCCCTCCTGGGGGTGATATCCATCTTTCAAGAGACCCAAGGGAGTTCTAGGGCCTTGCAGGGCTCCTCAGGACAGTGCCCAGCCTGCACAAGCATCCTTTGCAAATACAGAAGCAAAACTGTAGAAGGTTCCAGAAGAGACCCCCAGGAACCAGTAGTATCTCCCCGACACACCTGCCACCAAACCTCCCCTCTGGAGATCCTGGGGCTCAGAGCCACCACCCTTCCCTGTCTATACAAAGGTTCTGAGGAAGCAGGGGGTCTCGGCTGGAGTGGAGAGGGGAGAAGCAGCAGACCCCGAGGAGGGACTGGGGTGAGGGCGCTGTCCTAGGTGGTGTTTATAAGACCCCGGGGCACCTCTCCAAGCAGTCTCTATGAAACCCGAGTGGAGAGGAACGAGAATCGCTGATGGCACCCGGAAGCTGGAGTGGGGATATACCAGGACCCTGAGGCCTCAGAGAAGGTGCTTACCGGGGGAGATTCCTGCATCCCCGGGCCCCTCCTTCCATACTCCCCCTATCCTCCCTCCATCCTTCACTGCGAGCATCCCAGGCGGGCCCAGGAGGCGGAGCTTGCGGGTGACCCGGGCGGTGACGCGGTTACGGCTCCGCTGATATAGAGGCGCCCGGGGGCGCAGAGACAGCTCCGCAGCCGCCACCTCACCCAGTCTCCAGAGCCAGAGCCACAGCGGCCCGTCGTCGACACCAGTCCATCAGCTGCTACCAGCAGCAGCACCACCGCCATGCGAGAGATCGTGCACCTGCAAGCCGGGCAGTGCGGCAACCAGATCGGGGCCAAGGTGCGCGGGGCTGAGGGAGGGATGGCGACGGGACGGGCGCAGAGAGGGGTCTCTGGCTCCCCTAAGACTCACCCAGGAAGTCTGCATCCCAGGGTAGTGGGGGAGGGGAGCCAGGGCAGAGCCAGGCCGGGAACAAAGGGGCCGGTGATGGGGGCAGGGCCTGGCCTTGTGCCCCTTGGCCACAGCTGGCCTCACAGCTGGACCACTGTCACCCTCAGCTGCCGGCACAAAGAGGCACGACCCCTCCTCCCCAGCCTGCCGCCGGGATGGGGTGGCACCGAGAGGCTCTGGCGGAGCCCATCCTGTCCCTACCCCCCACTTCTTGCTGGCTCATGCTAGCTGTGGCTTTGAGTTCCCCAGTCACCTAGCAGGAGAGCAGTCAGTAACTGGAGAGGTGGTTTTGAGGGTGTTCCAGACACAGCATCTCTCAGCCCGTCCTTCCCGGCTGTCATTGCGCCCCAGCCTTAGCACTTGGGAGATAGAGGCAGGAGCCCAAAAACAGCCTCCCATATACAATAAGTCGGAGGTCAGCCTGGGCTATGTGAAACTCTGTGTTAACAAATAAATAAGTAAGTAAGTAAATATATATATATATATATATATATATATATATATATATATATATATATATATATACAAATAAATAGGGGTGGTGTCGCTCAGTGGGTAGAGCCTTTGCCCAGGTGTTGTGGTACAGCTTGGGCTATGTGGAACCCTGTGTTAACAAATAAATAAGTAGGGGCGGTGTCACTCAGTGGGTAGAGCCTTTGCCCAGGTGTTGTAGTACATACCTGTCACCCCAGCCACTAGGGAGATGGAGGCAGGAGTTCAATATCATCCTAGGCTATCTAGTGACTTTCAGGCTAGCCTGGGCTATAGGAGACCCTGCCTAAAAAATAATAAACAACGATTTAAAAAAAACAAAAAACAAAAAACAGCAAATCCAAAACAGCTACCCAACCCTTCCCATCACCCATGCCCACATCAAACAAACAAACAGTAGGGCAGGCAACATGGCTCCTCCAGTGCTGATTGCCAAGCTCGGCAACCCAAGTTTGATCTCCATGTGCTGGAAAGGAAGAACGGCCTCTGGCAAGCTGTCCTCTGGCCTCCACTCAAGCATGTGGCGTGAGGCTCACCCACATGAAATAAACTGTTTTTAAACAATAACAAAAGGAAAATCTATTCAACTCTGCCGTCACACGTCTCTCTCTCTAGTTCTGGGAAGTTATCAGTGACGAACACGGCATCGACCCCACCGGGACCTATCATGGGGATAGTGACCTCCAGCTGGAAAGAATCAATGTCTACTACAATGAGGCCACAGGTAGGGAGGGTAGCCAGGAGGGTGGACACCTTCTGCGGGGGCAGGAGGGGGCTGGCAGGAAGGGACAGGATGTGCCCAGGAGCCTGCTGGGCCTGGCGCTCACCCCAGCCTCCATCCATCTGCCGTCTCCACAGGTGGAAATTATGTTCCCAGAGCCGTGCTGGTTGACCTGGAACCCGGCACCATGGACTCCGTCCGCTCTGGGCCTTTCGGCCAGATCTTCCGGCCAGACAACTTTGTGTTTGGTGAGTCCCTCTCCGGTGTGGGCACACATGTTTGTTTTCATTTCTAATTAGCACCAAAGACACCCCCCCCCCCGTGATTGCTGCAGACTCAGAGGACATGGCAGCCTCCAAGTCGCCATAGAGCTGAGGCTGGCCTTGAACTAGCTTACACGGCTTAAGATGACCACGAATTCGTGATTCTCCTGCTGCCACCTTCCCAGTTCTGGGATGGCAGGTGGGTTTCTGTGCTGCTGGGGATGGAGCCCAGGGCTTCCTGCATGCCAGAGGAGCACTGTAGTGACTGAGCCCCAGCCCTCTGGAGATGGTGTACATAGGAAGGATGTGAGCAGGTTCTGTGTAGACACCATACTTTTCTAGAAGGGCTCTGAGCTCATCTACCAATTAGAAGAGGAGTCAGTCCATGACCACAGGGCTGGTGCTCAGCAATCCATCTCCAGTCGTCCTCAGAATGTCAGCTCCACGGGGATGGCAGCCGGTCAGAGCGGGGGCAAGGAGGCAGCTGTCTTCTTCTCTACTGCAGCCCCAGCTAGCGACCCTGGGCAAGGGAGTTTCCCTCTCTGATGGATACAAAGTGTGTGGAAGATAACTGTGTGCCAGTGTGGGTATGGTGCGTAAAGGTCCTCCGGAAATGGCTGAGGAGAGAAAGATACAAAAATGTGAGGTGGGCCCAAGAGCGTGCACACAGAGTGTGTGTGTCCCAGAGAGAGGCAGAGAAGAGGAGGAAATAAGAAAGGAAGGCAGAGAGAAAAGAAAGAAAGGACAAGATTAAAAGGAGGCTTGGGGAGATGATTCAGTTGGTCAAGTGCTCAGTGTGTGAGCATGAAGATGTGAGTTCAAATCCCAAGCACCCATTTGAAAATACAAGCACGGGAACTTATGTCTGTAATGCTAGCTCTGGGGAGAACAGAGACGGGTGAAACCCTGGAGCTCGCTGGCAAGCCAGTCTAGCCATGTGAGAGACCCTGCCTTAATAATAAAATAAATAAATAAATAATGAATGAATGAATGAATAAATAAATAAATAAGGTAGAGAGAGATAGAGGAAGACACCAGACACTGGCCTTCTACACGTGTGCATACACGGGCACGCCCATGCACGCCTGCACGTGCGTGTGTACACACACACACACACACACACACACACACACACACACACACACACGTGACGTGGAGCAGAGGCCTGCTAGAGGTGAGGGAGGGGCCGTGTGAATACGGTAGAGAAGGAATTCCAGGCACTGGTGCAAAGGTCCCAGAGCTGATGAAGGAGCATCCAGGAGGCCCGCGTGACTCCAGCAGAGGGAATGAGGAGCGATGGAGGTCGAGGCAGGAGGGAACAGGGCAGGGCCAGCGGGACTTGAGGGCTACAGGGTGGGGAGGAAGTGGGGGGGGGGAGGGACAGCTGGGACGGACTCAGCTCACGGGCGCCCTCTGGCTGCTGCAGGGAGCACAGACGTGAAAGGCCGCAGCCGGGTCAGGGCACTCCTGGGAGGAACAGAGGTTTTTCAAGCTTATGGGGTATGGTTTTATTGAGCTTTTTGTAGGAGCCTTCTAGCTTCTGGATGAAGGTGTGGCGAAACTGAAACACTTACAGTTAAATATAATAATTATTGTAGGACGTAATAATCGGCGCTGGAGAGATGACTTAACCGTTGACAGCACTCGGCTCCAGCAGGGGACCCTGTTTGTCCCCTAGGACCCTGGTGACCCTTCAATCATCCCCAACTCTGGCCTCTGAGGGCACTGCACTCATGGCGCACAGACAAACATGCAGGCAAAACATTCACCCACATAAAAAATACGAATAAAATAAGCTGGGCATGGTGGTGCACACGTTTAATCCCAGCCCTTGAGAGGCAGGGCTAGAGGATCTGAGTTCGAGGCCAGCCTGGTCTACAGAGGAGTTCCAAGACAGCCAGGGCTGCATAGTGAGACCCTGTCTGGGGGGGAGGAACGGGGGAGGAGAACTTAAGTAAATAAAAGAATAAAATAAAATTTGAAAGATAACTATATAATTAAATTAATTACATCTTAATAATAATGATTGTTTGATAATAAAGTATCAGTTACTATTTATGCCTATTATATTAAGTGACTGTTGTTAATAATAATAGTTTGCTGTGTTATTACACAGTGCGGTTACTGCAGACAGTGACAATATTCAGAATCTCAAGCAGCTGAGGGGAAAGATTTTAAATGTTTGTAGGATAAATAAAACAGTGCTGTCCATTTGAGGAAGCTGTTATCTTTATCCTAACTCAAACATTGGACAGTATAGCCCTACATCAAAATACAGTGTTTCCCCACACACACAAATGTGTATAAATTTTATGTCTTGGCCGAAAAGTAAATCTGGAGCCTGGTGTGACAAAGGAGGCACCAGGAGGCCAGTGTGGCTGGGGCAGAGGGAGAGGGGCACAGATGGAGGCAGAGGCCGGAGGGAACTGGGGTCCGTGAGCACTCACCTGGCATGCGCAAAGCCCTGGATCCACGGTCAGCACCATAGAAACTGGGCTTCCTGATATCTGTCAACATCTCAGCGCTCAGTGGAGCAGGGGGGGTCAGGAGTTCAGGGATATCCTTGGCTACACATGGGGTTTGAGACCCTGTTATTAAATAAACAAATAATCCAAGCCTGGCATGGCAGTCATCAAAGCCCTTAGCAGGCAGACAGCCAGAGTCCATGAGCAGCCAGGGCCACATGATGAGAATCTATATAAAAAATAAAATAGCCGGGTGGTAGTGGCGCATGACTTTAATCCCAGCGCTCGGGAGGCAGAGGCAGGTGGATCTCTGTGAGTTCAAGGCCAGCCTGGGCTACAGAGTGAGTTCCAGGACAGCCAGGGCTACACAGAGAAACCCTGTCTTAAATAAATTAATTAATTAATTAATTAAAACCACCTAAGAAAAACAGTTTGGGGGGTAGTGGTAGAAAGATGGCTCAGTGGTTAAGAGCACTGCTCTTTTCCAAATGACCCAAGGGTTCCCAGCACCCACATCAGGTGGCTCACAACCACCTGACCCGGCCTGGTCTACAGAGCTAATTCCAAGATAGGCTCCAAAGCTATACAGCTATCAAGTAAAATAATAATAATAATAATAATAAAGTAAAAATAAATAAAATAAAATTAATCACCACAGCCCCCAAAAGTAAATTCAATAATTAAAATAACAATAATGTTAACGTTATTCTTCCAGCCTTCTCGGTGTCATTTATTAATTTCTGAGACAGGGTCTCATGTAGCCCAGGCTGGCCTCAACTCACTATGTAGCTGTGGCTAGTCTCGCATGCCTGATCCTCCTGCTGCCACCTCCTGAGTGCTGGAATGACAGGTGAGGCTAGCACATCTGGCTTCCGCCCTGGTGAGGAGGGAACGCAGGGGAACCCAGGGCCTTGTGGGCAGGGCTCTACCCTCCGAGCCTGGCCAGGGACTCCTGTCACTTGATTGTCTAATGAGTCAGACGCTAGGGTTCAGCGCTGACGGTTTGGAGGGTCCACCCTTCCCTGAGCCTGCGAATCCAAGCCTGTCTCTTCCCCAGGTCAATCCGGAGCCGGCAACAACTGGGCCAAGGGTCACTACACGGAGGGCGCGGAGTTGGTGGATGCGGTCCTGGACGTAGTGCGCAAAGAGGCGGAAAGCTGTGACTGCCTGCAGGGCTTCCAGCTGACGCACTCGCTGGGTGGTGGCACCGGCTCGGGCATGGGGACCCTGCTCATCAGCAAGATCCGGGAGGAGTTCCCAGACAGGATCATGAACACGTTCAGCGTGGTGCCCTCGCCCAAGGTGTCGGACACGGTGGTGGAGCCCTACAACGCCACGCTGTCTGTGCACCAGCTGGTGGAGAACACCGACGAGACCTACTGCATCGACAACGAAGCCCTGTACGACATCTGCTTCCGCACGCTCAAGCTCACCACCCCCACCTACGGGGACCTCAACCACCTGGTGTCGGCCACCATGAGTGGGGTGACCACCTGCCTGCGCTTCCCGGGCCAGCTCAATGCGGATCTTCGCAAGCTGGCGGTGAACATGGTACCCTTCCCTCGTCTCCACTTCTTCATGCCCGGATTCGCACCCTTGACCAGCCGGGGCAGCCAGCAGTACCGGGCCCTCACCGTTCCTGAGCTGACTCAGCAGATGTTCGATGCTAAGAACATGATGGCCGCGTGTGACCCGAGACACGGCCGCTACCTGACCGTGGCCGCTGTCTTCCGGGGACGGATGTCCATGAAGGAGGTGGACGAGCAGATGCTAAGTGTGCAGAGCAAAAACAGCAGCTACTTCGTGGAGTGGATCCCCAACAACGTCAAAACAGCCGTGTGTGACATCCCGCCCCGAGGCCTGAAGATGGCAGCCACCTTCATCGGCAACAGCACGGCCATCCAGGAGCTGTTCAAGCGCATCTCGGAGCAGTTCACCGCCATGTTCCGGCGCAAGGCCTTCCTGCACTGGTACACGGGCGAAGGCATGGACGAGATGGAGTTCACCGAGGCCGAGAGCAACATGAACGACCTGGTGTCCGAGTACCAGCAGTACCAGGATGCCACGGCTGAGGAGGGCGAGTTCGAGGAGGAGGCGGAAGAGGAGGTGGCCTAGGCCTCCTGCCCATCACCCTGACCCTGGGGCACACCAGCAAAGCTTTGACCCTGAACACTCCACATCTGCCTGCAGCTGCCTCCCCACCTTGGACCCCGTGAGCATCATCATCGGCCCTGCTAGCACTGTCCAAGCCCAGAGCCCAGGTTGCTTCTACTTAACTTCACCTTTAACCCCCGAACCCCGCCTTCTCTCCAGCCCTCTTCTAACACCCATAAGCCCCCACACACACACTCTTCATCTCCTTGGGTCTTAAAAATCGTGTCTTTTATCCCACAGCCCTTCCCCTGCGCTCCTGAACCATTCATTCCCCACCTCTGACATCCCCAGATGTCTCTCTAGATCTTGATTTACATTTTAACCCATGCCTCCAGCCCCCCTCACCTCTCACAGCTCCCCACTCCCGACCCAGCCAGCGCCCTCACTCTGGCCCCCGTGAGCCCCCGTGTGTTCCTGCCCTTGTGCCTTAGTTTTGCTGCCACCAGCTTGGCTTTCCCAGGGAAGAGCTGGAGGGAGACGAAAGAGGCCCGTGGCCTAGGGTGAGAGAGCTCCTCCCCGCCGCCCACCCCACCCTGCTCTTTGCTGACCGAGACCCCCCCCCATCAATAAAAGAGTCATTGCTTTGATATGGCTTTCTGTTCCATTTATTTTCTTCTCTGAGGGCAGCCAGGGAGGGGAGTGGCCCACAGGGGAGAAGGGGCCGCTGAAGACTGAATGAATAGAAAAAATAAAAGGGGCGGCAAAGGACCCGGCTGCTCCTAAGCGGCGGAGGCGAAGGTTTGTCGTAGATGTGTGGGAGGGCACAGTCGGAGTCCAGAGTGGACATGACCAGACTGAGCTGGGTCACGTGAGGAGACAGGAAGGGGAAGGGAGAAGGGAAGCCAGGTGCTGCAGCCAGGGGGCCATAGGTCCAAAAGAAGGGTGTGTGACCAAAATGTCTGGGTTGTATAGGGACGGGGCTCTGGGGGAAGGGCAGCCCAGCCCCTGTGCTGGAGAGTTCAGGGTAGAGGGCAGGGTGTGCCAGCCATACATGTCTACCTATAACAGGTAGGGACTGAAGGACGCCGGGAGAACCTGAAGGCCAGCTCCACTCCGATATGTTAACTCGGCACCTCAGCCATTTGTCCTGGCTTTGAAACTTAACAAAGACCAGATCTTGGGGTGGTGGGGTACAGGGATTGCAGAGCCACACAGACCAGGCTAGACCAGACCAACCCCGAGATATAGGATAAGTCCTTTGCACACCAGGAACATGGTGTCTACTCTCTGCTCTAGTTGCTAAAGTTGGGACGACAGTCTGTACCCTAAGAAGTCAAATAGGACTTGTTCAATGTGGCCACATTGGGAAGGTGGGCCTGAGAGGTCCCTGGATTTGTGTCTCCTCCCAATGTGGCCACACGGAATACATCTCTTCTTCTGCATTTGGTTTGGCTTGGGTTTTTAGTGTTCTTGAGTCAGGGTTTCACTATATATCCCTGGCTGTCCTGGAACTCACTATGTAGTCCAGGCTGGCCCCAAACTCACTGAGCTCTGCCTGCCTCTGCCTTCTGAGTGCTGGGATTAAAGATGTAACTAACTGGGGTGTTTTAATTGGTTTCTCACGGATGGGTAGCCACACTTGACTTTTCTTTAATCATTTTTTTAATATTTTTTTAAAATATGATGTTGACTTTATTTGTAATTATGTATATGGGTTTGTGAAAGCCAGAGGCGTCACATCCCCTGGAACTGGGGTTGTGAGCCACCCATGTGAGTGCAGAGAACCCACGCCTTGTGCAAGAGCAGTCCTTACTCTTAACTACTGAGCCACAGCTCCAGTGTTCTAAACTTAACATCTTGGGGTACAGACAGAGACTCTTAAGTTTGGTAACACCCAGGCCTGTCTTCATCAGTTCTGTGACCTCTCTCAGTGAGATGTATGTATGAGGGTGTTGGGGGGGAGGCATATATATGAGGTGTGTGTGTACATATAAGGTATGTATATGAGGTGTGTATGTGTGAGAGGTGCATGTGTGTATGATGGGGGTGTGCATTTATGTGTGTGTGGTATGTGTATGTGCATATGCGCATGCATCACCGTACCTGGGTCTGGACCTCTGTGCATCTCCGTCAGGACTCCTGCATGACCCCAGCCATCACCCTCTGAGACTCTCTTTTGTCCTTCAGGGTAGCTGCCCCCCTGGAAATGAAACAACAGGAAATTACCTGGGTGGTCTTCACAGATTTTCAGGGGACTCAGAAAGAAAGGACCTGGCTGTGACCATGGGGACCTCCCAGCCTGGCCCTGCTTCTCACCCACCCTGTCCCCACCTAGGCTAGGAACCCAGGACTTCTGAGTTGCTCACAGCGGGTGGGGGCGGGGGCCTCCTTCGTCTGGAACGTCACCCTGTTAAACTTCCTCTCTCAGCCACACAGGAAGCTGAGCAGATCAGGGGCCCTGCCCCAAGCAAGCACAGGCTCCCCCGGCCCCAGGAGCCTGGGGGAAAGGGTCCAGCTGGGCCAGCCCTGCGGAGACCATGGGATCCACAGAGAAGTAAGAGCTGGCTTCCCTCTATCCTGCACCTGCAAGATTGCCAGGCCTCAGACGGGGGGGGGGGGGGGGGGGACGACAAAAAAACAAAAAAACATGGTAGCTGGGGCTTCGGCAGGGGAGGGTCCAAGAGGCACAGCCACCCACCCACAGGGGTGGACCCTCAGGCACCTGTTCAGGCCGCGCATGATTCCTCTTCAATTTTCCTGCCTCCAGATCTGTGTGATGAGGACAGGGATTTTAGGAGCGTGACGCCCCGGTAAGGGCGGTGTTTTAGGAAGGTGGTTTCCGGAGGGGATGGGTGTGAGAGGGTATGGTGGGAGACTGTGTGTCAACCTTAGTGGGGGGCTCATGGGTGCCTTGTGTTCACATGACGATGAGGTGCAGGAGGAGCCCATGTCTGGGTGTAACAGGATGGGAAAGAGTGTCGTCGGCCTCTGACAACTGGGGCCCCAGCATCTTCTTCAAGATGCGGCCAGCAGGCGGGCACAGGGAAGGGGAGGTGCGGGGCTTACCAGTCAGTGCCAGGGTGGCCGGCGGGCACTGGGAAGGGGAGGTGCGGGGCTTACAGGTCAGTGCCAGGGCGGCAGGCAGAGGGGAGGGGAGGCTGCCGGGCTTACCGGTCAGTGCCAGGGCGGCAGGCAGGCACAGGGAAGGAGAGGTGCGGGCCTTACCGGTCAGTGCCAGGGCCCCTTGCTCTCCTTTCTCTGCGGCGGAGTGTGGACCTCCCTCACAAAATCTCCTTCAGAAACACAAGGACAAGCCTTAAAAATTCTCAAAGGCACAGAGAGAAAAGAGACAGGACACCGGGCACATACATCAGCCTGCAGTTCTACCCCGCAGATTTAAGGGACAGACACCAGACAGTGTGCAACACACACACACACACACACACACACACACACACACACACACACACACACACACACGTGCTTTTTACACTCAGACACACCATCACAGGCCAGGCACTGGTGTCCCTCCTCCATCTCTCTCGCTTCTTTTTTCTCTTTCTCTCTCTCTCTCTCTCTCTCTCTCTCTCTCTCTCTCTCTCTCTCTCTCTCTCTTTCTCTCTCTCTCTCTCTCTCTCAGTATCCTCAGTCTCTCTCTCCCTCTCCTTTCTCTTACCCTGCTCTCTCTGTCTCTGCCTCTAGTTCTCTCTTTGGAGACAGGGTCTCAGTATGTAGCCCTGATTGACCTGGAACTCATATATAGACCAGGCAGGCCTTGAACCCCCCGAGATCTGCCTGGGCTTAAAGGTATGGCCCCCATGCTGGCTTCCTCTCTTTTTCCTTCTCCTCTCTACCTACCCCCAACATCCTTCAGCCGCATTCACACTTAGGCCCACCCCTCAGGGTGCCCACACTGACACACCTAGTTACACACACATGTTCAGAACAGGGAACACACACTGAGGCATAGATGCGAGAATCAGAACCCCTCCCTCCCTCCGGGTAAAGCCCCCTCACGCCCACAGAAAACAGCCCCCTGCAGTGTTTGACTGGTTCTTCGAAGCTGGCCGCCCCCACTCCCTGGAGGAGGGTAAGTTGAGAGGGCCGGGGCTGGAAGGATGGGAAGGAGGACCTCAGGCCCCGAGGATGCGGATGCGAGCTCAGTGGCTGCTCTCCCTGCAGATCCCCAGATCCTGCGGCAGTTCCCGCCGGACTTCCGGGAACAGGTATTCCGAAAGCATCTTTGTCACCCTAGGACTGGCCCAACAGAGGGGTGGGCCTTGAACCCTGAACCGAGGGGTGAGGCTGACATGAACCCTGTGTTAATGCTCCTTCCCCTCTCCAGGAGGCCATGCAGATGGTGCCCAAGTTCTGTTTCCCTTTCGACGTAGAAAGGTATGGAAGGGACGGAGAGGTGGGGACTCCCAGGCTCTTGGGGACCCCAAGAAGGACCCTGAAAACTAAAGAATTATAGGCACAGGGACCCAGAGACCCAAGAACTGAAGTCAGGTGGTCCCTCAGAGGGGACTCGGTGTCAGCATAAGTGTGTGTTCGTGGGTGTGCACCGGCATATGGAGGCCAGAGGCAGATCCCATGTCTTTCCCAGAAACCGGCCACACTTTTCTTTCTTTTTTAATTTTTATTTATTTATTTATTTACTTATTTTGAGACAGGGTCTCTCTACATAGCCCTGGCTGTTCTGGAACTCACTATGTAAACCAGGTTGACCTTGAACTCAGAGATCTGCCTGCCTCAGCCTCTGGGATTAAGGTGTATGCCTCCACCACTGCCACTGCTGCTGCTGCCACCACATGGCCATCTTTCCCTTTTTTTTAATGTGAGCCATCTCACCAGCCCCACATTGGTTTGGTTTGGTTTTGTGTTTAGGTTTCTTTCCTGTGTTCCTGCCTGCATGCTTGTCTGTGCGCCACATGCATGCCTGGTGCCCAGGGAGGTCAAAAGAGGGCATCAGATCCCCTGGAACTGGAGTTAAGACATTGTGAGCCACCATGTGGGTCTGGGAACCAAACTGGGAGAGCGGCTGGCGCTCTAACCATTGGGCTGTCTCTCCAGCCCCTATACACCTTGATTTTCGACACTGGGCCTCTCACTGCCTTGGAGGTCTTCAAGGAAGCTTGACAGGCTAGCCATCGGCTCCCAGGGCTTTCATGATTCACCTCCCTGGCTCCGGGGTTATAAGTGTTCACCAGTACACCAGATTTTATTTTATTCTATTATTACTGTGTGTGTGTGTGTGTGTGTGTGTGTGGTGGGTGTGTGTGGGTGTGTGGTGGGTGTGTGGTGGGTGTGTGGTGTGTGTGTGGTGGGTGTGTGGTGTGTGTGTGTGTGTGTGTGTGGTGGGTGTGTGCCTGCACCACAGGAGTCCCAGGTCAAAGGATAACTCTGTGGAATCGGTTCTCTCCCTCCACCATGTGGCCCCTCACCACCAGGCTTACGTGACAAGCCCCTTTTCCTGACAAGCTGCCTCCCTGGCCTCCAGATTTTCTTTCTTTTCAAAGATGGGCACAGGGGCTAGAACTCTTTTTTTTTTTTAATTTTAGATTTATTTATTTATTATGAACACAGAAGAGGGCACCAGATCTCATTACAGATGGTTGTGAGCCACCATGTGGGTGCTGGGAATTGAACTCAGGACCTCTGGAAGAGCAGTCGGTGCTCTTAACCTCTGAGCCATCTCTCCAGCCCCCGAGGTCTTCAGTCTTACAGGACACACATCTTAGTGATGGAGCTATGAGAACAGCCTCCAGGACTCAGAGTTCTTGACTGGAGGGGACCCACAAAATAACAGAGCTCAGACGTCAAGCGAACAAAGAAACCGTGCATTCACGGGCCATCTGCAGAGTGTGACAGGAGGACTGAAGAGCGGGGAAGTCGGGTGAGAAATGCCCAGTCTCACCGGAGCCTTTCCCCCTCCAGGGAGCTGCCCAACCCTGCTGTCCAGCACTTCACCTTCGCCCTCACTGACCTGCTGGGCAACCGCAGATTTGGCTTCTGCCGCCTGCGAGCTGGTGCATGCAGCTGCCTCTGTATCCTCAGGTGGGTGACATGGGGACCTTGGGGACCGAGTGGGGACAGATGGGAACAAACACTAGGCCTCGTGACGGACACGGAACCCCACGACTGGTCAGAGTACAGGGACCTTAGAATGTCCAGCCCGTGTCCACACACGGGATGTGTGAATCACCACCCTCCACACAAGGCTGAGGGACCATTTCGGAAGTGAGGGCGGAGAGGCCAGAAGGACCAGAGTGAAACAGTGTCTCCTGGACAGTACAGAACCCACGCTCATGAACGCACAGAGGCACAAGACCTGCAAGCCTTCAAGCCAGCCCAGGCCCGAGCATGGGGGGCAGGGCTGGTGAAGTCCTGCGGTAGAGAGCATTCTTCTCCTGGGAGGCTTGCAGTCTCCAGTGGACGGCTCTACACCCGTGTACTTATAGATAACACTAAGTGGACTCAGTGAGGCTTTTTGTTGTAGGTGGTGGTGGAGGGAGGGGCAGGGGTTTGAGACAGGGTCTCACTATGCAGCCCTGGCTGGCCTGGAACTCATTATATAGACCAGGCTGGCCTCAAACTCCCAGAGATCCTCCTGCCTCTGACTCCTGAGAGCTGGGATTAAAGGCGTGCGCCACTACACTTGGCTGATTGAATAGGTTTTAAAGACAACATTGCCTGAAGTTGAAAGGGGAAGGTTGGGGGGGGGGATACTAAAGAGGTGGAGATGGGGATGGATTTGATGGGGGTGGAGAATTTGATGGGGGTGGGTTTGATGGGGGTGAATAAGTTTATTAAGTTTATTAAGGTACACAATATTTTTGGGAACACAATACCACCACATTTCCTCTCTTTTTGTCTAATATTAAAGAAAGCTTATAACTAATACAAGAAAAATTACATCCAGTAAGTATATACAATATACACAGTCAAGATTACATTAACGATGCCTAGTCCATTAACATATGACAGATTCAGATAAAAACTCCATTATATATATTAACAATGTCCAGTCCAGTAAGTAACATTTGATGGGGGTAGATTTCATGCACACATGAAATTCTCAAACAATAAATTTGTAAGATTACGGGGTCCCTCGAGGGCACTTTCTAGACCCTGACCCCTCCCCGCCTTCTCTCTCTCCAGCCACCTTCCCTGGTTTGAAGTGTTCTACAAGATCCTCAATACTGTGGGGGACCTCCTAGCCCAGAACCAAGTGAGAGCAGCCTCACCCTCAGTCCCCACCCCGGCCCTTGCGTCACCTCACCCTAGCTGAGGCAGTTCTCAGGATCCCACAGCCTGAGAGGAGACCCTCAGAACCCCAAATCGACCCTCCAGGGCAAACTCCTCCTGCACCCCTCAGGTCACCGAAGCTGAAGAACTCCTACAGAACTTACAGCAACACCCTCTTCCTGGACCGGGGTTTTCAGGGGAACCAGAGATGGTGAGTAGCCCCAGGTTTGGGGCTCTGGCTTCTTGCTGGCGGCGGAGGCTGCGAGCCCAGCCGGGGCACCACACAGTTACTCCTGTCCCCCAGGGCAGCAGCTTGGCCATCTGGAGCCAGTGTGGGATCCTGCCTCCTGCCCTGGGGAATAGCAAGCTGGTGAGTGGAGCTGCCCCCCTACCCCCACCCCTACCCCCGAGCCGTAGCTGAGGCCACCATCACCAGTGCAGACTGGCTGAATCTTCTCCCCATGCCCCCATCAGCTTTCTTATTCTGTGGACCCGGATTCTGCCGGCCTGCCGTCTATTCCTGAGAACGTAAGGAGAACGCAGAGTGAAGGGGAAAATGTGGGACGGCGAATCTCGGTTGTTCGCCCCCCGCCCAGCCGCTGTGCCTCTCCATCCCCCAGAGGAATCTCACGGAGCTGGTGGTCGCTGTGAGGGATGAGAACATCGTGGGGCTCTTCGCGGCGCTGCTGGCTGAGAGGAGGGTCTTGCTCACGGCCAGCAAGCTCAGCACGGTGAGGAGGGATCTCCGCCCCCACGGGACCCCAGGGTTGACTCTAACACCCCTTCATTCAGCCCCACCCCTGTGGGGACAATCTGAGGAGGCTCTACAGTGGCTCCTCCTCATTGGTAGCGCGATCTAGGACAGGCGCATCCACTGAGGACCAGACCTGGTCTAGCCCCCCCCCCCCCCCCCCGCGCCCCTTCTCCAAAGATGGGGCCTTGGCTCAGTGGGTAAAGTGCGCTCGCCTAGCAAGCATGAAGCCCTGGGTTCCATTCCTAAGCTGGCATCAACCAGGCCGCCAGGCATGGTGCAACACACCTGTAATCTCTGCCTGAGGCAGGAGAATCAGAAGTTCAAGGTCACCCTGAAATACCTAGCTTGAGGCTAGCCTGATACATGAGACCCAGGTCTCAGTAAACAAACAAACAAACAAATAAATAAAAATGAATGAATGAATGAATGAATGAATGAATGAATGAATGAATAAGGACGTTTAAAAAAATTCTAGAGCCAGTGATATGGTTCGGAGAGAAAAGGTGCGTACGGCATACATGGTGGAAGCAAAGATAGACCTTATGAGTTGCCCTCCAGTGTGCACAAGTGAGCACACACACACACACACACACACAAATAAACATAATTTTATTTTTTATTTCCTGCTCTGCTTTTATGTTTTACATTATTTTTAAGATTTTTTTTTAATGTGTATGTCTGTCTGTGGTGCTGGAAGAGGCCGGAAGAAGATCCCCTGGCACTGGAGTTAGAGGCCGTTGGGAATAACCTTGTGGTTGCTGAGAACCGGTTCCTGAGCAAGAGTGGAGGGTGCTCTAACCACTGAGCCCGCTCTCCTGCCCCTCAAGTGTGTTCCTGTGTGCTCAGCGTTTTTGTTTTGCGTTTTTGTTTTGTTTTTCTTTTTTTTTTAAGATTTATTTATTTATTATGTATACAGACAAGGGCACCAGATCCCATTACAGATGGTTGTGAGCCACCATGTGGTTGCTGGGAATTGAACTCAGGACCTCTGGGAGAGCAGTCGGTGCTCTTAACCTCTGAGCCATCTCTCCAGCCCTGTTTTTGTTTTTTCAACACAGGGTCTCACTGTGTAGCCCTAGCTGTCCTGGGACTCTCTCCATAGACCAGGGACTCACAGAGATCCACCTGTCTGCCTTCCCGAGTGCTGGGATTAAAGGCCTGTGTCAGCACCGCCTAGCTGGGTTTTAGCTTTATGTTTTTATGGTTCTGGGGTTGAGACCCAGGGCTTTGCACAGGGTAGGCAAGCTTTCATTGCAGGGCCGCATCCTCGGTACTGGTTCTGTTTGGAGGGCTTGCTTGTTTCTTTTGTTGTTTCCTTCGTGAAATTACATCTTACCGATTTTGTTTGTCAGGGTCTGTGTTCCACAGCCTGAGTGTGGAGGTCAGAAAACAACTTGTAGGAGTTGGTTCTCTCCTTCTGCCATATGGGGCCCTGGGAATCGAACTCAGGTCCTCAGACTTGGCCACAGGATCCTCTACTCTCTGAGCCCTCACACCCACCCTGTTCTGTCGGGGTATTTGTTTTATTTTGTTTTTGAGACAGTCCCACTCCAGTCCACACTGACCTAGAACTCGCTCTGTAGCTGAGCCTGGTCTCAAACTCACCTCAATCCCCCTGCTCCGACTCCTGAGTGCCAGGATTACAGAACCTGCATGAAACTTAGAGTTATTTTTTATCTGAGCACATGGAGCTGTAACTGCCCAAAATCTTTGGTCTCTACTTCCTTAGAGGATCTGAGTTCCGCCCAGCTCCCCAGCAATGGATGGAGGAGACAGGACAGATGGGGGAGGTCGAAGCACCCATCTCAGCAACCCAGGTGGTGGGGGAGTCTAAGGCCTAATTCCACCGCCTCCCTCCTTCTCACCCCCAGCTGACAGCCTGCGTTCACGCGTCCTGTGCTTTGCTCTACCCCATGCACTGGGAGCACGTCCTGATTCCCACGCTGCCCCCACACCTGCTGGATTACTGCTGGTGAGAAAAGAAGGGGTGAGGGCTGAGGAACATTAGCCCAGGGAAAGCCTAGAGTGCTGCTAACCTTTAATCTTAGCACTTGGGAGACAGAGGCAAGAGGATTGCTTTGTGTTCCAGGCCAGCCTGGTCTACATTGAGGTCCTATCACAAAAAAGTTAAATAAGAAAATAAAGAGTTCCAGGCTAGCCTGGGCTACATAAGGCAATCATAGGCCAAAGGCTTGGGGGTTTAAGGCATGTACCTCCCTCCCGTCCCCTCCACAGCGCGCCCATGCCCTACCTCATCGGAGTCCACGCTAGTCTCGCTGAGGTGAGTGCTGAAACACCCAAGGCTCGGGCTGGGGAGGGGGGGGTTCCCTCCTCTCCCTCCAGTTCCTCGGAGCCCCTGCTCTGTGTGGATTCTGAATGACGACAGCCCGCATCTGTCTCCTCCGGCAGAGAGTTCGGGAGAAGGCACTGGAAGATGTCGTGGTGTTGAACGCCGACTCCAACACGCTGGAGACGCCCTTCGACGACGTACAAGCGCTGCCCCCAGACGTTGTTAGTGCCGCTGCCCCCCACGCCTGCTCCTCAAGGTGGAGCCTCCATCTCTGCCCATCTCAGGGTCTCTCCCGTGTTGCCAGGTATCCCTGCTGAGGCTTCGACTGAGGAAGGTGGCGCTGAGCCCCGGGGAAGGAGTGTCCCGACTCTTCCTAAAAGCCCAGGCCCTGCTCTTCGGAGGGTACCGCGACGCACTGGTCTGCATCCCGGTGAGCAAGTGAAGAGGGGAGATGCCCAGGCCTCTTGAAGGACCCTGGGAAAGTCACACCATTAAGAGCACCCGGTGGCTTACGGTCTCATGTAGCCTAGGCAAGCCTCAAACTCAATGCAGCCCAGGATGACCTTGAACTCCTGAACCTCCTCTTTTTTTTTTTTCTTGAGACTGGGTCTCTTGTAGCCCAGGCTGCCCTGGAGCCCACTAAGTAACCCAGCAGCAATCCTCCTGCCTCAGCCTCCCACACTATCAACATTATTTAATGCTGATAGCCACATTACAGACGAGGATGCGGTGCCCCATGAGTACACAGTTGGCGCCCAGCCAGTGCTTGCTAGGTGTATTATGAGGTTGAAAAGGAGACGGTGGGAGACAGAAGAGCGGCAGGGAGCTCTGGAAAGAATCCTTCTTCCAGGGTCAGCCCGTGACCTTCAGTGAAGAAGCTTTCTTGGCTCAGAAGCCGGGGTCGCCGCTGCAGACCTTCCACAAGAGGGCGGTGCACCTGCAGCTGTTCAAGCAGGTGAGCTCCCAATGGGGGGCTGAGGGCGGGACCCAGGGTAAGGAACAGGGGGGCGTGTCCCTGGGAGCGGACCTAGGGGGAGGGGCGAGGATGAGCTGCTTTCCCTGAGGGCGGGGCTTAGGGGGAAGGGCGGGCTGCCGACCCTGGGGGCGGGGCCTAGGGGTCGGGTGAAGACGGGCAGCTGGTCCCTGGGGGCCTGGCCTACCATGAGGAATAAGGATGGGCTGTGGGTCCCTGAGGGCGGGGCCTAGAGGGCGGGGCCTAGAGGGCGGGGCCTAGAGGGCGGGGTCTAGAGGGCGGGGCCTAGAGGGCGGGGCGAGGATGGACTTGGGGACAGATCTTGACTTCAGGGGCCAAGTTGGATGCCTAGTCTTTAGGTTTCCCGATTCCTGGGAGGGACCTGGCCGGGCTGCCTTCCACATCTTCAGGGAGCAACAGGCACTTCCTAGGGCTTGTGTCTGACCCTCTCTCCCTATCCCAAGTTCATCGAAACCCGACTGGAGAAACTCAATGCTGGGGAAGGCTTCTCAGACCAATTCGAGCAAGAGATCATCGCCTGCTGTGGGGCTTCCTCAGGTGAGCCCTGGGGCTCTCACCCCATCAACTCCCCAGGCTTTGGCCTGCCTTGGCACTCACAGTTCTCTCCGTCTCTCCGTTCTCCAGGCGCCCTCCGATCCTACCAGCTCTGGGTAGATAGTCTTAAGGTAACAACAGCCATCCCTGTTCCTGTCCGTAACCAACTTTACCAGCTCCTTCTCTCACTACAGGCCTCAGGAAAAGGCTTGGTTAACCCCCCACCCCCGGGTGGAGGCACAGGGGGCAGGGCTGCCCAGCAGAAGACATCCGGAGGTGGGAAGTGGAGTGTGGGGTCCAGCCCTGGTGACCTCAGGGGCCCAAGGTTCTCCCCTTTGGTGCTTTCTCCTCCAACCCCCTACAGAAAGGTGGTGACGCCCTCTTGCATTCAATGAAGGCCAAAACCCGACCAGCCGTCAGGAACATGTACCGATCGGTGAGAGCAGCTGGGTGGCAGCTCCTCTTGGCTAGGGTGACCACGGGGAAGGGACAGAGGGAGGTCCTGTGTTGTATATGTGTGTGTGCATGTAGAAAACAGGTTGGCATTCTTATGTACTTTCCATTTTGGAGTTTGTTTTAGAGAGAGGGTCTTACTATGTGGCCCTGGCTGGCTTTGAACTTACAGAGAGCCACCTGCCACTGCCTCCTGAATTGCTGGAATTGTCGTGCCCCACCACACCCAATAAACTTGGGTATTTGTTTGTGCCATCGTGCATGTGTGGAGGGCAGAGGACAACTTGTAAAAGTTGGTTGTTAGCCCAGCAGTGATGGCTCAGCCTTTAATCCCAGCACTTGGAGGCAGAGGCAGGCAGATCTCTATGAGTTCGAGGCCAGCCTGGTCTATAGAGCTAGTTCCAGAGCTACACAGAAAAACTCTGTCTCAAAAAATAAATAAATAAATAGAAAATTTTTAATAATAAACTTTAGGGCTGGTAAACTTTAGGGCTTCCCTAGAATCCACAGAGAACTGACACCTGAGTTGTACACTGTCCTCCATAGTTGTATCATGACTCATGTTCCCTCTCCCCCCAGTAAAACACACACACACACACACACACACACACACACACACACACACACACAGCCAGATCATTTCACTACCTTTGTTACTTAGCTTCCATTCTTGATTTTTTTCGGAGGGGAGGGAGGGGCATTCTGGAGCTCAAAATTTCCCTCAGACCTGCTTTTACAGTTCAGATCCATCCATTTGATTTTTTTTTCTTACGAACTGTATGGCCGTGGCAGGCTTCTTGTTATCTAGTTCTCATATCTTAAATTAACCCATCTCTGTAAATGTATACCTTGCCACATGGCTCGTGGCTTACCAGTATCTTACATGTTGGTACTCATGGCGGCGGCTGGCAGTGTCTCCCATCCATTTGATTTTAACCCTGACACATGATGGTCAAACCTTTGGTTTATGGCAGGGTGACTCCCTCCAGGAACATTGTGCATTAGTCAAAGGTACAGACATAGCTTGGAAGACACAAGGATGGGTGGATGGCAGGAAACAGCCATCCTGGGAAGCCCAGTCTGTCTCCCTGTGTCAGGTCTAACGGTACTGGGTCATCATCCTAGGCGAAGAGCGGCTTGAAAGGGGTGCAGAACCTGCTTATGACTAAGGTAAGAAGACCCAGGGTGAGCTCCCCACCCACAGGGAATTCAGGGGAGTGGGGATGGTACCCGGGCCCACACGTGCATACCTTCACAGGACGGAGACTCTGGCCTCCAGAGGGGGGGCTCCCTGAGAACCCTAAGCCTCACCAGCCGCTCAGATCGCCTGCAACAGCGCCTGCCTATCAGCCAGCACTTTGGGCAGGTGAGGATGCCCATCTCCACCACTGCATGCACACATGCACGCACACACAGAGTGAGGACGTCTGCTCTCCCTCATCCCCCCCCACACACACACACACCACAGACGCACACACGGATTCTCCCCAAATCCCCCACTCATACCCAGGCTCCACCAAATCATTTCCCTTTGTTGAGGCTCCAGCGTAGCTCAGGCTAGTCTCAAACTCACTATACAGCCAAGTATGACTTTGAACTCCTGATCCGCCACACCCAGTTTAAACTAGAGATCAAACCCAGGACCCTGTGCGTGTTAGGCGAACCTCTACCAACTGAGTTGCATTCTCTCAGCTCCCTGGTTTGTGGGTTTGTTTGTTTGTTTGTTTGTTTGTTTGTTTGTTTTTAGACCAGGCTCGTCTCAAACTCAGAGATTCACCCCAGCCCTTGTTCTGTTTTTAGAGGAGTCTCCCTATGTAGCCAGTCAGGACTCAAACTTGCAATGATGCTCCTGCCTCAGGCTGCAGACTGCTAAGAGGACAGACGCGCAGCAACATGCCTAGCTCTTTCCAATTCAAGCTGGAAAGCCCCAGCCCTGAATTCTGCAGTTCCTGGGCCCCTCCCCATTCTTCCTCCCTTATCTTTTTCAGAACAGGCCCCTCCGCCCTAGCAGGAGACTCAGGCGAGAAGAGGGACCTTCTGAACCCCTTGGCGAGAGGTAAGAAATGAAGCAGGTCAAGGTTGGGGGTACAGGGGACTGATGAGGAGGGTGCCTCCAGACCCTGGAGCAGCCCAATGAAGTCCAGGATGTCCATCCTCATTCCAGGAGCCCTGCCTTGAGCCCCGAGGACACCCAGAGTCCCTGGGCAGAGGAAACTCTAGACGGCAGCTTTCTGGGGTCCGGAGGAGAACTGGATCTATTGAGCGAGATTCTCGACAGTCTGAGCGTGGAAACCAAGAGTGGCGGCCGGCTGAGGGCCAGCCAGAGCTTGAACTGCTGCCAGCAGGGGGCGTCGGAGAGCTGCTTCAGTCTGGTAAGACCCAAGACCCTCCCCGTGCCCTCCCAACCTGTCAGTCCCATCCTCACCTGACCTCCCCCCCACCGCCACCTCTGCCCAGCCTGACATCCCAGCGAGGTCACCATGGCAACTGGAAGAGGATGAGCATGAGCGATCCCCGGAACCCCAGCCCTGGTCCTTGCCAGGGGACCTGACGGCTCTGCAGGACACTCCATCTTTAGAGGTTGCAAGCTGCTCCATGAACTGTTCGCAGCCGCCCTCAGACATCTCTCCGCAAGCATCTTCAGCCACTTCAGCAGACCCCAGCTGCCAAGGGGACCCCGAGCTCTCTGCTCCCACCGAGCCGGATCCTAGAATCCCACAAAGCCCTTGCTCCAGGCTCCCCCCAGTGCCCACTCAGCCCAGCCCGCCAAAGAGCCCCCAACTTCTTGCCCCCACAAAGCTCAGCTGTGACGCTGTCGGGACATTACAATCCATTCGGTCTCCCTCACACTCCAATTCTCCAGAGATCCCCAGAAACCAGCCTCCCCAGGTCCTGCGGAATCAGACTCGAGTGCCACCCCTCAAGGAGCGAGGAGTCAGCAACCCGCAAGGGCCCGCCGCCAGGCAGCCTCGCGTTGCTGACCTGAAAAAGTGTTTTGAAAACTAAGAGCCGGGGTGTGGAGGGGACCCCGGCTCTCAATAAAGCTGATTTTTTTTCCCTTGGCAAATTTATCTGGAGCCTCTGTCAGCTCAGAAACCTACCTCACCCACCACCAGAAGCGACCTCTAACTACCTTTAAGGTTCATCTGAAGGCCCTTCCCCGCCATTTCCAGCCTGTTAGGATCCTGAAGAGCTTACAATTCCAACCGAACTCATCTAAACTGATATTCCCACAAGCTTTAAAAAAAAAAAAAAAGCCGGGCGGTGGTGGGGCACGCCTTTAATCCCAGCACTCGGGAGGCAGAGCCAGGCTGATCTCTGTGAGTTCGAGGCCAGCCTGGTCTACAAAGCGAGTTCCAGGAAAGGCGCAAAACTACACAGGGAAACCCTGTCTCGAAAAACCAAAAAAAAAAAAAAAAGAAAAGAAAAAGAAAAAAAAGAAACCTTTATTATACCTTACTATCAATTTCATATAAATATATAAAAAGTGAGCAGCCCCAATCCTCCTTGGCCCTCAAAGTCAAGGTCTTTGAAGAACTTTCTTCCCTTCTATTCTTAAGCACTGGGTGAGTCTGATCGCTCAGAGAGGGTGCTGCTTTCCCCCAAGGTCACACAGCAAGGTAGGGAAGACGGCTGACAGGGGAGGAGGGGAAGGAGCTAGATGGGCAGGCAGCCCCGCACTGGCTCCTTGGAGTCCTGGGGGGCCCGGGCCTCAGCTGCTGCGTGGGAAAACTGAAAGAAAGGACAGGAAGTTTGTTGGGCCTGCAGTCATGGTAGGAGACACAGCAGAGGCAAGATCATGTGAGGTAAACGGTGAGGAGGTGAGATCCCCCGGGCCTGGCACCCCCAGCTTCATGCAGAGCCAAGCAGAGGCAGCATGCTGCATTGCCCACCAGCCGGGTGCTCCCAGGGTTCCCCACCCCAAGTCCTCCTGAGCCACCAGAGGCTGGCATGTCTCCGAGATGGCTGCTGTGGGCCAGGGTGTGCCAAGGCAGTCCTGGGTGGTGGCGGTGGAGGTGATGATGATGGCGGCGGCGGCGGCGGCGGCGGCGGCGGCGGCAGCCTATGGCCAGCACCCCGGCGTTCAGATGAGCCGCTCTTCTGGGGGCAGCTTGAGGTTGGGGGGTGGCGGAGCACGGGCACCCACCTGCTCCTCGCTGCTGGGCCGGTAGGTGCCCTCCGTCTGGCGCTTTTCTCGAAGTTTCCGCATCAGCAGGAATAGTCCCACCGCTAGGAGGATGACTCCCAGGATGGAAAAGACCACGATGATAGCCACGAGGCCCTCTGGGGACTGCAGAGAGTGGGAGAGGGGACAGGCGTGACTAACTGCATGTGGGCCCTACGCCCCTCCCCCCACCTAAGTCACCTGGCAGGGTGCTTTCTGCTTTCTGGGGTTCCAAGGCTTTGCCCAGACCTAGAAACACTGCCCCAGCACCTCCCACACTGGTACCTCCGTCCCTGTCCCCTTCACACCTGCCTGTTCTGGGCTACATGTGAGTGCTTGGGTTCTGGACAGATATAATTCCCTTGTCCTCCCTTCTTTCTTCCTTTCTTTTGTGTTCTCTGTCTGTTTCTTCAGAGTCTCAGGTGACCCAGGCTGGCCTTGACCTTGCTATATATATAGCTAAAAATAACTCTGAGCTTCCTGCCTCCTCCTCTTCCACAATGCCAGCTCTGGGACCACAGGCTTGCGTCACCACACCCAGCCCTTTTATGGTCTTCTGATAGGTCTCATCTACCCCAGGCTGGCCTTGAATTGTGGCAATCCCCCTGCCTCAGCCTCCTAAGAGCTGGGATGACAAGTGTGTATCACCATGCCCACCAGGCAAGACACAGTACAGGAACTCTCTATGTAGACCAGGCTGGCTTCTATGTAGACCAGGCTGGCTTCTATGTAGACCAGGCTGGCTTCTATGTAGACCAGGCTGGCTTTGAACTCAGAGCTCCACCTGCCTGTCTCTCCAGAGTGTGTGGGCCACCACACCCAGCAGGACGCAATATTCTTGTTCACACTTACACGGAGAGGTCTTGATACCTCTGTCTGGGACTTTGTTTGTTTGTTTGTTTGAGACAGGGTTTCTCTGTGTAGCTCTGACTGTCCTGGAACTCACTCTGTAGACCAGGTTGGCCTCTAACTCACAGAGATCCTCCTGCATCTGTCTCCTGTGTGCTGAGATTGAAGGCATGTGCCACCACCACCCAGCACTCTGTCTGGGACTCTAAGTGGTCCAATTTCGTGGGTAGAGTGTTTGCCTGGAATGTATAAGACCATGGTTTTGACTCCCAGCACCCCATAGACCCAGCATGATGGTGCACACGTCAACTAAGCAATGAGGAGGTAAAGGCAGAAGGATCTGGAATTCAAGGTCATGTGGCTACAGAGGAACTTGGAGGCCAGCCTGAGCTACACCAGTCCCCACTTAAAAGAGGAAGAAGAAGGAGAAGAAGGAGGAGGAGGAGGAGGAGGAGGAGGAGGAGGAGGAGGAGGAGGAGGAGAAGAAGAAGAAGAAGAAGAAGAAGAAGAAGAAGAAGAAGAAGAAGAAGAAGAAGAAGAAGAAGAAGAAGAAGAAGAAGAGGAAAAGGAAGGAAGGAAGGAAGGAAACCCAGGGCTAGGGCCGTGAGTAACCTGGTTGGAGACGTGCCTAGAATGTGTAAGCCTTAACAATAATAATGTCTCTCTACACTGCCAGTGTTCTGGTCTCTCACACACCTGCCCCAGCTGCTTGCACCCTCCCAACTCACCAGGCCCCCACTGGATCCAGGGTCTGGGGATGGAGTTGTGCTATTGGAAGGATCTGGTGCTGGGGCTGTGGGACAGAAAGAGAAAACAGATCCATGCCAGGCTCTTCATTAATCTCACACACGCACGCACGCACGCACGCACGCGCGCACACACACACCACTCGGCCAGACCTTGTAAACTCCTTCCAAGTCTCCAGTTGGGATAGAGACTGCTGGTACAGCCAGGCCACCCACTCCACCCGCAGGTGTGGCATTGGTTCCTCCAGCCACCCTCAGCCCAGCAGAAAATAAGCTGGCCAAGGTCACCACGGTTAGCCAGACCATTAGACTAGATGGCTTCCAGAACAGTGTCCCCACCACCCCCACCACCACTCTGGCCCAGGGCTCTGAAGGATCTGGGCGGGGCTCAGTCTTTCCTTGGAGTGTGTGACTCACACAGCCCCCCCACCCCCAGGCTCCCGAAACTGGAACCAGAGAGACAGAGGGAAGGTCTGCCTGGGTCCACACCTCCGAAGGGCCAGCCCTGTCAGCTGGCCTTCAGGCCTCCTCCAGGTCCCCTGGCTGCTTAAGACTCTCAACTATGCAGACTCAGGTGCCCTGACTCTCCTCCCCTCCTCCACCTCCGGGCTCTGCCCAGCAACCCCCAGCTCCCAAATTCCACAAGACTTAAGGACTCAGGAATTCTGGGCTGCGGGTGCGGGGTCTGCTTGATGGTAAAGTGCTTGCCTAAGGTGCAAGAAACCGTGGGTTCGAGCCCCAGCAACTCAAAAAAGGGGGTGGGGGGAGAAAAGTTCCGAGGTGGACTAAACTAACTTGTGGTTCAGGCCTGACGCTTTTGGACCCGGTCCCCAAACACATTCCAAGCCCATTCCTCAGACCTTTCACCCTCTCCGGGTAGCAAATGCCCGGCCCTTCTGAGCTCTACCCGGGAACCCTCCTCCCACCCCAGCGCCGCCCGGGACGGTACCTACTTGCTTGACTCCAGCCCGTGGGCAGCATCGGCAGGCCAAATGCCAAGAGCAGCCCCAGGCCTGGGGTCGCCATGAGTTTGGGCGACGAGTTGGTGGCGCCAAGGGCAGGACTTCCCCAGGGCTCCAATTCCTACCGCATCTTGGGTCGAGGACGGCACCTGCGACTCGGCACCTGGGGACCAGACCAAAGGAGAGGCCGCAGCGTGGGGTTGGGGGCTGGACCGAGCTGGGCTCAGGCCCCAGCGACAGGCGACCAAGCTGGGAGTGCGCTCCCCGCCCTCGGCGCCAAGGGTCAGAGATTAAAGATTAACTCTCGGGCGGCGTTCCTGGGCCAGGGAAAGCGAAGGAGGAGGTGGGGACAGGCCAGGCTGCGCGCCCTGCCTCCCTACCTGGCCCAGGCGTCCGAGAGGGACTTGGCGCAGGTTCCCAATCCCGGGTCCCCGGCTGGAACCCCGAATCGCTGTCCTTCACCCTGTCGCTCCGGATCCCACCCGCCCCGCCCGCTCACGTGACCCGGAAAGTTTAGTCACCCACCTAGGCAGGGAGCGCACTTCCGGCTTGTGCACCTGAGCCTGGCTCAGGGGGGCGGGGCCGAGGGGGCGGGGCCGCGCCGCGGGAGCACCTGTAACGGGAACCCGATGGCGACCGGGAGCCGCGCGAGGGGCGGAAGCGAGCAGGTGTAAGGACAGCACCTCGGGGTTCCTCGGTAGCGCAGGGATGCAGACGCAGGGGGCGTGGCGACACGCCGGAAAGATACACACCTGTAAGGGGCGGGCTCCGATGCCTAACGCTGAAGAATTCGCACCTGAAGTCAGACCTGGCGATGCTTAGTCGGCCAACCAACCTGTGTGGGACTAGTTCTGTAGAGAGAGACACATGCGGACCTGGATGCAATGTATAAACCCCTGCTTCGAGTCATACCTGCACGGCAAAGACACCTGGACAAAGAGCACCTTGCAGAATTTGGCTCTTGAAGGCCTTACAGCCACCCTGAAGGACATCCGCAGAGGGGGCTGCACACACTGGCTTGTTGTGTATGAGGTCCACCTGTCAGGGAAGTGTCCGAGGAAGCACCTACGTCCCCATGGCACGCAAAGACACACCTGTGCGTGGAAACATCTGGTAGCTGGGGGGGGGCGTTGTGTGGGACTCTCACCCACTCACCACACATGTATGGGCACAGCCTGCGTGGGAACCACATAACCTCTGGGCGTATTTTTGGGTAAAAGGTAGTCATGAACAGGATATGGCGGCACACGATTACATCCCAGCAACTGGGAATCTGAAGCAGCAGAGCTGCTGCACGCTCTAGGCCTACAGAGTGAGGCTCTGACTCAAAACAAGAGTAAAACAACAAATGATCATAGAGCTGAAGCTGGGGTCCCCTGGCCAGAGTGCTCCTCTAGTACGTAACAAAGCCCTACGACACCCCACAGAGCAGAAGCAGGTGGATCTCTGCAAGATCAGCCTGGTCTACATAGTGACTTCCAGGGCTACATAGCGAGACCGTGTCTGGAAAACAAAAACAAAACAAAAACCCTGAAGAATAAATAAAAGAGGCTTCGTCCCTTCTAGGAGTGGTGGTTTAAAATCTGTTTAAATCTCTGCTCTGGCCCTAAGTGGGAATCCCGGCTGGGAATTTTAACTTCTTGTTTCCTCCTCTGTAGCGTGGGAAAAACGAGTGCCACCTGCCCACCTCACAGGGTTTGGGCGGGGAGGGTGCTGAGCAGCGAGTGGAAGGTTGGCATGCGCAGCGCACTCAACGTTAGCTGTTATTTATTATTCGCGGTCAAGCGGGCTCCCTTCCCCCTGACGGTGAGACCAGAAACTGCACCCGAAACTTGTTGGGAGGGACTTCAGCAGGTGCAACCACGGTCCCTGGCTGAGGCCCCGCCTCCAGAGCCCGGCCACCTCCTGATCTTTATCCTCAGTGGCATCGGAGACTCTGGCCCGGGACTCCCTGCCCAGGCAGGTCTGCAAAGAGCAGACTTCTGCGAGTCTAGATGGGGGCGCAGCCCCTTTAAGAAGGCCTGGCGGGCGGCGGGCTGCGGGGCTGGAGGCCGCGGTGGGTCAATCGGGAAGCCCCGCCTACGTGGAGCGGACGGGCGCAGCTCAGGCGGCTCTGACCAATAGGGATTTGACTTTGCAGCCGCGCCGCGCGTTGACCTTGCGTTTCTCTCTCGGAGTGTCACCGAGAAATGGAGGCGCGCGGGCGGGATGAAGTGTTGGGGAGGGAGCTCTCCCCTTTGTTGTTCTTCTGTTTCCGTCATCGATTGGGGAATCTGACGAGAGCGGGCGGGCAAAAGAAACGCTTATACTGGTTCCGAGTTCTTGCGTAAGCCTGGGAGAGGCAAAAACTTGAATTCCTGATAAGGGTCCGTAGGAGAGGGAGGTCGAAAGGAACGAGATTACAAAATCCAGTCCCTGACAGGTCCCTGCCAAAACCACTTAAGGAAAAGGGGTAAACTGAGGCAAGCAGAGTACCTAGACGGTTGCCTTTCTGCCGCCCCAGGAATGCGGGCACTGTCAGATGTGCAATACCAGAGCCTCCTAGAATCCTTCCCCACGCCCCCTGCTCCGCCCCCGGCCCCCTCCCCCCCGTAATGCGGGTCGGAGGAGGAGACGCAAGTTCTGGAGCGGGCGGGGACGACTAGCATTTATCACTTCCAGCAAGTGCCGGAGCTCGGCCCCGCAGCGCAGAGGCTGCGGTGCGGGTGGTCGCGGGAGCTGACCCTGTGGGGGCCCCGGGGGGGGAGGGGGAGCCGGAAAGCCCCCGCCGAGGCCATCGCTGCGGGGCCTCCCCTCCCCCCCGGGCGGGCGCCATGCGGGGGGGCTCTGGCGACGCGGAGCGGCGGCAGCGCTGGGGTCGCCTGTTCGAGGAGCTGGACAGCAACAAGGACGGCCGCGTGGACGTGCATGAGTTGCGCCAGGGGCTGGCCAGGCTGGGAGGGGGCGATCCCGACCGTGCACAGCAGGTACCACGGGCAGTGACCACCGCTGCAGGGCCCGCCCGCGCCGTAACCCGTGCCCCTGAATGCGGCGGCCGCAGCAGCCGCACGCTACCTGTTGGCTGGACCCACCACCTGTCACCTCCCTTCTTCCCCCTGCCCACTCGCGTCTGGCCTAACGGCGTCGCGAGACAAGACTGCCAAGGCCCCGGGCCTGCAGTGCCTACGGCTGCCAGGACCCAGTGCCCCCCCCCACCCCACCCCCAGGCTCTCGCTTGCTGGAGAACGGACCGTACAGCGGGAGGCTTTCCCCGTCCACTGCCCTTAGACACGCCCTCCGCTGTTCTCCGCGTGATCCAGGGGTGACCTGCTCCCACCTGCGGTGAACACAACTTCCCCACCCTGCTGGGGCACCCATTGAGCCCCTAGCCAGCTACCCTAGTTTCTTATTTACATTCCCCGCCGGCGCTTTCCGGGACCTGGCTGGTTGCCCCAGGCTGCTCCAGCCAGAGATTCAGTCCGTCTGAGGCCACCCTGCCTCTACTGGGGTCCGATCTATCTAGGAGGGAATTTGAGCCTGGGTGCAGCTCTGTGGTAAAGCGCTTTTCTAGCACGTGCAAAGGTCCTGGGTTTCAGCCCCAGCATGGGAGGTGGCCCTTCCCCCTTGCGTCACAGGTATCCCTCACACCTGAGCCCCTAGATGTCCCCGAATCAGACCTGTTGCATCTTTGTTGACCTTGATTCTGAGGTCCCACTTCTCTGGTGGGAATATAGAGGCCCCGTATCTGTTGGCTTTGACATGTTGGGCCCTATATGAACTAGGACTGTTTCTAACGGGACACCCTCCACCTCCAGCCTGCCAAGGAAACGGGTTGTATAAGAAAAAGCTAAGTGGGAGGTTTGGGAGACAGAGTGGTGCAGAAGAATTCAAGGTCATTCTCCAATACAGAGAGAATGAGGCTAGCCTGGGCTATGTGAGACCCTGTCTAAAAGCAAAAAATGTGCTCAAGGTTGCCACTTCACAGTTCTATGACCTTGAACCGCTTCTGTGACTTGGAAGCGTCTCAGTCTGCCTACCAGGAAAACTGGGCAGCAACCAGACGCTTATTGTGGCTTGGGGCATCTTGAAATCTGAAAAGATTGAGGGGCTGGGGTGATGGCCCTGCCCCCTTTCATGGAGGCGCTGGGGCTCTGGGTTCCTGAGGCATAAGGCATATTGTAACACACACACTGTGGGGGTACAGTGTGCTGAGTCCCCTGTGTCCCCTTTTCTCTCTTCCAGGGCATCTCCTCGGAGGGGGATGCTGATCCAGATGGTGGCCTCAGCCTGGAGGAATTCACTCGCTACCTGCAGGAGCGGGAGCAGCGGCTTCTGCTCATGTTCCACAGCCTTGACCGGAACCAGGATGGTGAGATGGGCTCCAGGCTGGGGGATGGGCAGATGGGTTAGAACCCGCAGCGCTGGGGAGAAGGGGAGGGCTGCCTCTGACTCATGGGCTATTTCGGGAGTTCTTCTCAGCCCCAACTAGGTGATCTGAGCCCAAACCGGCCCATTCCACCTCCTGTTCCCTTTTAGCGGAGGACCCCGGTCTCTACCCTCAGACGTTTCTTTTTGCACAGTATAAGAGCTTCAGGGGCTGGGATCCAGGGACAGCCCCTTGATCAAGTGTCTTCTAGGTGCCTTAAGCATTGCCTTAAGGTTGGAGAGATGGCTCAGAGGGTAAAGTACTTTCCCAAAACCACAAGGTCGGGCTGGAGAGATGGCTCAGAGGTGGAGAGCATTGGCTGCTCTTCCAGAAGACCTGGGTTCAATTTCTACCACCCACATGGCAGTTCACAACTGTCTGTAACCCCTGTTCCAGGACATCTTACACCCTCACAGACACACATGCAGATGGAACACCAGTGCAAAAAAAAAAAAAAAAAACCCGCAAAGTCCTGAGTTCAATCCCTAGAACCTATGCTGGGCAGGGAGAACTGAAAAATGAATAAATAAGCAAATATTGCTTTAGTCTTTTCTAGCATAGGCATTTCTGCACTCACCCTTGAACTCATTCATGGAATGGAGGACTGCCCAGTACTGCCCAGTCCCAGCTCTGAGAAGCCCCCACAACCTGTATGAAAACCTCTCCCCTGAGGCTGAGGGGCTGACTCAGTATCTACTCTGCAAACACAAGGACCTGAGTTCAATCCCCAGCACCCATGTTAAAAAGCTGGGTGGGGTGGTGAGGTGGAGACTGGAGGATCTTGGGGCTCACTGTGCAGCTGGCCTAGCTGAGTCAGTGACCCCTAGCCAGATTCAGTGAGAGACCTTGTCTCAAAAGGAGTATGAAGAGAGACTGAGGAAGACATGACCATTCACACACACACACACACACACACACACACACACACACACACACACACACACGGGCTTCTGGATCTCCCACCCGGGTCCAGTCTTTGGTTTGGGCGTCTCCTGGGGCACCCTTTCCAGGTCACATCGATGTCTCTGAGATTCAGCAGAGCTTCCGCGCACTGGGCATCTCCATCTCGCTGGAGCAGGCGGAGAAAATTCTACACAGGTGGGTTAACTGGAGTCTCAGGCCCTTGAGATCTGGCCTCACCCCCACCCCCTCCTCACCCCCCCTCCCCTCCCCTGCCAGACAGTTCCGTCCTCTGAGCCCCAGACCCTGTTCCAGGGAGGGCAAAGTTGAAAAGTTGGACTTTGGAGTCAAACAGATCTTAGGCCAGGGGACTGAAGTCCCTGTCGGGCCCTGAAAAGGCCTGGTGGGTACTACAGCGACCCACATAGGGTCGGTCTGAAGGATTTCCACAGGCAAGTCAGCCAGACAATGTGACTAGATCACACCTGGGGCCTGAACCTGTCCTCCCAGCACTTGGGAGGCCAAGGCAGGACGGTTGCCATGAGTTTGAGGCCAGCTTGGACTTCAGACTGAGACTTCCCTTGTAAATAACTCCCCAGAGCCAGGCACGTGAATCTGGCAGGATGGCTCAGTAGGTAAAGGCACTTGCCCCTCAAGCCTGATGAGGACAGGTGGGGCCCCAATACTCACGTGATGGAAGGAGAGCATTAACCCAGCAAGTTGTCCCCTGACCTCTATGTGCAAGCCATGGGACATGCGAGCTCATGTGTGCGCGCTGTCATATCAACACTCAGAAAGCTAAGGCAGGAGGATTGCCATGAGTTTGAGGCCAGCCTGGTCTCTAGGGTAAGATTCTGTCTTTAAAAAAAAAAAATGCAGGCATGGGGTGTTGTTCTAGCCTCAGGTACACAGGCAGGAAGATTGCTATGAAATCCAAGCCAGTCTGGACCATAGAGTGAGACCCTATCTCAAAAAATAAATAATAAATAAATAAACCAGTGCTGCAGAGAGGCAATGCACACTGTGCTCCCCAAATCTATGAAGGCTAGTAGCACCCACCCCCACCAGTCCACACACTGAGCCTGTGCCCACCCTACCTCCAGCATGGACCGCGATGGCACCATGACCATTGACTGGCAGGAATGGCGAGACCACTTTCTGCTGCACTCCCTGGAGAATGTGGAGGATGTCCTATATTTCTGGAAGCATTCTACGGTAAGCTGGGGGCCGCCTACTAGGTGGAGGCTAGCTCCAACTTCCCTGGGGCTCAGAAGGGCTGGGCCAGGACTCTGGGAGCTCTGTTCCTTCATCCCTACATCTTGGGTTCAGGAGCCTGGTAACCCCAATGGACAGCTCCACTATCTGCTCAGACTCCAGGGCCAGTTGGTAGGAACTGGAGTTATGGGGGAGAAAAATACACCAAATGGTGCTCCCACGCTCGACCCACACAACTGCCAGCTGCCTGCCGGGTGCTCGTCGCCTGCTCCAAGGCTCACGCTGCGGCTGAGGGGAAGATGTAGGCAGACACTGTCTTTGGAGGGTCCAGAGGAGTCCACTGGGGGTGGGGAGGGAGGTCCCCAAGGTGGGGATCACTAGGGATCCTCCTTGCATTGACTTGTCCGGGGGAGGTGTGAACCAGCGTCTGTTCACCCCGGGTGAGGTGACAGCAGTCTAAAGGAAGGATCCCACCGAGGTCTGATTTGCTAAGCCCGTGAGTTTGAGCTTCATGACAGAGCACAGTGAGGGGTCATTTACAGGACCTGGGTGACCCCCAAACAGCAGCTGCACCACTGCCCGAGTCCCACCCCATCACTGCATGGGGACTCTGTGGAAAACGCACCGTGGAATCTTTCAGTTAGCCTTCTGCTTCCTATATAGTTAATGTTTCCCAGGATTCCTTGCAGCTGGGGTGGGACAGTGACTGTCCTCTCCCTAGCAGGGGGTGCAATGGCTCCATTATCACAGACCCAGTTATCACCGGCTTGCTCTGCTCAGTTCGTTGCCATGGCTACCAGGCCAAGGTAATCGCTGCCTTAAAATGGCAACGGGGTGATGATGCCGTGCTGAGGAAATAGCCGTATTACAGTCCTCTTGGGGATCCAGAGATGTCCACCCCCAAAGATCCACAGTTGGGAAGTCTATGCTGGACTCTAGGATGGAGAGCACTCCTTGGGAGGACTCCTGGGAAAGGGTTTCTAGGGGAAAGTTTTTTGGGGAAGATTCTTGGAGGATTCCTGGGGGAGGACTCTTGGGGGAGGACTTCTAAGGGAAGACTTCTAGGAGAGGCCTCCCCATGGAGGAGATTACTGTGAGAGCAGATCCTTTGGTAGGCTCTTTTGGTGGAATCAGTGGATCCTGTGGTGGGATCTGGTAGATTCTTCAGTAGGATTCAATAGATTCTTTGGTGGGACTCAGTGGATCTTTTGGTAAGAATCGGTAGCTCCTTTGGTGGGATCAGGGGATCCTCTGGTGAAATTCAGTGGCCCCTTTCTTTTTCTTTTTCTTTCTTTTGTTGTTGTTGTTGTTGTTGTTGTTTTGTTTTGCTTTGCTTTTCAAGACAGGGTTTCTCTGTGTAGCCCTGGCTGTCCTGAAACTCGCTCTGTAGACCAGGCTGGCCTTGAGCTCACAGAGATCCCCCTGCCTCTCTGCCTCCTGAGTGCTGGGATCCAAGGTGTGTGCCCCTCCGCCCAGCTGGATTCTGCTTTTAACCATTATGTATTTTGTGTGAGGCGGCACATGTGTGGTCAGAAGACAACTTGGGGAAGTCTGTTTTCTCCTTCTATCACATAGGTCCCAGAGAATGAACCCATGTCTTCAGACTTGGCCACACATACCTTGACCTAATGAGCCCTCTCACAGACTCCTCAGTGGGCTCTTTTGTGGGAGTCAGTGGACTGAATTATTTGGGGGACTTAATGGAGCTTTAGTGCAGTGGTTCTCAACCCATGGGTTGCGACCCCTTTGGGGGTCAAACAGCCCTTTCAGAGAAGTCACCTAAGACCACTCGGAAGACACAGGTATTTACATTACAATTCATAACAGTAGCAAAATTACAGTTACGCAGTAGCAGCGGAAATAATTGTGTGCTTAGGGAAATAATTGTGCTCTCCACCACAATGTGAAGAACTGTATTAAAGGGTCGCGGCGTTAGGAAGGTTAAGAACCACTACTGTAGTGGAACTCCGTGTAGAGCTCTCAGAGGAATCCTCGGGTGTCATAGCGGGACTGCTAGTTGGGTGTTTTAGCGGCACGTGGCAGGATCCAAAAGGGATCTGCTAGGCTCTCCAAGCAAGGTCCTTCGGTTAACTCTGGGGTGTCCTGGAATTCATCAAGGAGCCTTCCCCACTTAGGACCCAGGTACATCCCCCCACTTCTGCTGGGACATGACACCTGCACCCCCCATCCTCAGGTCCTGGACATTGGCGAATGCCTGACGGTGCCGGATGAGTTCTCCAAGCAGGAGAAACTTACGGGCATGTGGTGGAAGCAGCTGGTGGCTGGTGCCGTGGCGGGGGCTGTGTCGCGGACAGGCACAGCTCCTCTGGACCGTCTCAAGGTCTTCATGCAGGTGAGAGGACCGAAGGGATCCACCCCTTCATCCAGGTCCCGGAAGTAAGAGGGCACCGCCAGTTCACATTCTCTCCCCACTCAGGTCCACGCCTCTAAGTCCAACCGGCTCAACATCCTAGGGGGCCTGCGAAACATGGTTCAAGAAGGGGGCATCTTGTCCCTCTGGAGGGGCAACGGCATCAACGTGCTCAAGATCGCCCCTGAATCGGCCATCAAGTTCATGGCTTACGAACAGGTTGGTTCAGGAGAGAGTCTATTCAGCAGAAACTAAGCACAAGGGATCAAGGGCCTGGCTTGCGCCACGCCCCCTATTGGCCAGCTCCATGCCAGCTGGAGAACAGTGGAATGCACGAACAGCTCAGGAATCCCCAAGGTTTCTGTGCACCCCACACCACCCCCGTGTTCCACCCTCAGATCAAGCGGGCCATCCGGGGGCAGCAAGAGACGCTGCACGTTCAGGAACGCTTCGTGGCTGGCTCCCTGGCCGGGGCCACAGCTCAAACCATCATCTATCCCATGGAGGTGAGAAGGAGGGGGCGGGGAAAGATCCAGCATGGGGAGGCGGGGCCTGCCATACTGCTTCATTCCTGCTCCACACTGTGTGTGGAGCTAACTGGAATCCTAACTGCCTGACTTGGGACCAGGAGCCATTTCCTGTCTAGCTTGTCTGGGTATCTCAATTTGAGATGTAACTCCGAGAGACTTGGTAGTCATAGTAACTGGCCATTTATGGATAGGCCTGCCAAGTGTAAGGATGCCGGGCGTGAGCCACCATACCTGGTGCTGGGGATGGAAATCAGACCTTTGTGTACACTAAGTGGTCACTCTACCTAAGGCTCAGCCCTAGCTGGGTCCTCAAGACATCTGTTTTCAGGAGTAGCCACTTCTAGATGGCATCACTCCTGAGCATGATGATTTTTGGAAGCAGTTTTTCAAGGGGTTGACAGAGTTCTCACCCAGGTACTGAAGACAAGGCTGACTCTACGCAGAACTGGCCAGTACAAAGGGCTCCTGGACTGCGCTCGGCGGATCCTGGAGCGTGAAGGGCCCCGCGCCTTCTACCGTGGCTACCTGCCTAACGTGCTGGGCATCATCCCCTATGCTGGAATCGATCTAGCTGTCTATGAGGTCTGTGGATAACTACTGTCCTTCCATCTCTTCTTTCTCCTTCTGGGATCTGGCCTAGGACACTCATGCTAATCCAGTAGACTTCTCATAGCTAGGAAGGGCAATCGTGGACTTGAAAACGGGGGTGGGGGGGTGTCTTGGAACCCTGGAGGGTCCCTCTGGACGTTGTACCACCCTTCTTCTGTCACTCATTGATGCAAAAACCTTGTTCCCAGTTCCACACGGTGGCGCACACTTGATGTCCCAGAACTTAGGAGAGTGAGGTCGGAGGATCTGGAGTTCAAGACTGGCCTGCACTAGGTAGTCAGTTCCAAGACAGCCTAGTTATGTGAAGAGACACTGTCTTGAAAAACAAAATTTAAGCTGGGCCTGGTGGTGCACGCCTTTAATCCCAGCACTGGGAGGCAGAGGGAGCGCGTTTCTGCCAGTTCAAGGCTAGCCTGGTCTACAGAATGAGTTCCAGGTCAGCCAGTGCTGTTACACAGAGAAACCTTGGATGCCAGGGGATGGGGGGTGTTAAGAATACCAATTGCTCTTCCAGAGGACCTGGGTTCAATTCCCAGCACCCACATGACAGCTAAAGGTAACTCTAAGATCTGATTCTCTCACACAGACATACATGCATACAAAACCCTAATGCACATAAAATAAAAATAAATTATTAAAGAAAGAAAGAAAAAAGAAAAACAAAAATTAAAAGAGATCAACAACAACCAAACAGAAAAATGGGACTAAAGAGATAGCTCAATCATTAAGAGGGCTTGTTGCTTTGGCAGAGGACCTGAATTTAGTTCCCAACACCAACATCAGGTTTAACAGCACCCTATAAATCCAGCTCCAGGGAATTCTATGCCCTCTTCTGGCCTCCAGAAGTACTGCACTCTCACAGTGCACATACACTCACATAGGCACACATAAATAAAAAAAAAATTTCATAAATTTAGCCAGAAATGGAGACTGGTGCCTGTCATCCAACACTCAGAAGGCTGATGCAGGAGGAGGATTACCACAGCAACTAGGCATGGTGATGCATGCCTTTAATCCCATGCCTTGGGAGGCAGGGACAGATGGATCTTTGTGAACACAAGGACAGCCTGGGTCACAAAGTGATGTCCTTTCTCAAAACAACAATAATAATAAAACCATTTCCCCCTATGGTGCTGCAGATGAAACCTAGGGGTTCACATTTGCCTCCTTAGGGTTATGGAAGGTTTAGCTTTGTAGGAATTGGGGCCCCTACTCCTAAGAGTGTGAACACAGTGTAAAACAAGCTTTGGATGCCCATCTTCCCCAAAGCATGTGTGGGTTCTGGCCTGGTCTCCAGGCCAACACATTCTCTTCCTTCCTTTATTCTTCAATTATTTGTTATTTTCAAATGTCATTGTGTATGGGTGTTTGCCTGCCTGCACATTGCATGTGGTGCCCATGAAGGCCAGAAGAGGGTGTCAGATCACCCAGGAACTGGAGTTACAGATGGTTGTGAGCCACCACGTGAGTGCTGGGTATTAAAACTGGATCCTCTTCAAGAGTAGCCAGTGCCAAGAATGACCACTGAGCCATCTCTTCAGTACCCCTCTTCTTTTTCTTTTTTCTTAAGATGGGGTCTTATGTAGCCTTGGTTGGCCTCAAACTTGCTATGTAGCTGAGGATGGCTTTGAACTTCTGACCCTCATAACTATACTCCTGAGTGCAGAGATGACAGGTCTACACTGCCAGGCCAAGTTAATGTGGTGCTGAGTGGAACCCAGGGCTTCATGTGTGTTAGGCAAATGTTCCACCAACTGAAGCACAGTTTTTTTCTTTTTACTTTTTTTGTTTTGTTTTGTTTTGTTTTCAAGACAGGGTTTCTCTGTGTATCTTTGGAGCCTGTCTTGGAACTCATTCTGTAGACCAGGCTAGCCTGAACTCACAGAGATCCTCCTGCCTCTGCCTCTCTAGCACTGGTTTAAAGGTGTGTGCCACCACCGCCCAGCAGCTCTTTTGTTTTTAAAGATGGGGGCTCACACATAGTGCATCCTGTGAAGGCCTGAATGCATGGTAATCCCCCTGCCTCAGCCTCCTGAGTACTAACATGACAGGCATGTACCACTATGCCCAGCAACAGGACACCTAGTACATGTGTGTGTGTGTGTGTGTGTGAGAGAGAGAGAGAGAGAGAGAGAGAGAGAGAGAGAGAGAGAGAGAGAGAGAGAGAGAGAGAGAAAGCCAGAAGACAACCTCAGGTGTCATATTTCAGGTACTGTCTACCTTGTTTTTTGACATGGGATCTCTCACTGGAACCTGAGGTTCATCAAGGAGGCTAGAAGGGTTCATTAGTGAGTCAAGTATCTCTGCCTCCCCGACAATGTGGTTACAGGCATATGCAACCATTCCTGGCCTTTGACATGGGTACTGGGGATCAAACTCATGCATGGCAAGAAGTTTGCCAACTGAGCCATCTCTCTTTATTTTATGTTAATCTCTGTGTGTGTGTCCATGTACCGCAGTGTGTGTGTGGAGGTCAGAGGGTACCACAGGAGTTGGTCCTTTCTTTGCACTATGTGGGTTCCAGTGATCAAACACCGTCATCAGGCTTGGTTGCAAGCACCTTTATCACTGAGCCATCTCACCAGCCCATAAGAGTTCTTAATAACTCATTAAAAACATAGTCTCAGCACCCACATAGTGGCTCTCAACCACCTGTAACTCCAGTTCCAGGGGATCAGATGCCCTCTTCTAGCCCCCATAGGTACTGCATGCTTATGGTATGCAGACGTACATGGAAGCAAAACACCCAGACACATAAAATAAAAATTAATTAATTAATTAAAAGGGGGGCTGGCGGCGACAGTGGCGCACGCCTTTAATCCCAGCACTTGGGAAACAGAGGCAAGAGGATCTCCATGACTTTGAGTCCAGTCTGGTTTATGTAGCAAGTTCCAGGCCAACCAGAGCTACAGAAAGACACTGTCTCAAAAAAGGAAGTTGGGGAGTTAGGGAGCTGGCTGAGTTGGTAATGTGCCTGCCATACAAGGAAGAGGATGTGAGTTCTGATCCAGAACGTAAGTAAAACTTCAGGAAGAGCCTCTGGGACCCCAGGACGGGAGGATCCTGGAGCTCACTGATTGGCCATGCAATGAGCTTCGGGTTCAGTGAGAAACCCTGTCTCCAAAGATAAGGTGAGAAGGTCTGAGTGACGAACCTATGTCAGCCTTTGGCCCCCACATGTCCTCATGTGCACCCCTGCACACACACATGCACATACACAAGCACACACATATGCCCAAAAAGTAAAAGGGAAAATGGAAGAAGGGGGGAGAGGAAGATCTTGGAAGACGGTTCCAGAAAATTCCAGAGTTTTGGGCACATGGCTCCCTTCCCCCTCAGTTTCTCATCTGCCACATAGGAACCATATGAGTCGGCATCTTCTGTTGGTTGAAATATTCTGAGGTTGCAGCTCCTGTGTAGATGAGGGAGCAGGAGATCTGAGGGAGGCAGGGTCTCTCACTGACTCTGGTGCTCACTGGCGTGCCTAGGCTGACTAGCTGCCCACCACAGAGCTCTGCCTCCCCAGAGCTGCATTATTTACAGGTCTGCGAAGCCTCATGTGGCTCCTTTGTGCACCCTGGGATCTGAACCCAGGTCCTCTTGCTCATGAAGCAATCTCTTTGCCCTCGGAGCCATCTGCCAGCCCCTCCTTTATTTTAAATTTTAGTTATTTTTCTTATAGACAAGTGTCTCACTTTGTTGCCTAGGCTAATCACAAGCTCCTGGGCATAATCAATCCTCCTGCCTCAGCCTCTTGGGCAGCTAGATTCACAGATGGTCACTGCAATTCCTAAAGCATTCCGTCTGTGTGTGGAGTCATCAGTCCCATTTCTGTGTCTGGTGTCCCTTGACTCTCCTTTATGTCCCTCCCCTTCATATAAGGAGCTGTGGCTCCGCCCACTCCAGTCATCTTCATTAATCTCATCAGCTAACGTGCCCTAAGACACAGCGATGAGGGCTTTAATTTATGTTCAGAGGGAGGAAGCTCAGGGGGTTGAACACTCTCCTAGCATGCACAAAGCTCGGGAGTCCATCCCCAGTACCTCATAAACCAGGTGGCACACACCCCTTTCACCCCATCATGGAGGGCTAGAGGCAGGAGGACCAGGAGTTCAGGTTCATTCTCAGCTACTTAGTGAGTTTGAGACCTGTCTGGGCACTTCGAGATTGTCTTTAAAAATCCAAAACGGGGGCTGGAGAGATGGCTCAGTGGTTCAGAGTACTGACTGCCTTTCCAGAGAACCTGGGTTCTATTCCCAGGCCCACATGACAGCTCACAACTGTCTGTTAGTCCAGTTCCAGGGGACCCGACACCCTCAGATATACATGAAAGCAAAACAACGCACATAAAATAAAAATATATTTTTTTTTTTTTGGGTTTTTCGAGACAGGGTTTCTCTGTGTAGCTTTGCACTTTTCCTGGAACTCACTTGGTAGCCCAGGCTGGCCTCGAACTCACAGAAATCCGCCTGCCTCTGCCTTTCGAGTGCTGGGATTAAAGGCATGCGCTACCACCGCCTGGCAAAATAAAAATAAATTTTAAAAAATTCAAAATGAAGCCAGGTGGTGGCGGTGCATGCCTTTAATCCCAGCACTTGGGAGACAGAGGCAGAAGATTTCTGAGTTCAAGGCCAGCCTGGTCTACAGGTCTTCCAGGACAGCCAGGGCTACACAGAGAAACCCTGTCTCAAAAAAAAAATCCAAAATGTTCCTTAATCCTGGATGTAAAGTCCTTCCTGCTGTAGACAGTCACTGTGGTGAGGTCCCAGGCATGGGTGTGCACAGTGAAGGAGGCAAATGGAAAGGAATACTCGGAAACTGCTCACAGAAGCCAGGCTGGGCAGCACAAGCCTGTCATGCCAGTACTGGGGTGGCTAAGAAGATACCAACTTCAAAGCCAGTATGGGCTACAGACTAAGCCCCTGTCCCAAATGAAAAAGTTTAAGGAATCAAAAAAAAAAAAAAAAAAAAAAAAAAACGGGCGGTGGTAGCGCACGCCTTTAATCCCAGCACTCAGGAGGCAGAGGCAGGTGGATCTTTGTGAGTTCGAGGCCAGCCTGGTCTACAGAGCGAGATCCAGGAAAGGCGCAAAGCTACACAGAGAAACCCTCTCTTGAAAAATAAAAAGTTTAAGGGCAAGGGATATAGCTCAAGTAGTGACCATTAGAATCCCCCAGCCATGGTTAAGAGCAGTGCTACTCTTCCAGAGGACCCTGGTTCAACTCCCAGCACCCACATGGCAGTTCACAACTGTCTGTAACTCCTCTTCCAGGGGATCCGATGCCCTCATACAGACATTCATGCAAGCAATACACCAGAGTATATAAAATAAAAATAAATTATTTAAAAGAAAAAAAGAATACCCCAGTGAGGGGCTAGGGGCGTGGTCGGGGTGGAGCCCCTACCTGGAATCCCAGTGAGGGGCTGGGGGCGTGGTCAGGGCGGAGCTCTGCCTAGAATCCCCCAGTGAGGGGCTGAGGGCGTGGTCAGGGTGGAGCCCCGCCCAGAATTCCCCAGTGAGGGTCTGGGGGCGTGGTCAGGGTGAAGCCCCGCCTAGAATCCCCCAGTGAGGGGCTGGGGGCGTGGTCAGGGTGGAGCCCCGCCTAGAATCCCCCAGTGAGGGGCTGGGGGCGTGGTCAGGGTGGAGCCCCACCTAGAATCTCCATTGAGGGGCTGGGGGCGTGGTCAGGGTGGAGCCCCGCCTAGAATGCCCCAGTCAGAGGGTGGCACTGCCCCAGTGGGGAAGACAAACCTCATCATCTAATCCAGTACCAGCAACGGTGGTGTCCAGAGCTGGTAACAAGGTCTGACAGCAGGGCCTTCCCGTCTGCAGCTCTGAACACACCTGCTCCTTTCTCTTCTAGACCCTGAAGAATCGCTGGCTTCAGCAGTACAGCCACGAATCGGCAAACCCAGGCATTCTTGTGCTACTGGCCTGCGGCACCATCTCCAGCACCTGTGGCCAGATTGCCAGTTACCCCCTGGCACTGGTCCGGACCCGAATGCAGGCCCAAGGTGAGAGGCCTGGACGGGAGGCTGGGGTAGGAAATCCTGCCACTTGGGTCCTACCTAAGTCTGTGTAGGCAGAGTCTGGGCTGGGTTCCTGTGGGTGGGTGGGTGGCCTCCGTAAGTCCCTCCTATTGTCTGGGCTGCAGTCTACCCAGTCGTGATGCTAAAGAGGCAGTCTTTCACCACAGACAACACTGGCGTTTCTGGGCCTGCAGTAACCTGAGCTGTTAGTCAAAGCTGGATGAAAACAAGGGACGGGGGATGCTGGGAACATTACCCAAGTTAGCCAGTCAAGGGACGACAGTGTCTTTATTCTTATTTTATGGCACAAGGTCTAACTATGTGCCCTAGCTGGCCTGGAACTCACAGATCTGCCACTGGCCCCGCCTCCTAAAGGTGTGCATCCCCACACCCAGCCTTAAGGACAGCCTAGCTGCTGTGTTTTGTTTTTATTTCAAGATTTTTTTTTTTAAGATTTGTTTTTATTTCTGCACACATGCATGCATGTGTGCGCGCGGGTGTGGCTGTGGGTGTCTCAGACACCCACAAAGGCCCATCAGACTCCCTGGAGCTAGGTGTCACGTGCATGGGTGCCAGAAACTGTCCTCTGGAAGAGCAGGAAGCTCTCTTTCCCACTGAGACATCCCTCCAGCCCTTGAGTTTTGCTCAAGACAGAGGATTGCTATGTCCCAGGCCGGGCTGGAACTCAGGGCAATCCTCCTGCCGCAGCTTTTCCACTGTTGTTTTTCCTCTGTATCTTTCTCCCTGTTCCATTTCCCCGGAATCTGTTTACGTGAACCTTAGAGTCTGTGTTCCTTGGTTTTTGCTGGAGAAGCGATTGGCGAATGAGATGAATGCATGAACTTCATCCTCTGGGGAGGGGGAAGGAGGCTGCATAAATCATTCCACGATTGAGGGTTGATTTAGGGTTGAGGAGAGGTAGGAACCTGACTTAGATTAGGGTACCACAGATGGCTCCCCTAAACAGAAGTTAGCCCTGACGAGAGGGAGAAAATTAACTTTAAGGAAGTGGGGATTTCTCTCCTCTTGTCTCACTCAGACACACACCTGCACACAGACACACTCCCACACAGACACACTCCCACACAGACACACTCCCACACACAGACAGACACACTCCCACACACAGACACACTCCCACACACAGACACACTCCCACACACAGACACACTCCCACACAGACACACTCCCACACACAGACAGACACACTCCCACACACAGACACACTCCCACACACAGACACACTCCCACACAGACACACTCCCACACAGACACACTCCCACACACAGACACACTCCCACACACAGACACACACACCTGCACACAGACACACTCCCACACACAGACACACTCCCACACACAGACACACTCCCACACACAGACACACACACCTGCACACAGACACACTCCCACACACAGACACACTCCCACACACAGACACACTCCCACTCAGACACACTCCCACACACAGACACACACACACACACAGACACACTCCCACACAGACACACTCCCACACAGACACACTCCCACACACAGACACACTCCCACACACAGACACACACACACACACAGACACACTCCCACACACAGACACACACACACACACACAGACACACTCCCACACAGACACACTCCCACACAGACACACTCCCACACAGACACACTCCCACACACAGACACACTCCCACACAGACACACACACCTGCACACAGACACACTCCCACACAGACACACTCCCACACACAGACACACACCTACACAGACACACTCCCACACACAGACACACTCCCACACACAGACACACTCCCACATACAGACACACTCCCACACAGACACACTCCCACACACAGACACACTCCCACACAGACACACTCCCACACACAGACACACACACCTGCACACACCTGCTGTTTCCATTCATCCTCAAATGTGGTCCCTGAGATTGATAGTTCCTGGGCCCTCGGATATCCGAGTCTCGTGGGAGGGCCTGCTGCTCCCGTATCACCCATCCCACCTCCTCTTGAAATGGCCACCTAGCCCAGCCCTGGGTGTGGGGACAGAGGGAGGAACGAGAGGGGAAGCTTTGGTCTTACCTAGCCCCACCCCCACAGCCTCCATGGAGGGTAGCCCACAGGTCTCCATGGTGGGGCTGCTTCGACACATCTTAACCCAGGAGGGTGTCTGGGGCCTCTACCGGGGCATTGCCCCCAACTTCATGAAGGTCATTCCAGCCGTGAGCATCTCCTACGTGGTCTACGAGAACATGAAGCAGGCTCTGGGGGTCACATCCAGGTGAGGGGCCAGGAACCTGCCACCCCGAGATTCCTTCATCTTCACCACGGCATCTCCCAGGCTGACGTCCTCGACCACCGGAGACTAATGGCCTGACCGGTGGATCCTAATCCCCCATCCCAAGCCGCTGGATCCCAGTACCCAAATCCCAGATCCTTGGCCCTGTGTCCTGACCATGACACCACTGGACCCCACTCTTTGGCCACTGGATCCCAGTGCTGGATCCTCAACTTCACAGCCAGACCCCAACTGCTGTGCCTCACACATCAGCAGTCTGACGCTTGAAATGCAGAACCATCCACGCCCTGGCTCTGAACCCTTATCCCGGAGCCCCGAGCCGAATCTTGCTTTTCCCTGCACCACCCACTGGGCACTGGGCCTCCCTATGCAGCAGCAGATGGCCCAGTGCCCCAAGCATGGGGGCACACATCCATGTACCCCATAGCCAGACCTCAGATCCTTCCAGCACCAGACGCTCTTGCCGCACAGGACTGAGATCCCCAAACCTGCTGATGAATACCCTGTCACCTGCCTCATAGTCCGCCCACTGGAGTCTAGAAGCCAAGAACTCCCAGCCACAGGGTCCTGACAGCAATGCCAAGATCCTGGGGCTCTGCCCCTGGGCCACTGGATCCCAGATCCCTCACCCCAAACAGTCATGTACCTCGGCTTGGGGTTCCGTCCACACTCTTCCACCTTGACTGCTGGGTCTACACTTCAAGCACCACCCTCAATCTCATCACTGGATCCCAGAGTCCCAACCCACTAGATTCTGGTTCCCGGAAGCACAGGTGTGAGCTCCAGGGTGGATCCCAGATGCCACAGCTGTGAAATTCCAGACCCCAGGTTCCTTCCACCCCTTCTCTGGGCACCATCTGTAGAAAGCGGAGCTCTCCCAGACACTGCTGGGTCCCAAGCCCTGTGCTCCTGCACCTCCAGTGCTCAGACTGCTCCCCAAATCTAGATCCCCACCACCCGGTGGCAGCATCTCAGATCCCACAAGGCACCCCAATATCCCAGACACCCCCTGGAGCTGATTCCCACTGCATGGAACCACACCATCCAGGGATCCTTCTGGAAGCCCAGACCCCAGACCAGTGGCTCCCCACCAAGCAGTAAGGGATGGGATGTATGTCCCACCCCACACCCCATAGGAATGCTGGATCTCCCCTCAGCTACGACACACCTCCCCTCCCCTCCCCTCCCAAATCACCCCCCTTTCCCGTCTTCCCACTCTAAAATGTCTTCCACACCCCTGCCCACCTTCCAGGCTAGTAACTCCCAGAGCCCAGGTCCCTCTGGGAGGGCCTGGTCTGCTTGTTCATGCATCGGGAGCTGCCAGGTGAAGTCGGGGGACACAGCCAAGGGGACCTTCTGCATCCCAGCACTGCCAGCCCTGCTCGGGCCTCAGAAAGTCACAATTAAGGACCAATATACAGCATCCTTCCTGAAACCCAGCATTCAGTATGCAAAATTAAACATCCCCAGACTGACTCGGGGGTCTATTTTTCTACAAAGTCCCCTGGCTCCCCACCACATTCCCATACCCTCCGCACTTCAACAGTGGGTTCTGAGCTTAGGATAACTGGGGATACCCTGATGAACTCCCCAGCCTTTGGGGACCCCATCAAAGGACCGTGAAGGGGGAACTGGGGTGTTGGGTGGCAGGAGGACCCCACCATGGCTTCCACCTCTCCCTCCAAACTACACCAAGCCCCACCTCCCTGCCCATGCCTGTCATTTCAAGGGGAAAGAAAATAAATTTTCTAAGCACTTTCATTGTTGCTTTTTAATTTTCCAAATTAAATGTGTTTGTTCGAGGGAGGGGCATGTGGAAGTCAGAGGAGACTTGTGGGGGTCTACCCTCTCCTTCCACCACGTGGGGCCCGGGGATCAAACTCGGCGGTCAGGTTCGGTAGAAAGCACCTTTGCTGACTCCAGTGTAGATCTGTGACTTTTAAAAAAACTATGGAAATGGGTGTGCGGACGACGTTGACGAACTCACAAGGAGGGAGATGAGACATGGGTCTCTCCATCCCTCTCTCTCCCCTACCTTCACCCTCTCTTCCCTCTTACCTTACCCACCTTCCTCCCTCTCTCCTCCCCCCTCCTCCCTAGCTTCCCCTCTATCCCCTCCCCCTCCTTTCCTTCCTTCCCTGGTGTGTTTTTTTTTTTTTTTCTTTTCTTTTTTTGGTTTTTCCAGACAGGGTTTCTCTGTAGTTTTGGTGCCTGTCCTGAAACTCACTTTGTAGACCAGGCTGGCCTCGAACTCACTGAGATCTGCCTGTCTCTGCCTCTTGAGTGCTGGGATTAAGGCGTGCACCACCGCTCAGCTCTTTTTTTTTTTTTTTTTTTTTAAACATTGTTGCTGCCTTTTAAGCCATGGTATTCTGAATCAGCAACTACAACTCCATCACTACCAGCCTCAGCCTGAGGGAATTTCCCTCAGGCACCGATTCTTTCAAAGCTATGAAGGGAACTTAACTAAATCACTGTCCCTCTAAAGAACTCAAGATTGAAAGGTTAAGGTGGAATTCTGCTCCTCAGAGAGGTTGAATAGCAAGTAGCTCACCTCCTCTCCTTGCTCGCATCCTCCCAAAAGCCCTCATGCTTCTCCTCGCCCCTCCTTATAAACCCCCTTTCATCTGGCTCCTCCCTACCACTTCCTGTCGGCTAGTTGCTGACTCAGCCACCTGACCGCGGTGAATTTTATTTAATCTTTGCATCATTAAACAAATGTTCCAGAGCATAAACAAAAATAGCTCACCTTAAAATAATATCCTACAACACTTCCCCGCTTCCTCTGACCCTCCATCGCCCCCTCTGCCCCCTCTCCTCCTCTTTCCTCTTCTCCAAGAGATTGGAACCTCAGTTTCCACTCCATTTATAAACAGCCAGGGGCTGCAGAGGTGGTTCATCCACTGTTAAGAGCCCACACTGCTCCTGCAGAGGACCTGAGTTGCAGTTTCAACACCCACATGGTGACTCCCAGTCGCCTGTCATTCCAGCTCCAGGATCTGAAGCCCCCTTCTGGCCTCCGAGGACACTGCACTCACACGCACGCACACTCAATGGGGCCCTTGCCACGCAAGCCTTTCCACCTGAATGCAATCCCTGGGACTCCCGTGCAAGTGGAAGGAGGGAGTGGAGTCCACAGAGCTGCCATTTGACCTCTGCACACGCACCAGAATACACACACACACACACACACACACACACACACACACACACACACGCACACACGCACACACGCACACACGCACACGCACACACACCAAAACAATACATTTTAAAGATTTGATTTGTGTCGTGTGTATCTGAAGTGTGTGAGAGAGAGACAGAGTCCTCTGATCTGGAGCTGGAGGTACAGTGGTGCTGGGAACTGAACCCAGATCCTCTTCAAGAGCAGTGTGCATTCTTAGCCACTGAACCATCTCTCAGCTCCATTTAAAACACACACACACACACACACACACACACACACACACACACACACGCACAAAAGGGGCTTTAAATCTGGGTGAAGTGGTGCAAACTTGTCATCTTAGCACTTGGACTGGTGAAGACAAGAAGATCAGGAGTTCAGAGTCATTGCAAGCAAATTTGGAGCTAGCCTGGGCTACATGAGATCCTGTCTCACTGATCCCCACCTAACCCTCCAAAAAAGAATTTTAAAAACTTTTTAATATTCTGGGCAGTGGTGGTGCACATCCTTAATCTCAGCATTTGGGAGGCGGAGGCAGGCAGATCTCTGAGTTCATGGCCAGCCTGGTCTACAAAGCAAGTTTCAGAACAGCCAGGGCTACACAGAGAAATGCTATCTCGGGGGGGGGGGGGGGGGGGGAAGATCCGCAGATGTGGCAGCACAGAGCTCGTTTGCTGTGCTACACAGCTATCCCCACCATTCATCTCCAGAACTCCCCCTCTGTTCACACTAAAGCTCTGTCTCCCTTCAACACTAAATCCATTCTGCTTCCTACCTTGGGAGGTAGAGGCAAGAGGATCAAGAATTTAAAGTCATCCATTGGTGAGTGTGAGATGAGCCTGGGCTTCATGCTGTCTCAAAACAAAACAAATGAATACTAAATATTGTTTAGGCGCCATTCAGAGGACCCCACCAGCTCTTCCTGGGCTGTGGGAGACAAGGGTCAACCGCACTGCCTGGCCATCATGCCCGTGAGCTCACAAGCACTCTTGTGACCTCATCCTCCCTTGCCCCTAAATTCACAAGCCACTCTTAGCTGGGAGCCAGATAGACGCCCCAGGAACACTGAGACCGAGGCCCTAATCCTTCGGCAGCTATGGGAGTTCATCCCGAGGTAACGCAGAAGCCTTGTTTGAGGGTCCAGATCTTGCTTAAGAGGGTCAGGGCCTTATTTAGAAAAGCTCCACCCTGATCGCCCCCCCCAACCCATCCCCACCCCCACCTGCATCCTGGAACCCAGGGTGCACACATGTGTATGAGTATGTGTTTGGACACGTGGGTGAAAACAACCCTGAACATCCTCCATTGTAGCAGGTAAGTCTGAGGAGCTAGGTGGTACACAACCTCAGGCTGGACCAAAGGGAAGCCCAGCCATGCTGCCCGTACGGCATGAAGCACCTTCTCCCCCACGCAGAGTAGACTAATCCACACTGAAACAGACCGTGAGTGGTGCACACCCGTTATCCCAGAGCTCAGAGGGTGCGACCATGAGGGGGTGCACACCCGTTATCCCAGAGCTCAGAGGGTGCAGCAGGACATCAGAAGTTCAAGGTCATCCTTGGCTGTTTAGTGAGTTAGAGGCCAGTCTGGGCTAGATGAGACCCTGTCTCAAAATGAAGGAAGAAAGGAAGGAAGGAAGGAAGGAAGGAAGGAAGGAAGGAAGGAAGGAAGGAAGGAAGGAAGGGGTGCTGAGGAGCTGGCTCGGGATGAAGTGTTGGCACTCAGGCAAGCATAAGGTCCCTAGAACCTGTGCAGTGATGTGCGTGTGAGTGTGTGTGCAGTGATGTGCGTGTGAATGTGTGTAGGCCAGAAGTTGATTGCAGTGTCTTCCTCCACTGCATAAGCATAAGAAACTGTGTAATAGAACCTGTGTAAATGCTGGGCAGGCCTGACAGCCACCTGTGACCCCAACAGCCCAGAGGTGGAGACAGAGATGGGGACAAGCTGCTGGCTAGACCAGAGGAACTGGTGAGCTCTGGGCTTGAAAGACTCACCTCCACATATAAGGTAGACAGTGGTGGAGGAGGACACTGGACCTCAGCTTCTGGCCTACATAAATTCACACACACATATCACTACACACACATCATTGCACACACACATATCACTGCACAAACACATCACTGCACACACTCTCACACACATCATTGCACACACACATATCACTCTACACACACATCACTGCACACACATCATTGCACACACACATACACATATTGCAAACACATCACTGCACACACTCACACACATCATTGCACACACATCACCGCACACACACATATATCACTTTAAACACACTCACATACATATTCTCACTCACACACACATACAACCATTGTACATGCACTCACATGCATTCACTCTCACGATCACACACATTATACACACATCACATACTCTCACACATACACCGCTGCACACATACTCACATGCTTTCCGCTCTCATGCGTTCATACACTCATCACACACATACTCTCTTACACACACCACTGCACACACATGTGCATGCTCTCACACACTCACACACACACAAAGGTGGAAGACAGACTGCAGCAGTGAAGAGCTCTTGCAGAGGATGAGAGCTCAGGCCCCAGCACCCACATGGCGGCCCACAACTGTCTGTAATTCCAGTGCCAGTGAAACCAGTGGTTTTTTCTGGCCCTCTTGGGTACCTTCATTCATATGCATGCACACACGAACACACACACACACACACACACACACACAAAAATAAAAATAAGTTAATCATTAAGAAAGAAAGAAATCAGTCGGGCATGGTGGTGCACGCCTTTAATCCCAGTAACCGGGAGACAGAGGCAGGCAGATCTCTGAGTTTGGTGTCAGCCTGGTCTATACAGAGAGTTCCAGGACAGCCAGGGCTACACAGAGAAACCCTGTCTCAAACAAACAAACAAACAAACAAACAAACAAAGCCATCAAATCAGCCCCTCCAAAGAACTGTCCACATCGAGGCAGCGAAGGAAAGCGAGAGGGGCCTCTCTGCAAGCTCCTTCAGGGCTGAGTGTGGCCAAGCGGCGGATGTTCTTGCAGGTTCTGGACACAGGAGAGCAGCTGATGGTCCCTGTGGATGTCTTGGAAGAGGAAAACAAAGAGGCCCTGTGGAAGTTTCTGCTCTCAGGAGCCATGGCTGGGGCAGTGTCTCGCACGGGGACAGCCCCTCTGGACCGAGCCAGGGTGTACATGCAGGTTTGTCCTCGGAGCTGGAGCCCTCTGGGGGCACAGTATGGGCGCAGAGGGGTGGAAGAGATGAAGCTGATGGAGCCCGGGATGCCAGGGACTGGACATGGAAGTCTTGTAAGGTTGGTGCTGAGGACAGGAAGGAGAGTCATGCTGGGGCTGGGTTTAGAGAACTCCAGGCACAGAGGACAACAGGAGACCAAGGTAAAGGTTTGGAGGTCTGCGGGTTGTGGGTGGTCTTTGAGGTGTTTGCAGGGATGGAAGGAACTGAGGATGGACCCCCAAGGCGTCACTCACGCAGAGGAGCACCCATTCCTGAGCAACATTCCCAGCCCTCCTTTCTCTCTGAGAACAGATTTATTTTATGTGTGTGAGAGTTTACCCCCGTTGGTTCCCATGCAGTGCCACTGGGAGCCACAAGGAGGCGGTGGACCTCCTAGAACTGGAGTTACAGACGGTTGTGAGCCGCCACATGGGTGCTGGGAATCGAACCAGGTTCCTTGGCAAAAGCAGCAAGTGCTCTTGACCCCTGAGCCGTCTCTCCGGCTGCCAGCCAAATGCTCTAACCACTGGGCCGACCCTCCCTTGGCCCTCTTGTCATTTTTTATTTTCATGCATCTCAGTAAGTAGCCCAGGTTGGCTCTGAACTCACTCTGTATCCCAGAAAGGACTTAAACTACAGTGTTCCTGACTCAGGCTCCCAAATAGTTGAGATCGCAGACCAGCCTCGCCAGACCTGGCCACAGTGGGTTTTTAGATAAATGTGTTTAGGCAGGTGGATCTACCCAGTGGCACAGGTCTATGATGCCAGCTGTTCTGGAGACTGAAGTGGGAGGATCTCCACTTCAAGGCCAGCTCAGACAATTTTAGTGAAAAGACCGTGTGTCAAAATATAAAATAAAAAGAGGGTAAGGTACACGGTACAGGGGTGAGAATCCCCCAGTGAGGGGCTAGGGGCGTGGTCAGGGTGGAGCCCCGCCTAGAATCCCCCAGTGTGGGGCTGGGGGCGTGGTCAGGGTGGAGCCCCGCCTAGAATCCCCAGTAAGGGGCTGGGGGCGTGGTTGGGTTGGAGCCCCGCCTAGACCCTCCCCACCCCCAGTGGAGGAGCAGGGGATACCTGGTGGGGTCTCAGGGCTGCTCACCCCTCCCGCTCCCCAGGTGTACTCTTCCAAGAGTAACTTCAGGCACCTGCTGAGTGGTCTGCAGAGCCTGGTTCAGGAGGGCGGTGTCCGTTCGCTCTGGCGGGGCAATGGCATCAACGTGCTCAAGATCGCCCCGGAATATGCCATCAAGTTCTCTGTGTTTGAGCAGGTGAGCCTCCAGAGTGCATGGCAGCCCTCCCCTCCCGGCGCACAGTGGCTGGCGGCTTCTCTCATACCCCCTCCCTTTGCAGTGTAAGAATTTCTTCTGCGGTATGCAGGGCTCCCCGCCCTTCCAGGAGCGGGTGCTCTCGGGCTCCCTGGCTGTGGCCATCTCCCAAACTCTCATCAACCCCATGGAGGTAAGGCCGGAGGACCCGTGTGGCCAGGGCTGGTTCTGGGGCACCACCTCTTCTCCCTCCTCTCTTCACCTCTTCATCTTCCTGGTTCCTTCCTCACTGTCCTCCACCCTCCTGCCGCCCCCCACCCCCTCTCTCGTTTTGTTTTGGCTTTTGAGACAGGGTTTCTGGAACTCACTCTGTAGACCAGGCTGTCCTTGAACTCACAGAGATCCGCCTGCCTCTGCCTCCTGAGTGCTGGGATTAAAGGTGCGCGCCACCACCGCCCGGCTTGATTTTGTTTGACGGAGATTTTCAAACTGTAGCACAGGACAGCCTACAACACCAGCCGGCGTCCTGCCTGGGTCCCCCAAGTGCAGGAATTACAGACAGTAAACCCAGCTTTCTCCTTCACTTCTTTCTTTCTCTGATGCTGGCGATGGAACCTGGGGCCTCCCAAGCTCTCACCACTGAGCCACCACCCCAGCTCGGCCCCTTCTCTTCCTTCCTGTGTGCCACATGCTGCGCTGTCACTCCGGATGTCCCCCCCCCCCCCTTGTCTCTGACAACCTCAGAGAGCTGCCATGTACCTTCTAACATGTTTACTTACAAACAGGGATTCTGACTATTCTGACTCAGAGAGAGAGAGAGAGAGAGAGAGAGAGAGAGAGAGAGAGAGAGAGAGAGAGAGGAATGCGATATGATTTTTTGTTTTGTTTTTAAAGATTTGTTTGTTTATTTATTTATTGCACATTGGGGTTTTGCTTGCATGTATGTCTGAAGGTGTCAGATCCCCCGGAACAGGAGTTATAGACAGTTGTGAGCTGCCCTGTGGGTGCTGGGAATTGAACCCCGGGTCCTTTGCAAGAGCAGCCAGTGCTCTTAACCACCCACCTCTACAGTCCCCAGTAGACTTTTAGGACTGGCGTGGTGGCCACGTCCTTAATCTCATCTCAGCACTCCAGAAGCAGAGGCAGGCAGATCTCTGTGGGTTGAGGGCCAGCTTGGTCTAGAGTTCTAGGAGAGCCAGACCTACAGAGTAAGACCCTGTGCAAAAAAAAATTGGGGAGACGTTTTTTGTGTTTCAGGTTGTAGATGTATGTGTGTGCGGATGTATATGTGCATGCCTGGTGTGTATGTTTGTGTGTGTGTGTGTGTGTGTGTTGGTGTGTATGTGATGCCTCTTTTCTTGGGGTCCAGAAGCACCAATGAGGATTGAGTTCAGGGTTTTTGCACATAGTAGGCGAGCACTCAACCACTGAGCTACATCCCACTACCCACCTGTGTTTTCGAGATTTTGTGTGTGTGTATGTGTGTGTGTGTGTGTGTGTGTGTGTGTGTGTGTGTGTGTGTGCATGCAGGGCCTGCAGAGGTCAGAAGAGCTCCTCCCATCCCCAGGAACTGGACTTACCACGTGGGTCCCAGGATCAAGCTTAGCAGCAAATGCCTTACTGCATTGTGGTGTCTTGTTGCCCTCTTCTTCTGTTTTTGAAATGACGTCTAATGTAGCCCAGGCTGGCCTTGAACTCTCTATCCTCTTCAGCTTTGCAGCAAACTAGAGGCTAGCCAGGGCTACTTCAGACCCAGTCTCAAACAAATACAGAGTGGAAATGTGGTTGGGTCTTGGGCATTGATTATGGTTGGATGACATCTTAGTGTGGCATGATTGGGTCCTGCTGGCTTGAGTGTTTGTTTTGTTTTTAAGACAAGGTTCCAGGTTGGGTATGGTGGTGGTACACACCTTTAATTCCAGAACTCTGGAGGCAGAGACAGGAGAATCTGCGTGAGTTCAAGGCCAGCCTGGTCTACATAGTGAGTTCCGGGCCAGCCAGGACTATATAGTGAGACCCTGTCTCAAAAAGGAGTTGGGGGGCAGGGTTTCACTGTAGCCCTGGATGGACTGGAACTCGCTGTGTAGCAGGATGACTTTAAACTTCCTGTCCCATCTCTACTTTCGAGAGCTGAGATCACAGGTGTGTGCCACCACACCCAGGTTTTGGGGGTGCTAGGATGAAACTCAAGGCTTTGTACTAGGCACACCCTCTACCAAATGAGCCACAGCCTCATGAAAAGGCTTGTGAAAGGGTCTTGCTGTGTAGCCCAGGCTGGCCTGAAGTTTGCAATCCTCTTGTTTCAGCACACACACACCCCCGCCCCCCAGTGCTGGGATAAGAGTGTGTTAACCACACCTGGGTTTAAACTTTGCTTGAAAAGGCTCGACAGCCTCAAGTATTATGTTACGGCGAGAACAGCCAGTCTAGCGCACTCCTCTAAGGCTCCCTCTTCCCATATAGGTGGCCGATCTAATGCTACATATGCATAACTGAACCCTGAGATCCTAGACAGTATCTCCACCCACTGATGCCAGGCTGGGGAGACAAGCCTGCTTGAGAGTATTTAACCAAATGGACCTTCTCCCCTCTCCAGGTACTCAAGACTCGGCTGACCCTTCGCTTTACCGGACAGTATAAAGGACTTCTGGACTGTGCCAGGCAGATCTTAGAACGGGATGGCACCCGAGCCCTGTACCGAGGCTATCTGCCCAATATGCTGGGTATTATACCCTATGCCTGCACTGACCTGGCTGTCTATGAGGTGTGTGTCCCCAGAGGAGAGAGCATTGGCTTCAGGTCAGCCCATAGCTTTCTCCCTGCCTCCTTCTCTCAAATTTTGCTTTTTAGATGTATTTAAGCAGGCATCTGGGTGCTGGGAACTGAACTTGGGTCTTCAGCAAGAACGACAAATGCTCTTTACTGCTGAGCCATCTCTCCAGCCCATTGTTTTGTTTTTTGTTTTTGACACAGGGTTTCTCTGTGTAGCCCTGGCTGTCCTGGATCTTGCTCTGTAGCCCAGGCTGGCCTTGAACTCACAGAGATCCGCCTGCCTCTGCCTCCCGTGCGCCACCACCGCCCGGCAAGACTGTTATTTTTTAAACACGGTCTCATTATTTAGCCTTGGCTGACCTAGAACTCAATATGTAGATGACGCTAGCCTCAAACTTCCTCCTGCCTCTGCCTCCCAGTGGTGGGAAAAGGCGTGCGCCACCATGCCCATCTAGACTCTGAGTTGTTATCAACAGCACTCTTGCCTCCTTTTGCAGCTACTCCGGTGTTTGTGGCAGAAGTCGGGCAGGGACATGACGGACCCCAGTGGCCTGGTCAGCTTGTCATCTGTAACACTGTCCACAACCTGTGGCCAGATGGCCAGTTACCCACTGACTTTGGTGCGCACACGGATGCAGGCACAAGGTCAGCCTGGCCCCTTCCCTGCCTCACACTGGCTTTCTGAATTTTCTCATCTTCCCCCACTAGCTTCCCGCCTCTCCATAAACCCATCTGCAACACTTTTTCTCCTTTGTTTGGTTTTTCCCAGACAGGGTTTCTCTGTGTTGTTTTGGTGCCTGTCCTGGATCTCGCTCTGTAGACCAGGCTGGCCTCGAACTCACAGAGATCCACCTGTCTCTGCCTCCTGAGTGCTGGGATTAAAGGCGTGCGCCACCAATGCCCGGCTGATCTGCAACACCTTTGCTAAGCACTGAACCCACCAAAATTTATGCTTACTCCCCAATCTAATCCCAGCCCTCAAATTAACAGTCAACCCCTCACTTGGGAGGTGGAGGCAGAAAGATCAGGAATTCTTTGGTGACATATTGAGTTTGAGGCTAGCCTCAGCTACCTTGTGTCTGGGGCTGTAGCTCAGCCTAGGATGTACTGTGTGCCTATCCATGAAGCCAGGGGCTCAGTCCCCAGCACCATGTAAACTGGTGTGGTAGTGCTGCAATTCCAGCAAGAGGCAGAGTCAAGAGGATCAGGTGTTCAAAGCTAGCCTTAGCTATATATGGAATTCTAGGCCAGCCTGCACTACATAAGACCGTCTCAAAATACATATATGGCAATAACCGAATGATCTCTACAAAATCCCAAATGAGATCCAGATCCTCCACTGACCACAGTGACATCTCACATCAGACCCAGTGAACTTGTCTTTGTCTATCCCCAGACACTGTGGAAGGCGCCAACCCCACCATGCTGGGAGTCTTCAGGCGGATACTGAGCCAACAGGGCTGGCCTGGGCTGTACAGAGGCATGACGCCCACATTACTGAAGGTGTTGCCAGCAGGCGGCATCAGCTACCTGGTGTACGAAGCCATGAAGAAAACCCTGGGTGTACAAGTCCTGAGCAGATGACATGCCCCTAACAGGAAGAGGATGGAAGACCCAGGATCCCTGGGTCTCAGAAAGCCCACCAAGGCTCAGGCTTTAGGGCCATTTTGGTTTGTGAAAACCATCCAGGACTAGGGTTAGAAGTGCTCGGATTCCCTCCTGCAAGATACAGTCCGGGTTGAGATTCCAGCCGGGTGTTTGCAGGCTCGTCCAACAGAAGGTGTGGACAAAGAATAAAGATAGTTTTGGCTGTCTCTTATGTGGGATTAGCTGGTTCAGAGTGGGGAATCTGAGTATGGGGGCGTATCTCAGTGGTTAGAGAGCTTGCTCAACATATATGAGGACCCCACCCTGAGGACCTGGGGAGCAAGGGGCTTGAGTTCCTGTAGGGACCTGAGAATGTTGGCTCCAGCAGAGGGTTTTAGTCCGGGGTGGTAACTGGGATCCCATCTGGGTCCTGGGTTGGGAACTGGAGGCCTGGACCTCTGTGGGGACCTGAGTCCAGGTTGGAAACAGGCTTGCAGTAAGTCTGAGGAGTAGGAAGAAATGCAGGCGCTAGGTCCTCGGGATGAGAAGGAAGACTCAAGATACCCCTGGGTACTTCACCCAATCTAAGGCCATCCAAGTCCCCACAAACACAGATCCCCAAGGCTTCGAGCAGACCACGTGCACGGCCTCCCAGAGCCAGGCCGCTGGCACGCTGATCTAGAGGTCAGGGCGTAATTCCCGCAGCAGGGCACCACCGCCCACGTCCGCTGCCATTCACTCCGGCTCCTGCTAATCCGCTCTCGCCGTCTGGTAGCGGGTTCCACCCCCAATGCAGGTGCGCTCCCATCAAAACAGGGCGCTATGACTTCCGTCGCTGCTATTTGCCCAGGGAGGCATCAATCATCCAACGCTTGCCCCTGTCGCTCAGCCATTGGCTCAGAAATCGAGGGACACGGATTCTGAGAAAAGCCGTCAAGTCCTAATCCAAGCACATCACCCCAAAACGCTTCAGGGACTGGACTAAATGTCTGCCAATCTTGACAAGCACCGCCTCCTACGTGCATTCACTGGCTGGCGTTCCCGACTACCTCGCCGAGTGCCCGCCCACTCAGCCGGGAGCGCTTTCGCTAAGCCCCGCCCCTAGAGCCACGTGACTCGCCAGAGCCGTCACTCTCTTTCTGGAGCCGCCCCGCGAATCTGGAACTCACGCTTCATTGGGCCCCCCGTCTTCTCGCGTGACTTCGAATTGCCCGCCCAGCTCCAGCAGCCCACAGTTTATTGAGCCCTATGGTCGTCAGTCACTCCGCGCCTCCCGCCCCCTGAGTCTTGCGGCACTCTGACTGGTCGCCCGGATCCACGGCCCACGATTGGTCGGCGCGGAGCGACAGTCGCATCCAACTGGCTGCCCCGCGCCGTCCGTCACGCCGGCGGCGGGAGGAGGTGGTGCCCCTCTTCCCCCCTCGTCGTCTTCCCAGCCGCTGGCTTCCCATCGTGCTCCGCGGCCGTGTGGAGCGAGGCCTTGTTCCCGCGTTGAGCCGCCGCCGCCGCCGCCTCCTCAGCTTGAAGCCTCCGCGCCAGGCCCGTCCGCGCCGCTCCATGTCGGACTACAGCACCGGAGGCCCCCCGCCCGGCCCGCCGCCTCCTGCCGGCGGCGGCGGAGGAGCCGCGGGTGCGGGAGGAGGCCCTCCGCCGGGCCCGCCGGGCGCGGGAGACCGGGGCGGCGGAGGCCCCGGCGGCGGCGGCCCGGGTGGAGGAGGCGCGTCCGGGGGCCCCTCGCAGCCTCCCGGTAGCGGCGGCCCGGGGATCCGCAAGGACGCCTTCGCCGACGCCGTGCAGCGGGCCCGCCAGGTGAGGAGGCCGCGAAGGCGCGTGCGCGCGCGGGGGAGGGGGCGGCGGCGCGCGCGGGGTCGCGGGAGGGTCACGTGGGCGGCGGGCTCCGGGCGGGGAGTCTGGGGCCGCCACGGTGTGAGGATGACCCTCTGGGTGCTTCGAGTTAGGGGTGCGCTAAGAGGGGGTCCCCGAGAACCAGACTTTGCACTGGGCGATCCCGCTTAGGACACGAGGAATTGCAGCCTTGGGGATCTCCGAGACCCGTTCCCGAACTTGCATCGGGTCTCTCTTAGGACCCACAAAGGTTGCAGTCTGGGTCAGTGTCCCCAAGAGCCACCCTCGAGCCTGCACTCAGCATTTCCATTCAGGAAACAAGGGCTGTATTCTGGGGGACCACTCCAGAGTCCGGGAGGGCTTGTGATTTGAAGGGGTCCTCTGGTTTTGCAGAGACCTGAGCTTGGGCATTATGAATGTCCCCAAGAACCACTCCTGGATCTGCAGTAGAGGACCCCTCTTAGGATCATGAAGACTTGCAGTCTGTTAGGGAACTGTTCTTAGGACTCACGAGGGCTTGGAATCTGAGGTCAGGGATGCTAGGAGACCCCTTCTTGGAACCCATGAGAGCTTGTAATCTTATTGCAGAAGTTGCATTCAAGGATGCTAGGAGACCACTATTGAGACACGTGAGGGCTCAGAATCGGGGGTTCCCAAGAGTGAGCACATACTTAGGAGGTGGAGACCCATCTTAGCACATACTTGCACCCTCCCAGAAGTTCCTTATAGGTAGAGGATCTTGCTTTACACACCTCTACTCCCACTTCCAATCAGGACAGGTGCTCCAAACCATCCCATTTCTGTCCCTAGGAAGGGACAAACGGTGAGGGGTGGGGAGAAGCCCTTCCTCTCGGATCTGGATGGTAAAGAGAGGACCCTTTGTTGGAGAGCCTGGGCCTTGGAGTGAGATGGGAAGGCGGACACGGGAGCCTGCTCTTGACTGTTTGATTAGTTCAGAAGAATTGTCCGTCTCCCTTTGGGAACATGACTTGTTTTGTTGTCAGCATATAGAAGTGTCATGTGCTGGTGTGACCCAGCTCAGCTTTGCTCACAACTGGTCAGTTCTGAAAGTTAAATGGCCCAGGCTCACCATGGATGGTGGAACCCAGGGGTTGTCCCAGGGCTAAGGACTGGTTCCTCCCGAGGTGGGAGGCACCTTTGGGTTACTGCTCTCTCCGTTGTCGTCTTTGCCCTCCTCCTCCAAGGTGGGGTGGGTTTAGCATGCCTTTTTTCTGGTCATTCCCCACAATGCCTTGATTAAGGTGCAGCTCACCCTGGAGGTGGGTGCTGTCAGTTGGGCGCCACCACCGCCTGGCACACTTTTGGTTTTCATAGTGAAGTAGTTTGGATCCGGAATTCAGGATTTGGGGGGGTGTGTTTGCTGGCTTGGGGATAATGTGGAGATGCTCTCTGTGCACTTGGAACTCCATTGTGTCCAAAGGGGTTTTTGTTTTGGTCATCTGGATGTCAGGTGCTTGAAGACAGAAGCTTGACAGAGGTATCTCAGGTTTGTTTTCTGTTGTTGTTGTTGAAGATGTCAGAAGTGAGAGACAGGAAAGTTGAAGTCCTGTGTGCTGCCCAGGCCACTTGTGGGAAGTGACCAAGGAATCCTGTCCTCCTGAGCTGCTATTTCCTTTGCACTTAGAATAGCCTGTGAGCACAAGTCTTGCCAGTAAGGGAGAACAGGGAGCCTGCAGTTCTTAGAAAACGTGGGAGACTTCCTAAAAGCTTCCAGAGTGTTCATACCCAAACTCCTCCTGAAATCGGGGAGCCACTCCAGGCCAAGGCTAGGGGTGAATTTTAGGGTTGCTTGGGGGTGGTAACTCATCTGTACTTCCTACCTCACCCTAGATTGCAGCCAAAATTGGAGGTGATGCTGCTACCACCGTGAATAACAACACTCCCGATTTCAGTTTTGGGGGCCAAAAGAGACAGCTGGAAGATGGAGGTAACTCCTGGTGGTGGCGGTGGCTGGCTTTGACCCCAGAGGGAAGCCTGAGGCTGAGAGGAGCGCTTGGTCCCAGTGGGGCTCCAAGACAGGGGAGTCGCCCAGTTTTTTGTTCCATCTGCCACTCTGAGGTATCAGGTAGCTGAGAGAAGGGCAGGTGGATTGTGACGGGGAAAGCTGTAGGTTCTTCCTGTGGGAGACTGACACAGGCAGGGCACAGCATCGCCAAGGGTGCTCCTAAGCAGGACACTTGTCCCTGGGTAGGTCGGGCTGTAATCTGGAGGGATCCGTGATGTTTAGTGGTCACATTGAAAGTAAACTTTGTCACTTTGTCTGGGGTGGTGAGTGACTTGGGCAAGTCGCCCCTTCCTTTCTGGACCAGCACCTCCTAACCCTCCATCTCGACTGTCATGCGGGATGGTGGTGACTATGCCTGGAACATGCCGCACCAGCTTTGGGGTTGAGGCGGTATGGGTGGGTGGTGTCGCATCTGACAGTCTCTCTCATCCACAGACCAGCCAGACAGCAAGAAACTGGCTTCCCAGGGAGACTGTAAGTCCGCTGGTGTGTGGGCACGGGGGCATTGGGAGCATTGGGTGTCCAGGAGGCCTGTGTGCAGTGGCTGAGAAGGTTTAAGGGTCCTCGAGCCTATGGCAATTGAAATAAAAGCCCTAGAGGCGGGCTTTCATAGGGAGAGGCCATGGTGCCCTCAGATGAGATCTAGACATAGAACTATGCCATGGGTACCATTTGCCCCTGGTGTAAGCAGGGGCATCATGGGTTGGGGTTGTGGGGCCTAGGTAGGCACTAAGCCAGGCTTTGCTTTGAATTTCTCTCCCCAGCAATTGGTTCTCAACTGGGACCCATCCATCCTCCCCCCAGGTAAGCTGTTCCCTGGCCTCCTGCTGTCTCTGGTTTGGGGTCTGGCATGGAGGCATCTGTGGAGCCAGGGGGTGCTGGCAGGCTGGGGACATTGTGGCCATGGGAGAAATGTGGCTCCTCGCTGCCCTGCCTCTCCATCCCTTCCTTGGGCTGAGTGCTCAGAAGCACTGGTTAGGACTGATCAGATGCTCCCTGGATGGGTAGTCAGAGCCTGTGGGTGTCTGCTGCTGTCTGGCTGTCTCAGGTTGCCTGGGGTGAATCTGACCAGGTTGTTGGGACAGGCTACTGGTTTTCTTTGAACGAGCCTGTAGTTTCTTGAAATATAGTAGTAGACACTGACTGGAGAAGGAGATGAACTCCGTGATGAGCCCCCTTTTTTACTGAAGTCTGGACTGTCAGTGTGGTATGAAAATGTCCAAGGTAGGGAAGCTGTAACTCAGCCAGTAGAGCACTGAGTGTGGATTCCCTTCCCAGTACCCTGCTCAAATAAACAAAAACAAAACCCACAGGCAGGGCTGGAGAGATGGCTCAGCGGTTAGAGCACTGACTGCTCTTCCAGAGGACTTGGGTTCAATTCCCAGCACCCAATGGCCACTCACAACTGTCGTAATTCTAGTTCAAGGGCACCCAACACCCATGGCAAAACACCAATGCACATAAAATTAAAAAGAAAAGAAAGAAAGGAAATTGTTCAGGCCAAGTGGTGGTGGTGCACACCTTTAATCCCAGCACTCGGGAGGCAGAGGCAGGCGGATCTCTGAGTTCGAGGCCAGCCTGGTCTACAGAGTTAGCTCTAGGACAGACAAGTCTACACAGAGAAACCCTGTCTCAAACAAAAAGACCACAGGCAAGGTGATGCCTCTCTCTCATCCTGGCACTTGGGAAGTGGAGGCAAGGGATCAGTTCAAAGCCAGCCTGAGCTGCATGGAACACTGTCTCCAAAACCAAATTCAAGTGCGCGTTCCTTCCTGAGGAAATGGGACAGCCCGTGCCACTTGTAGACGGTATCCTCAGTCTTCACTCGGCCCTGAAGCCATTGCCCCTGGGTGATTAGTAGCAGGGTGTGCAGAAGTCCTCGGGCGTCAGAGGGCCAGGACTTTATGTCCAGGAGAGCTGGGGTCTCTTCAGCTGGAGGCTGATGTCAGTGTCTCTTCCCACAGGACCTCAATGACAGAAGAGTATAGGGTCCCGGACGGCATGGTGGGCTTGAGTGAGTGTGGGTCCCCGTCACGAGGGTAGGGCCAAGGGGACTGCTGGTGGGGAGCCTTGGCCTGGGTGCCCCTCACTCGGCCTTCACCTTTCTTCTTTTCTTCCCACCCAGTCATTGGCAGAGGTGGTGAGCAGATTAACAAAATCCAGCAGGACTCAGGCTGCAAAGTCCAGATCTCACCAGGTATGGCCCTCCATCTAAGGTTGCCTGAGACTGGTGCAGAGCCGGCTCCCTGGGCGGGTGCTTCCTGTACCTGTGCACAGCACTGCCCTAACAACAGGAGCCACAGTGCCTGGCGCCCTCCTCTACTTTATGTTTGTGTTGTGTTTATTCTTTATGTGGGGGGTGCACCTGCCACAGCACCGTGGAGGTCAGAGGTCAGCTCTGCTCAGCTGCTCTCAGGGTGACAGGGCCTGTGTGTCTGTGCTGCTATCTGGCTCCCTCCATTGGTGGGATCCAGAGATTGACCTCAGGTCATCAGAGTTGGCGATGAGCATCTTTGCTCCCTGACCATGTCCCTTACCTTGTGAGGTGGCCTAGGGGAATGTGGACTTAGGCAAGAAGGCTCCTCTCTCCAGGTGGCAGGCTCTGTGCCGTCACCTACAGTGTCATGGGATGCAGATTAGTGCCATAGAAAACAGAATAGCAGTCAGCCTGGCTCTGACACTGCCTGGATCTGCTCCACTCTTCCACAGGAGTGCTTTGGATTCTCCCTTCAGACTTGAGCCAGGGTCCTGGGTGTGCTAGGGAGCCCCTGAACTGATCTCTGCAATCTCCCTCTTCCCCTCACCATCCTCTTGCCTTGACCTCATGGTGCTCTGGTGATGGGGGTGTGGTGTTCTGTTAGTCTAGCTCCTGAGTTTCATCTTTCCCCACTGAGTTTTTTAAAAAGAGCCTTCTAGCCGGGTGGTGGCGGCCGCGGCGCATGCCTTTAATCCTAGCACTTGGGAGGTGGATCTCAGTGAGTTCGAGGCCAGCCTAGTCTACAAAGCAAGTTCCAGGACCGCCAGGACTGTTATAAAGAGAAACCTTGTCTCAAAAAGCAAAGCAAGCCAGGCAATGGTGGTGCTGCACGCCTTTAATCCCAGCACTTGGGAGGCAGAGGCAGGCGGATCTCTGAGTTCAAGGCCAGCCTGGGCTACAGAAAGGCACCAAAACTACACAGAGAAACCCTGTCTCGAAAAACAAAAAAAAAAAAAAAAAAAAAAAAAAGCAGCCTTCTAGGTGTCTCCTGGCAAGGAGTGAAATGATTTGTCAGAGAGGGTTGCAGCTGTCCTGGAAGTGTGCTGTCCCCACAGAAGCCCTCTGGGCACTGAACCTTTCTTCTTCTCTGCAGATAGTGGTGGCCTCCCTGAACGCAGTGTGTCCCTGACTGGAGCCCCTGAGTCTGTCCAGTAAGTTCCCAGCTGGGTCTCCTGTGGGAGTCAGTGGCACTCGTGTGTCCCTCCTACCTGACGTGTCCCAAGAGCTGGTGGATGAGTTGGCACCCCTCTTGATCCTGAACAGCCCCAGGTCCTTGGCACCCCCAGGATAGCTCCCCTGAGTTGAGTGTGCGCCATATGCACACTGAGTGGTCACCCTCTTCTCTCCTCAGGAAGGCGAAGATGATGCTAGATGACATTGTATCGAGAGGCCGTGGAGGACCCCCAGGACAGTTCCATGATAATGCCAATGGGGGTCAGAATGGCACAGTGCAAGAGATCATGATCCCTGCTGGCAAGGCTGGCCTGGTCATTGGCAAGGGTGGGGAGACCATCAAACAGCTGCAGGTGCGGGGCGGCACAGGCCAGAGCACTAGTCCCCACAGTCCCCAGCGGGCCTCTGCCAGAGCCCACTTCTGACAGGCATTGACCATTGCAGGAGCGTGCCGGGGTGAAGATGATTTTAATTCAGGATGGCTCCCAGAATACAAACGTGGACAAGCCACTGCGAATCATCGGGGACCCGTACAAAGTGCAGGTGAGTGCCCAGGCAGCGTGGTCTCCAGAAGGCTCCACTGTCAGGCCTGCCCTGGGGTCTTGCCTGACTGCTGCCAGCAGCAGCCTCTCCTTAGCCCTTCAGCCTCTTTTCCTGGGGTGAACAGCTCTCTAAGGAATGTGGGGGATCCCCACAGGTGCCAGGAGGTGGGTGCTGGGGCAGTACACTTGTGCTCACTGTCCAGTGTGGTGTGTTTACAGCAAGCCTGTGAGATGGTGATGGACATCCTCCGAGAACGTGACCAGGGTGGCTTTGGGGACCGCAATGAGTACGGATCTCGAGTTGGTGGAGGCATTGATGTGAGTGCAAGCCCTCCAGACAGATGGGCAGCAGGAACAGGGTAGAACTAGGGGCACACCAGGTGACCCTGTGCCTCCTGGCTTCCTAGGTACCTGTACCCCGGCATTCAGTTGGTGTAGTCATTGGCCGGAGTGGAGAGATGATCAAGAAGATCCAGAATGACGCCGGAGTTCGCATCCAGTTCAAGCAAGGTCAGGGGCGGGTGCCACTTTGGCCCAGGCACTGCCGTTGCCCCCACCTCTGGCAGGCCCTCAGAGCCTGCAGAAAGCTGATAGCCAGTTCCTGTCAGTTGCTTTTTAGAAACCATTGTCTCCCCAAGCTTAGCTAGTTCTGTGGACCCCAAAGGTGGGAGGACACTCACGCTGCCACTCTGAGGGGCTGGGGGCATGTTCTGGGAAACAAGCTGCCTGTTTGCCCGCCCACATGTCAGCAGCAAGTCAGGGGACCTGGTCTCCAACTGAGGCACAGTCCGGGAGCTTGGCTTTGCTTTAAGTAACTGTTTCTTGGTGTGGATGTCAGATGACGGGACAGGCCCCGAGAAGATTGCTCACATCATGGGGCCCCCAGATCGGTGTGAGCATGCAGCCCGGATCATCAATGACCTCCTCCAGAGTCTTCGGAGTGGGCCCCCAGGTCCTCCAGGGGCACCTGGCATGCCCCCTGGGGGTAGGGGCCGGGGCCGAGGCCAAGGCAACTGGGGCCCTCCTGGAGGGGAGATGACCTTCTCCATTCCTACCCACAAGTGTGGGTTGGTCATTGGCCGAGGTGAGTCCCCTCACTCTGCCCTTCCCCTGCCTGGTCTTGCGCTTGCCAGCCCTTCACTAGCTGTGATCCCACAGGTGGTGAGAACGTGAAGGCCATCAACCAGCAGACAGGCGCCTTTGTGGAGATATCTCGGCAGCTGCCACCCAATGGGGACCCCAACTTCAAGTTGTTCGTCATCCGGGGCTCACCCCAGCAGATTGACCATGCAAAGCAGCTCATTGAAGAGAAGATAGAGGTGAGTCAGTTCCCTGGGGTGCTGGTGAAGGTGCCCCTCCCCCTTGGTCAGCTCACTGCAGCTGCCACTTTTTCCCTCAGGGTCCCCTCTGCCCAGTTGGACCGGGCCCTGGAGGACCAGGCCCTGCTGGACCTATGGGGCCTTTCAACCCTGGACCCTTCAACCAGGGGCCCCCGGGAGCACCCCCACAGTGAGTATTCCTGGCTTGCTGGTCTGTCTCAGCCCCGGCCCTAAGCACAGGAGGCGCTGTGTTGAGTCTGTGGGTCTCGGTCCTGTGTCAGCCCAGCCCTAGGTGGTGCTAGGGCTTCCATTCCCACGCTCCTGAGCAGCGCTCCTGACTCCCTCTCCTCTCCTGCAGTGCCGGTGGCCCCCCTCCTCACCAGTACCCGCCTCAGGGCTGGGGCAATACCTACCCCCAGTGGCAACCGCCTGCCCCCCACGACCCAAGTAAGTGTCGGCACTGCATAGGCAGTTGGGGGGTGACCCCAGGCCAACTGCTGTGCCCTCCCTCAACCGACATGTCTTCCTGTAGACAAAGCTGCCGCAGCGGCTGCGGACCCCAATGCTGCCTGGGCCGCCTACTACTCCCACTACTACCAGCAACCCCCAGGTCCTGTGCCAGGCCCTGCCCCTGCCCCCGCAGCCCCACCTGCGCAGGGGGAGCCCCCCCAGCCTCCACCCACTGGCCAGTCGGACTACACCAAGGCCTGGGAAGAGTATTACAAGAAAATTGGTAAGTTCAGTGCCCGGGAGCAGTGGGGTGTCCACACGGGATCAGCTGCCCTAACACCCGGTTCCTCAGGCCAGCAGCCCCAGCAGCCCGGAGCACCCCCCCAGCAGGACTACACCAAGGCCTGGGAGGAGTACTACAAGAAGCAAGGTAAGCTGCTGGGGCCGGGAGGGGGGCTTGCTGGCGGGAGTGGCCGCTTGTGCAGCAGCTCACTGTCCTCTGCCCACAGCGCAAGTGGCCACTGGTGGGGGCCCTGGAGCACCCCCTGGCTCTCAGCCCGACTACAGTGCCGCCTGGGCAGAGTATTACAGACAGCAGGCCGCTTACTACGGACAGACCCCAGGCCCTGGTGGCCCGCAGCCACCTCCCACCCAGCAGGGACAGCAGCAGGCAAGTGGGAACTGCCACCCTCCTCCTCCTCCTTTCTCCTTCCAACCCCCGGCCACCGTCCATCCTGCCTTAGTGGGTAGCGCCGGAAACCCTTTCCCCTGCGGGGTGTGCCCTTGATGCCAGCCTCGGGCGTGTGGCCAGAGTCTCCCGGAGCCCCACAGCCCCGCCGCTGGGAAGCGCCCGCTGGGTGCAGAGGCTCACGGAAGAGGCTCCTCCGGCAGCTGCTGTTGGTGCAACGTTGTCGGGTGCTGGGGGCACCGGCCGAAAAGGTGGAACTCTGAACTGCTGGGGTGTCCCGGGTGGGGGCAGGAAGTGGGGACTGCGCTGAGCGCCAGGCCGGTTGCTGAACCCGCTCGCTCAAAATCTGGCCACTTGGGAAGAAAATGTCTATTTTTTTCCCCCTTCTCAGCATCACTATTTTGGGTTTTGTTCTTTTTTATTCTTTTATTTTTTTAAAACCACCATCTTTATCCCCCATGTCCAAGTAACTGCGTGTTGCAGGCGGCCCTGGCTCTGCTGGGATGGAGGGGAGCCCACTGAGGGGACTGGGCCCTCCCTGCCCGGCGAGGCCACCTCTTGTGCACTTGCCTCTGTGTCCTGGTCTTGTCTGTGAAGTGGGCATGACGATCGTTGCCACCTTCCAACCTACCTCACAGGGGTGTTGTGGGGACACCGTGATCTGAATGTTGTGACGCCGCCGCCGAGCCGCCCGCCGCCTCCTCCCTCCCTGCCTCCCCCCCCCCGGCACTTCTTCCTGTGCGCCCCTTCCATGCCTCTGGCTTCTTCTGCTGCAGACCCCCTTCTCCTCTCCCTCCTCCTCCTCCTGCTTCTCCTCCACCAAGGAGCAGTCTGACTTCAGCGGAGTCCCCAGGACAGACAGTCACAGCCCCTGCCTGGCCCGTGCAGGCTTGGGCCCGGCCTCCTGGCCCGCTGCCTGAGTGGCAGCCTCTTGCAGCCCAGCCGCCCCCTGCCATGACTGTCCCTGTCTCTCCCTCTCCGCAGGCAATTGAAGCAAATGGATATGAACTTCATCTGTGAACATATTTTCCCTCCATTTTTGTTCCATTTGGGGGCTTCTTTTATTGGTTTCTATATTTGATTGGTTTGGTGAGAGAGCAACGGCCGCCTGGGGTGGAGGGTCCCCTCATGCCGAGGTGGAGGGTCCCCTCATGCTGAGGCAGTCCCTCTCATTCTGTGTGTCTCACATCTTTTTCTTTCCAAAATCGGGATCCTTCATGTTGAGCCAGCCTTAGAAAATAGCGAGAATTTAACCTCTGCCAAAAAAACAAAAAAGTTTAAAAATTAAATCACAAAGAGCAGAACAAACCTATAAAGTGATATATATATAGAAATATATAAATCTCTATCCCCGCCTCTGAGCCCACCCTCTGAGGGAAGCGGTTCACTTCCTCCCTACTGCCCGGGGCCCTATTCTTGTTTTTAAATAAACTTTTTAAAAGGAAAGAAAGTCACTCTTGCTATCTCTTTTTTTCGTTTTTTTAGTTAGAGTTGGAACATTCCTTGGACCAGGTGTGGGTGTCGCAGGCCCCTCCTGCCCTGCCCATCTCTCTCTCTCCCCCTCTTTCCCCTTTCTCTCTCTCCCCCCTGCTCTTCCCTGGCTCCACCCTATACCCACCCCAACCCCAGGACTGGCCTGGTACGTTGTCATCTGTTAAAGATGAGATAAACAGAAAAAAATGAGAACAAAACAAAAAAAAATTGTATGGCAGTTTTTACTTTTTATCGCTCGTTTTTAACTTCACAAATAAATGGTAACAAAACCTCCCCGTGTCTTGCTGGCTGCCGTCTGTCTTTCTCCCACCCTTCAGTAGGCTTCTGAAGCAGATGACCTGTGAGATGTTGTGAACATAACCCTGGTGATGGGGTCTGGAGGTGAACAGCTTCTTGCGGGGATTTTGTCTTCGTCTTTAGGAGGCAGTTGCAGGCGCGTTTTCCTAACCTCCTTTTCAGTGCACAGGTTGTGCTTGTAGAGGAAGCAGGATGAGTGGGGCGGAGAGGATGGAGTGCTGTTCAGTCCCCTTCCTTGTGGGGAGCCTGCCCAGCTGTCTGCACTCTCTCCCTCTGGGAGCTGGGAAAGCAGGCACTGAGGAGGATCCCTGGGGCCACGTTCCCATGGATGTGGCTGCACTTGTCACTAAGGTTGCCTTGTGCAAGCATCCCATTGGGCACGGGCTTGACTTGCACACCTATGGCCCCTCCCTGCCTCCTCACTGCAGACTGTCAGTGACCGAGCAGCACTGGTCAAAACTGGATGGCTAACACTGAAGTAGAGCTAAGCCTGGGTGAGGGATGCCCAGGGCACCAGAAGTCACTTGGGATGCTTGGCATCCTGAGGCAGTGCCAGCCTGTGAAATTACCTTTTGTGATCAAAGTCAAGGCCAGGAGGGTGGCAGGTGAAAGAACTGGCCCCAAAGTCAGGTGCAGTGGCTCCTCTGACCCCAGCCAGACAAGGAGGGGCTTGCCACAGCATCAGGAGCAAAAGAACCCATTCCCCAAAGCTGCCCTCAGACCACCTGCAAACAAACCCTGGCACGCTACAAAAACGACCAGGGTCCACGTGATGCAGTGACAGCTGCCATCTCTGGGTAGGTAGTTCCCCTCTGTGTTAGCTGCCTGTCTGCCCACAAAGGGGCCCTGTTAGCACCAAGGTCTCACCTCACAGGCCTGGGTCCTGTGTGCTGTGGGCAATGGGGGAGGCCGGACATCGGCCCCTCACTGCAGACTGTCAATGACTGAGCAGCACTTGGCAAAAATGCTCTCGGGGGCTTCTTCAGCCAAGATCTAGGGGAGAGGAAGCCATGGGGTCAAGGGTGCAGCCCATGGTAAGAGCTCAGCTCCCATAACCCCTTTGAGGCAAGCCCTGATGTGAGCAGGTTTGCAGCCAGGGTGACGGCAATGGGTATGGGGGTGGAGGTGGGGGTGGAGACTCCATGGGTCCAGGGAGCAGGAGAAGGCAGTCTCCCATGCTTGTTTCCCAACCCCTTATCTGGCATAGACCCTTGGGCTGACACTGACTCCACCCCAGCACGTGCTGAGCCAGACGTGTGGGCAGCACCAGACTTCACAGCTTCTCGGTGGCAGCATTGGGCACCCCATTGTAGCTTTGGGGAACTGTGAGCGCATCCTGTGGCTCACACCTGTCAGTGCCCAGAAGACTGATGTTGATTATGTGAGTTCTAGGCCAGCCTGGGCTGCATGAGGCCTGTCAGCCTGTGCAGCCCTAAGGAAATGGAATTCCCTCATTACAAACGGGGGAAGTGGCAGATGCAGGCTGGCCCCAGGGGCCCCCTGCCAGGCACGCACATTCCGCAGAAGGTTCTTTTGCTGGTAGAAGGTCAGGACAGGCTCACACAGGGTGTAGTGTGTCTCCAGACGCTTGCGGATGGCTGGCTCCGAATCATCCGCCCGGTGCTCCACCTGTCCACGGCGCAGGACTCTCCGCACCATTGTTTCCATGGAGCAGTCAAACCCCATGACTATGTTGGGGGCCCTGCCCACCTAGGCAGTAACCAACAGGACAGGGTGAGGGTGCTTGCACAGATTGCCAAGAGACCCTGAGCCTAGAGGGAGGAGAGGGAGAGAGGCTAAGAACTGAACTTCAGCCCTCTGCAGACAGCACTATACACTCTTAAAAAAACGTTTTTGAGCCTAGCCTGGAGGCGCACACTTTTAATCCCAGCACATGGGAGGCAGAGGCACATGAATCTCTGAGTTGGAGGACAGCCTGATACACAGAGCGAGTTCCAGGACAACCAGGGCTACACAAGGAAACCCAGTCTTGGGGGGGAAAAAAAGAAAAAACAACAAACACCACCCCCCCTTTTTTTTTTGAGACAGGAACCTTCCTGCCTCTGCCTCCCCAGGGCTGGGGTTGAAGGTGAAGGCCACCATGCTTGGCTCAATACACTCCTGACTGCTGAGCTGAGTCATCTCTGTAGCCTGCAACCTTGTTTTATTTATTTATTTTTTGAGTGTCTCTCACTGGCCTAAAACTTTGCAAGTAGGCTAGGCTGGCTGGCCAGTGAGCCCTGTCTGTTCTATTCAAGAGCCGAGATAAGCATATATACCACACCCAGGTTGGTTGGGTTTTTTTTTAAGATTTTGTTGTGTTCTGCTTGCATGTACACTTGCACTCCAGAAGAGGGCGCCAGATCTCATCACAGATGGTTGTGAGCCACCATGTGGTTGCTGGGAACTGAACTCGGGACCTCTGGAAGAATAGACCGTGCTCTTAACCTCTGAGCTGTCTCTCATCTTCTCAGCCGTTTGGTTTTTTGTGTTTGTTTTGTTTTGTTCCTTTTCTTTTGGACAGGGTCTCATGAAGCTCAAGCTTCCCTTGAACTCCCTCTGTACCCTAGGGTGACCCTGAACCCCATTCATCCTCTCCACTTCCCCAGTTCAGTGCTGGGATGACAGGTGTGCACCCCAGGCCTGCTTTCTTGCTTCCCACGGGGACAGGGACACCACCAAGGTGACTTATCTTCTACACATCCTTGAGCTGGCACTAATGAAATGTCTTTTTTTTTTTTTTTTCAAGACAGGGTTTCTCTGTGTAGTCCTAACTGTCCTGGGACTCGCTTTGTAGACCAGGCTGGCCTCAAACTCACAGAGATCCACTTGCCTCTGCTTCCTAAGTGCTGGAATTAAAGGTGTGTGCCACCACTGCCCGGCCAGGGGGTTCATTTTTTTTTTCCGGGGGGGGGGGGGATTTATTTGTTTTATTTCTTTTTTGTTTTGTTTTATTTCTTTTTTTAAACATAAAAACAGGTTATAATTCAAAAGTCCAGGGTTATTTTAAACAGTAAAATATTTTCTCTGTAGAAAATAGTAAAAATGATAACATTTCCCAATAAGCCCTTTTAAGCCCAATGATAGCTGAACTATACATATAAATATTGATTAGATTCCAGGATACAGAAGAGACCTATCTTCATCTGTTCAGAGAGCTATGTTTTACTTAAGTTGTATAAGTGAGATTCCTATTTATCTTCCCCTTCACTGTTTGATTTATGGCAGGCATTTTTCTATAGGCTAATCCATAATCTAAAAAGATTCTAGCCTCCCCTCCTGAAAGTATGGCCAGCATTTTCTATTATCAGCTTGATACAGTACAAATTCTTATCCTAATAGTGAAATGTTTCACTAAAGCTTGCCCAGTAGTTGGGCAAAACCAAAACTTCCTTTCTTTTTTTTTTGGGGGGGGGTGCTTTCGAGACAGGGTTTCTCTGTGTAGCTTTGCGCCTTTCCTGCAACTCAACTCACTTGGTAGCCCAGGTTGGCCTCGAACTCACAGAGATCTGCCCGGCTCTGTCTCCCGAGGGCTGGGATTAAAGGCGTGCGCCACCACCGCCGGCCAGAGGTTTCATTTCTACATAGGCCCTGGGGATGGCGCCCAGGGCTTCGAATATCGGAAGCCAGTGCTCTGCCCTCCAAGCCCAGCTCCTCCCAACCAAAGGCTTGATTTGCAGTGGTGGGCACTGCTGTGCAGAGTGTGTAAGACAAATATGGAAAAGGGTGAGGTTCTCTCTGCCCCGCCCCTCCACTGGCCCCTCCCTAGGCAATGAAGTCACCTGCTGCCCAGACTTCTGACAGTCATGGCACCTGCATGTATGGTTCTGGTAATTCATCCTTTTTCTTCCTTCCTTCCTTCCTTCCTTCCTTCCTTCCTTCCTTCCTTCCTTCCTTCCTTCCTTCCTTCCTTCCTTCCTTTTATTGTTATTGGAAGGAGGGGGAGGCATGTGTGGGAGTCAGATGGCAACATGGTGAAGTTTGTTTTCCACCTTTATGTGGATTCCAGGGAGAGAACTTGGATTGTCAGGCTTGGTGACAAGCACTTCACCTGCTGAGACATCTCCCTCTTCATCGTTTTTTAAAACATTTGTTTAAACCTATGTGTATGTGTGTGTGCTGTGTATGAGTGCTGGAACCCACAGAGGCCAGAGGCGTGAGGTGCCCCTGGAGCTGGAGCTGCAGGCAGTTGAGAGCCACCTGAAGTGGGTGCTGGGAATTGAGCTCAGGTCCTCTAAAAGATCATTGAGTACTCTTAACTGCTGAGCCATTTTTCCAGCCAAAATCTCTACTTCCTCCCTCTTCTTTCTCTCTTACTTTGAGACAGGGAGTCTTCTCCGTGTAGCCCTGGATGTCCTAGAACTTTGTAGACTGAGCTAGCCTCAAACTCAAAAGAGATCCACCTGCCTCTGCCTCCGAGTGATAGGATTAAAGGCATTGCCACCACTTGGCAAGAAATCTATGCTTAAGGCACATTTCCCAGTTCTCACGGGGGGGGGGGGGGGGGGGGAAGATTTCTAGGCGGGGCTCCACCCTGACTACGCCCCCAGCCCCTCACTGGGGGATTCTAGGCGGGGCTCCACCCTGACCACGCCCCCAGGCCCCTCACTGGGGATTCTAGGCGGGGCTCCACCCTGACTACGCCCCCAGCCCCTCACTGGGGGATTCTAGGCGGGGCTCCACCCTGACCACGCCCCCAGCCCCTCACTGGGGGTTCTAGGCGGGGCTCCACCCTGACCACGCCCCCAGACCCTCACTGGGGGATTCTAGGCGGGGCTCCACCCTGACCACGCCCCCAGCCCCTCACTAGGGGATTCTAGGCGGGGCTCCACCCTGACCACGCCCCCAGCCCCTCACTGGGATTCTAGGCGGGGCTCCACCCTGACCACGCCCCCAGCCCCTCACTGGGGATTCTAGGCGGGGCTCCACCCTGACCACGCCCCCAGCCCCTCACTAGGGGATTCAGGGGACGTTAGAGCACCACCAGGCTTCATTCTTAAGTCTTTTAAGACAAAGATTTGCTGGGCAATGGTGGCACACACCTTTAATCCCAGCATTCGGGAGGCAGAGGCAGGCGGATCTCTGTGAGTTCGAGGCCGGCCTGGTCTACAAAGTGAGTTCCAAGAAAGGCGCAAAGCTACACAGAGAAACCCTGTCTCAAAAAAACAAAAAAACAAAAAAAAAAGAAATTATTTTGTATGTATTATAGAGTGCACTCATGTACAGTGCATAGTTAGGGCTCAGTGGTAGCGTACTTGTTCTTAGAGAGGACCAGGTTTGATTCCCAGCATTCACCTGATGGCTCACAACCATTCTAAGTCCAGATCCAGGGGACCCAACACCATCTTCAGACCTAAATCTCAAAGGGGGCCAGCCAGCCATATCTGTGGTGGACATTCAGACATGCAAGCAAAACACTTATATGCATAAATTTAAATATCTAAAAACAAAAAAGGAATTAACTTTTACCTGTCCAGTCAACAGCTTGTTGTGATGATGCACGCCTGTGTCCCTAGCGTTCAGTGGGCCTAGGCAGAAGGACTGCAGGGACTTCCAGGCCAGCCTGGCGACACAGAGAGGCACTGTCTCCAGAAACAGCACAAGCAAACACAAGCCAGCTGGACAGTGCTGTCCCACTGTCAACCCAGCACTGGGAGGTGGAGGCAGGACATCAACACCAAGGGCATCCTTGGGTGGAGAGCTGGAGTCCGCATGAGACACCCCGACTCCCAGCCCACAGTTCCCTTTGGGTTACACAGTTTCACATTTTAAGCATTTGTGACCGATATTTAAACAAGGGGGCAGGGAGTTGCTGCTTCTGCTGCACAGCTCCCAGCTTCTCATAAAACCACTGGCTTGGTAACGCTGGCCTGCACGTCCGTCCCCATGGCAACAGCGGTGGGAATGCTTCCTGAGCCCATTGGCAACACTGCATGGATAACTCACCCTCTAGAATCTTCCATCAGCTCTCACCATCAGCACCCCTGCTTTTTGTACACGTGTTTGTGAGTGTGGAGGCCAGCAGTACCTTCCACTGGTTCCCCACCTTAGTTTTTTGTTTGTTTGTTTGTTTTTAATATTAAAAAAAATATTTTTTAATGTGTATGAGCCAGGTGGTGGTGGCGCACGCCTTTAATCTCAGCACTCGGGAGGCAGAGGCGGGTGGATCTCTGAGTTCAAGGCCAACCTGGTCTACAGAGCGAGTTCCAGGACAGCCAGGGGGTACACAGAGAAACCCTGTCTCGAAAAACAAACAAAAAATGTGTATGTGTGTAAGCTTTTGCCTGGGTGAGTTTATGTGCACCATAGACACACAGAAGCCTGTAGCGGACAGAAGAGGGCATGGGATTCCCTGAAACTGGAGCTACAGGCGGTTGTGAGCCGCAATGTGGGTGCTGGGAATCAACAGCAGTCCGCGATCATTCACTGCTGAGCTCCTCGCCAGCCCCTGTTTTGTTCAATTTTTAATGTTTGTTCGAGACTGCTGAACTCAACATGTAGCCCAGGCTGGCCTGGAAATCATAATCCTCCTGCCTCACAGGCTCCTGGTGCTGGGCTGACAAGGCCTGTGCCTCCAAGCGCTGCTTCTAACCCTTACAGCGCATGTGCAGGCCGGGGTGGGGATGGGGGGCGGGGGCTCAGGGCGGGCAGAGGGCTCGCCCAGCACGCAGCCCTGGGTTCCACCCTGGGCACATAGTCAGGTGTCGTGGCATAGGCCTGCCATCCCGGCACCCCAGAGGCAGAGGCAGGAAGGTTAGGACTTCATTGAGTTTGAGACCAGCCTGGGCCTGAAGGAAGGAAGGTCTCCCAGCTCAGGCTCTCACGCATCATCCACTAAGGCTTTAAGGGGAGTTCGGAGGGGGTAGTCAGTCTGGAACCTGCACGTAGGCACACACACCCAAGGACACTGTCGGGTGGGGCACTCACAATCCGCTCAAACTCTTTGGCCTGTTCCAGCTCTCTGGGGAAGCCATCGATGAGGAAGCCGCGGCTCTCCGGACGCGACAGCAGGTTGTCACTGATCATGTCCAGAATGAGACCCTGGGAAGGAAAGGGCACTGACTCAGGACTCAGTGCCCGGGACCCACCACCCCGGAGGGCCAGGTGCTACGAAGGTCATTCGGTTTGGACCTCCCGTGAGACAGAAGCAGGACCCAGCAGCGCCTGACTCAGTGGCTTCCTTTCTGCTTGTAGGCTTTTCGTTTTTTGTTTTGTTTTGTTTGTTTGTTTGTTTTTGTTTTGTTTTGTTTTTTTGAAAGAGGGCCTATCTGTGCAGCCCTTAGAATTCTTAGTGTCTTAGAATTCATAGACCAGGCTGGCCTCAGACTCACAAGAATTCATAGCCCAGGCTGGCCTCAGACTCAGAGACCCAACTGCCTCTGCCTCCCAAATGCTGCGATTAGAGGAGTGTGCCACCGCGGGGCTCTAGGCTGGACTCTTAAAAGTTTATTAGATCTTGTTGGGTAGTGGTGCACTCAGAGGCAGAGACAGGAGGATCTCTGTGAGTTCTAGACCAGCCTGGTCTACAGAGTGAGTTCCAGGACAGGCAAGGGCTACACAGAGAAACCCTGTCTCGAAAAAAGAAAACAGGAGCGCGCACACACACTCACACACACGTTTATTATACCTCTATTATTTGTCTAGTTGTGGAGGGGTGGTGCATGTGCCGCAGCAGGTGTGGGGCCAGAGGACCACCTGCAGCAGTCAGTTCTCTCCATCACAGAGGCCCCAGAGACTGAACTAGGCTGTCAGGCTGCACTGCCAGTGCCTTCCCCAAGGTTCGGTCTCTCTGGTCCTTGGCATGTGGTCACAGACACCACCAAACTCCTTCTCCTGAGTGCTGGGTTTCCCAGGATGCACCAGGTTTCTGCCGTGCTGGGGATGGGGCGCAGGACTGTGCATGCTAGGTGAGTGCTCTACCAAATGACCTCCACCACTGCCCTCACTGGGACCTTTTCGGGGTAAAGTTTTATTTGTATGAGTGTTTGTCTACATGGATGACTGTGCGTGTACGCAGAGCCCTCGGAGGCCCAAAGAGTTGACGTGTGGGTGCTGGGAACCAAACTCAGATCGATCGAGGGCCGGAGCAGCAGGTGCCCTTAACCGGCCCCAGGACACCCTGGCTCCCTGGGGACTCTCTCCCGTGAACTCTCACCGTGGGCACCAGGCGTCCCTGCTGCATGATGTCCCGGATCTGGTGGCCCCGCGGGGTCCTCCTCTGAGCCTCCTCCCGCAGCAGCTGGCCCAGCCCCACGTGGCAGAAGCCGTACTTGCTGGCCATGTTTCTGCACTGGGTGCCTTTCCCACAGCCAGGGCCGCCCACCACGAAGATGATCAGGGGGGACTTCAGGACATCTAGGTTCAGGAAAGACACAGTGGGTCCTAGTGCGTGTCTTTAGGATCCCACCGCTGGGATTCTCTTGAGCCGTGTGCACAGACCTCCTTGGAGCACCTCAGTAGCTCCATCACCCCATTTTACAGATAACGAAGGGGAAAAGCCCTCAAAGTCAGCCAGCCGCACTCTGCTCCGCCCACCGTGCGGTCCTGTCCCTCCTGCCTGCTGGTGCCTCCAGTCATACCTCCCGCACGTGGGGGTAAAGCCCCTGTCCTTTCCTCTCCCTGCCTCAGACCCCCGTGTCTCCCGTCGTCAGCCCTGGTTCTCCCTCCCTTTCAACTCGCTTTGGTCCTGCTAGCCAGCCTCTGTAAGGCAGGGCGCACGGCCCCGGATGGTGAAGAAATGAATGTCTCAGCTACCACGCACGTCTGTGGGCTCAGCAGTTTATGGTTCAGTGTCTGCGTGTCCCCTGCCCCTCCGCTTAACCAACTCCTGGCGTCCCGCAGGCCGCCTGTCTCCGAGACCTTCCTCTAAAGCCGTAATTTCCATTTTCGGAGACTGGCTCCACTACTCGTCATCTCCCACAGTGGGGCTGCGCAGCTGCGTCCCCGCCGTGCTGGGCTGGTGCGCGCCCCGACAGTGGGGATGCCTGGCTCCACGCGCCCTCCCGTTACCCCCTGTAAACCACACCACGTTACCCTTCTCCTGCGGCCTCAGAGCTCTGCCCATCTGGGGCAGCGTGGACTCGCACAGACCCATCCCGCCCGCCTGCCGGGGGACGCGGGGACCCGGTCCCCGCCCGGCCCCGACCCCCCGGCTCCACTCTACGTCACAAGGGGCTCATTTTGCAAGATGCCCGGGATTTCCCAGGCCCCGGGGCGCAGAGGAAACGGAAGCCCAGGCCCCGCCCGGGAGCAGCCCGGGAATCCTCCCGCGGAGCCCCGCCCCGGTTGCTACGGCAACGCGGCCTCCGCGCCCGCTTCCCGAGCCCGCCGACGCATGCGCAAGAGCGCCGAGGACGCGCCCGCCAGGAGACTCCGTTCCCACCCTACCCAGCACGCACCGCGGGGCCTGCGCCGTGACGTCACGGAGGGGCGTGCCCGCGCGCCGTGATTCAATCATCGGTGCCATAAAAGAGGACGCCGGCCGGGCGCGGCTCCGTCGCTCCCGGGAGCTGCAGGCGACCTCGGCTGGGCCCTGCGGCGGCTGCCAGCCCGGTGTGGCAGCTCTACTTCCGGGTTAAGCCGTGACGCACGCGCAGAGAGTTAGGTTTTTGTCGGTTTGTTTTTGCCTTTTTGTGAAAACTCTCCCGGTGTTCTCTGAGACTTCAGGGTTTGGAGATCCAACACCCAGGATCATATTAACGTGACATCCGGGCAAGGTGCCTTCCCCGGGACCGAGGGACACCACGGAGAGCATCCGGGCCGGGGCGACCCGGAACCGCTTGAGCAGCGGCCATGGCGGCTCTAGTGAGTATGAATGCGGCGGGGATGGGGGGTCGCAGGGCAGACCCGCGGCCTCTCCGCGCCTCACAGACCCGTGCTCCCTCTGCAGGGCCCCGGCAGCCAGAATGTCACCGAGTACGTCGTCCGAGTGCCCAAGTAAGTCACCCCCAGCACGCGCTCCCGGCCGGGGGTGGGGCCGCCGGGGCCGCGGACCGCAGGGTAGTGCATGTCAGGGCCGGTGCCTTTGTCCGTCCCAGACGCTCAGGCCCGGCGGCGCACGCCTTTAATCCCGGCACAGGGAGGCAGAGGCAGGCGGATCTCTGTGAGTTCCAGGTCAGCCTGGGCTACACAGAGAAACCCTGTCTCGGGGGAAAAAGAAATCCCAAACTGGTCACAAGTGTTCTACATCCAGTTTCTACGTCTGTGCCAAGAGTGCCACGTCCCCCAACTCCTGACTGTCTCGGGTGGGTGCGAGGCAAGCGCTCCCCCACTGAGCCACGTCCAGCCCCCTTCATTTTGAAGACAGAGGCTTACTGTGTAGTTCTAGCTGGTTTGACCAGGTTGGGCTTGAACCCACCAAGACCCACCCACCCTCACCCCTTGCCTGCCTGCCCTCCTCTCTACAGTAGGTCCCCCTGCACCTTTGGCCGGCCCACTTGAAGTTTTATTTATTATCTTAAAGTTTTATTTATTATCTTACGTGTATGAATGTTTTGTCTGCATGTACAACTATGCACTGTGAGCATGTCTGGTGCCCGTGGGTCTGATAGGTTTGAAGGAGAACAAACTGGAAAACTCTGGAGCAGTGGTTCTCAAACTGTGGGTCTCAACCCCTTGGGGTCAAGTGACCCTTCACAGGCGTCGCCTGGGACCATTGGAAAGCACAGACATTTGCAATTCATAACAGGAGCAAAAATTACAGTTAATTAATGAAGTAGCAATGACAATAATTGTATGGTTGGGGTTCACCCCAGCACCAGGAACTGAGTTAAAGAACTGCAGCTTTGGGAAGGTTGAGAACCACTGCTCTGGAGTCTTCTATGAGTTCCCAGGATCACCTACAACCAAGGGTGTAATCATGAATTTGTTGAATGAATATCAATAGATTGAATTGTCTCTTGCTCATTCCAGGAATACAACCAAAAAGTACAACATAATGGCTTTTAATGCAGCTGATAAAGTCAACTTTGCTACCTGGAACCAGGTAAGCCTGTAGTTCTGGCTGACTAGGGTAGGGGCCTAACTGGGCTGGTGGTTGCAGTAATCACTTTCCTGAAATGATGGTGCTACACCTTTTTTGGTTTGTTTTTTTGGTTTTTCGAGACAGGATTTTTTTTCTGTGTAGCTTTGGTGCCTGTCCTGAAGGTGCATCTCCTTCTGTAGTCCAGGCTGGCCTCAAACTCAGAGATCCACCTGGCTCTGCCTCCTGAGTGCTGGGATTAAAGGTGTGCCTGACTGGTGGCTACACTTAAAACCCCAGCAGACATGTGATTCTAACCATTTGGAGGCTGAGGCAGAAAAACAGTATTTTAAACTGGCCTGGCTACATAAATCCTGTCTAAGAAAAAACAGAAACAAAAAAACCTATAGGCGTGGTGGTGCACATCTGTTACCCCAGCACTGGAATGCAGTATAGGGTCTTGAATTGAAGACCATCCTTGGCTACATAGAGAGCTCAAGGGAAGCCTAGGACACGTGGACCATGCCTTAAAAACGGTAAAGTAGGGGATAGCAAGATGGATCATCAAGTAAAGATCTGACTCTTCAACTTTGTCCTCTGACCTCACAAACAGCCAGTCCATGTTCAACCCCCCAAACAAATACAGTTTTAAAAGTTTTTAGCTGGGCAGTAGTGGTGCACGCCTTTAATACCAGTAGAGCAGAGCCAGCTGGATCTCTGTGAGTTTGAGGCCAGCCTAGTCTACAGAGTAAATTGTAGGACACCAGAGCTACACAGAGAAACCCTGTCTCGAAAAACCGATAAATAAGGAAATTTTAAAGGCCAAAGTTTTGAACTGTCTACTATTCTGGGTGCCATGTTAAGATGTTATTGTCTCCATTCTGTCTGGGTTGCTCCTGAGCCATCCCCAGGTGGACACTGTCCGTCTTTAGTCTCTATCCTGAATCTCTGGGATTCGGTATATGGGGATATATGGGGTGTGTGTGTGTGTGTGTGTGTGTGTGTGTGTGTGTGTGTGTGTGCGCGCGCGCGCGCGCGCGCGCGCGCGTGCGCATGCGCTCATGGGCATGCTGTGCATGTCAGGGCCAGAGGTTGACATCAGTGTCTTTTTTTTTTAAATTTGTATTTTATGTACATTGGTTTTTGCCTTCATCTATGTCTCTGTGAGGGTGCTGGCTCATCTGGAACAGGAGTTACACAGAGAATTGTGAGCTGCCATGTGGGTGCTGGGAATTGAACCTGGGTCCTCGGGAAGAGCAGCCAGTGCTCCTAACCACTGAGCCATCTCTCCAGCCCCATCAGGGTGTCTTCTTTAGTCACTTTCCACGCTATTATTTTGATGACATCTGTTGGGGCACAGGTGTGTGTGTGTGTGTGTCACAGTTTGGAGGTCAGAGGGCAGTTTTCAGGAGTCAGTTCTCGCCCTCTGCCTGCATTAGGTTTTGAGTCAGGGTATCTCACTGCACCTGGGGCTTGCTGGCCAGTGAGTTCCAGGGACCCTCCTGTCTGTCCCTCCTTGCTGGGGTCTCACACACGCCATGCCCAGCTTCCTTTGTGGGTGTTGGAGATCCGAACTCCCCCTCCTCATGCTGGGAGCAGTGGAACCCCGCACAGGGAGACAGGGCGGGCCTGTGGGGGGCTGAGAGGCCGTCCTTGCTGCTCCCCCAGGCCCGGCTGGAGCGAGATTTGAGCAACAAGAAGATCTACCAGGAGGAGGAGATGCCAGAGTCCGGAGCAGGCAGCGAATTCAACCGAAAGCTCCGGGAGGAGGCACGACGGAAGAAGTACGGCATCGTCCTGAAGGAGTTCCGGCCTGAGGACCAGCCCTGGCTGCTCCGGGTCAACGGCAAATCGGGCAGGAAGTGAGTGGTGCTGGGGTGAGGAGCACCTCCCCTGAGTGTGCTCTCACAGGAGGGGCCGGTACCACCCCTCTTTCAAAAGTTAAATCTTAGGTGTTGTTGGCCTGAGAGTGGCCTTGAGGTGAGGCTGGGACACTTGGGGCGACCCCGGGGTAGAGGTGAAGTCTGATGGAGCCAATGACAGGTGTTGTGTGCACAGTCGCCATGGTGGGCTGTAGGCTGGGCGCAGGGCCAACAGTGCTGCATGGCCCAGATGCTGGCAGTAGCGTTGAGGACGGTGGCCACAAGGTGGCTGAGTGATGATCCGAGCTCAGGAGATGGTGGCCTGGTGCTTTCTGTCCCGGGCATGCCTAGGAGAGCCCAGATGGGTGCTGATGAGGGGTAGATGGGGTGCAGGCGGGCCTTGTGGGTAGGGCTGTGACCTGACCTAGGCTTTCCACAGGTTCAAGGGCATAAAGAAGGGCGGAGTGACAGAGAACACAGCCTACTACATCTTCACACAGTGTGCTGATGGCGCCTTTGAGGCCTTCCCTGTGCAGAACTGGTACAATTTCACGCCGCTGGCCCGACACCGCACACTCACTGCTGAGGAGGCCGAGGAGGAGTGGGAGAGGTGAGCCATGGGGGTCACACTGTGGACACCCTCGGAGCAAGCCCACCCAGCACAGGCAGCTGGCCGCCCTGGGAACTGCGTGAGGGCTGGCAGGGCCGATGGGCACAGCCTGCCGATGGCAGCCGCTTCAGTTCTAGCCTGGGAGGGAGAGTCAAGATGGGTGCCAGGAAGGGAAGCTGGGACAGAGGACCGGGGATGCCCAGCATAGGTGCCCAGAGAGGGCACGCTGCGGGCATTTATGTGATGTGTGGGGTTGGCCTGTGCCTGCCTGCAAGCCTGGACCAGTGCATGTTCTCAAGGGGCCGGTTTCAAAAGCAGCCCCTTCCCAATGTGTAGGCTTATTCCAGGCATGTGTAGATGTATCCACAACAGCCTTGTCCAGGGGGACCCCTGCTCTATCAGTACTTCATGAGATAAAATAATTGTGGGGATGTGGTATGGGGTGATGCACACGCATACCAGTTACCCTAGCACCCAGAAGGAGGAAGCAAGAGGATCAGGAGTTGAAGTCCAGCCTCTGCTTATTAAGTTTGAGGTCAGCCACGGGGTCATATGAGACCTGGTTTCAAAACACCCCAAAACTTGCCAGGCATGGTGGTGCACGCCTTTAATCCCAGCACTCAGGAGGCAGAGCAGGAGGATCTCTGTGAGTTCAAGGCCAGCCTGGTCTACAGAGGGAGTTCCAAGTCAGCCAGGACTATATATAGACTCTGTCTCAAAAAATGAAACAAAGAAACAAAGGATTATTAGTTAGCTAACCAATGTGATAGCTGGATCTGTCTGGACAGACCCGGAGCTTGGCTGGAGGAGCTAAGATGTGGGGCTCCCTAGGCACTCAGTTGCACATGGACCTGAGGCATCTCAGTGCTCACTCTGTATGATTTCAAGATTTGGGGGTCTGAAACGACCTCATTTGCCTGGTCTGCCCCTTTCTTTTTTGTTGTTGGTTGGTGGGTCAGGAGACAGGGCTGCCTGGAGCATGCTGAGGTTGTCTGGAGCATGCTGAGTGGAGACAGGGCTGTCTGGAGCATGCTGAGTGGAGACAGGGCTGTCTGGAGCATGCTGAGTGGAGACAGGGTTGTCTGGAGCATGCTGAGTGGAGACCGGGCTGCCTGGAGCATGCTGAGTGGACACAGGGTTGTCTGGAGCATGCTGAGTGGAGACAGGGCTGCCTGGAACATGCTGAGTGGGGACCGGGCTGCCTGGAGCATGCTGTGTGGACACGGGGTTGTCTGGAGCATGCTGAGTGGAGACAGGGCTGCCTGGAGCATGCTGTGTGGACACAGGGTTGTCTGGAGCATGCTGAGTGGAGACAGCTGTCTGGAGCATGCTGAGTGGAGACAGGGCTGCCTGGAGCATGCTGAGTGGACACAGGGCTGCCTGGAGCATGCTGAGTGGACACAGGGTTGTCTGGAGCATGCTGAGTGGAGACAGCTGTCTGGAGCATGCTGAGTGGAGACAGGGCTGCCTGGAGCATGCTGAGTGGACACAGGGTTGTCTGGAGCATGCTGAGTGGAGACAGCTGTCTGGAGCATGCTGAGTGGAGACAGGGTTGTCTGGGGCATGCTGAGTGGAGACAGGGCTGCCTGGGGCATGCTGAGTGGAGACAGGGCTGTCTGGGGCATGCTGTGTGGAGACAGGACTGTCTGGAGCATGCTGTGTGGAGACAGGGCTGCCTGGAGCATGCTGAGTGGAGACAGCTGTCTGGAGCATGCTGAGTGGAGACAGGGTTGTCTGGAGCATGCTGAGTGGAGACCGGGCTGCCTGGAGCATGCTGAGTGGAGACAGGGCTGTCTGGAGCATGCTGTGTGGAGACAGCTGTCTGGAGCATGCTGAGTGGAGACAGGGTTGTCTGGAGCATGCTGAGTGTGGAGACAGGACTGTCTGGAGCATGCTGAGTGGAGACCGGGCTGCCTGGAGCATACTGAGTGGAGACAGCTGTCTGGAGCATGCTGAGTGTGGAGACAGGACTGTCTGGAGCATGCTGTGTGGAGACAGGGTTGTCTGGGGCATGCTGTGTGGAGACAGCTGTCTGGAGCATGCTGAGTGGAGACAGGACTGTCTGGAGCATGCTGATTGGAGACCGGGCTGCCTGGAGCATGCTGAGTGGAGACAGGGTTGTCTGGAGCATGCTGAGTGGAGACCGGGCTGCCTGGAGCATGCTGTGTGGAGACAGGGTTGTCTGGGGCATGCTGAGTGGCTCATGTTAACAACCTTGGGGGACCTTCCTGCCTTCGCTCCTCCATAGAGGTCACCCTGTCACGCCCACTTCAGTGGCCTGGTCACTATGCCCCACCATCCTCCTCAGCCAAGCAGCTCCTGTGCTGCCCCAGAGTGCTCAGTCGCTGTCCCCTCGTGTAGGAGGAACAAGGTCCTGAATCACTTCAGCATCATGCAGCAGCGGCGGCTCAAGGACCAGGACCAGGACGAGGAGGAGGAGGAGAAGGAGAAGCGCAGCCGAAAGAAGCCGAGCGAGCTGCGCATCCATGACCTGGAGGACGACCTGGAGATGTCCTCCGATGCCAGCGAGGCCAGTGGCGAGGAAGGTGAGCGGGGACCCAGAGGCCCTAGTTCAAGGACAGGGCCACAGGGAAGCTCATGACACGGGGTCCCTCTAGAAGTGAATGGCACCGTGACAGGATTTCCGTGGGTTCAGTTTGAGTGTTCCAGGGGTGCTGTGGGGCAGGAGGGATAAGTGCCCGGGCTAGCCTTCTCCTTCCTCTACGAACTGGCCTAGCATGGGGTGCGGTCTCCTTGTCAGGGCACATGACACATAAAGACACTCCACACGTGGTGTACAGGCCACAATCCCAGACCTCAGGCCCGAGGCAAGAGGATCCAGAGTTCACAGCCAGCCCTGCCTGGCTACATGGACCCCATCTTAAACAAAGGGCACACCTTTAATCCCAGCACTGGGAGGCAGAGGCAGGCGGATCTCTGAGTTAAGGTTCCAGGACACCCAGGGCTACACACAGAAACCCTGTCTCAATCCACCTCCACACACACACACACACACACACACACACACACACACACACACACACACACACACACACACACACACACTCTATCCAAAAAGGGGTTAGTTGGATGACTTAGGGATGGAGAGCTCTTCCCCAGACTCCACACAACACGGTGATCCAAGGCGGGCTGGTGACATGGTTGAGGTGGAGCCCCCACCTAGCTGTGAGCAGTGCTTATCCAGTCTGAGCCCCCCTAAATCTTCTTTCCCTTCACAGGCAGCAGAGCCTCCAAGGCTAAGAAGAAGGCCCCACTGACCAAGGCAGGCAGGAAGAAGAAGAAGAAGAAGGACTCGGATGACGAGGCCTTTGAGGACAGCGACGACGGGGACTTCGAGGGCCAGGAGGTGGACTACATGTCAGACGGCTCCAGGTGGGGCGCGGGGCAGGCGCGGGGCGGGCAGGGCGCGGGTGGGCCTGTGGTCAGCCATCTTCACGTTTGCCCATGCCTGCCCCGCAGCAGCTCCCCAGATGAGACAGAGGGCAAGCCCAAAGTGCCGCAGCAGGAGGATGGCCCCAAGGGTAGGTGTCAGTTGGGGACCGGGTGTGTGTGTGTGGGGGGTCCACTGGGCAGCCCTGCTCACACTGTCCCCAGGTGTGGATGAGCAGAGTGAGAGCAGCGAGGAGAGTGAGGAGGAGGAGAAGCCCCCTGAGGAGGACAAGGAGGAGGAGGAGGAGAAGAAGGCCCCCACCCCACAGGAGAAGAAACGCCGGAAAGGTTCGTGGGGTCTCTCTCGCTCACGGCGGTGGGGGGGAGCGGGGCTCTAGGGTCTCCGCTTACGCCCCTCCTCTGCCCTGCAGACAGCAGCGATGAGTCGGACAGCTCTGAGGACAGCGACATTGACAGCGAGACCTCCTCTGCCCTCTTCATGGCGGTAAGGCAGAGCCGACCGGCTGGGGCGGGAGTGGCGGTCCGGCCCTCAGACTCACATCCCAATCTCTGCAGAAGAAGAAGACCCCCCCCAAGAGGGAGCGGAAGCCATCAGGGGGCAGTTCTAAGGGCACCAGTCGGCCAGGAACGCCCAGTGTGGAAGCAGCCAGCACCTCTTCCACTCTGCGGGCTGCAGCCAGCAAGCTGGAGCAGGGTGAGTGCTGGGAGGGGCCGCCCTGGGGAGACACTGAGAGCCGCTGTCCGCCCGCCCGTATCCATCCTCCACACCAGATGCCCCATCTGCGCCCCCTCCTGCACACACACCTGACATTAGTCTCTCCACCAGGGAAGCGGACCGCTGAGACTCCAGCAGCCAAGCGCCTGCGGATGGACACGGCCCCCCAGAGCCTGTCTGGGAAGTCCACCCCCAGCAGCGGGTAGGTTCAGACCCGAGTAGGACCACAGGCGGGACTTGGCCCCAAGGGACTCTTTTATGACCAGAGCCTCTCCCTCCACCCCCCACAGTGATGTCCAGGTGACAGAGGATGCTGTGCGCCGCTACCTGACCCGCAAGCCCATGACCACAAAAGACCTGTTGAAAAAGTTCCAGACCAAGAAGACAGGGCTGAGCAGCGAGCAGACCGTGAATGTGCTGGCCCAGATCCTCAAGCGCCTCAACCCTGAGCGCAAGATGATCGGTGACAAGATGCACTTCTCCCTCAAAGAGTGACGCTAATAAATAGAGAGCTGACCCAGAGTCCTCATTGCCATCCCGGCCTTCCTCTTGGGGCCCTAAGCTCCATTTTTTATAGGACACAGCCTTCCTGCCCACAGAGCTCAACCCATGGCCAGGGCTTGTGCCCTGTGCAATCTTCTTAATTTTACTAGTAGATTCCGACCACGCCCCCAGCCCCTCACTGGGGATTCTAGGCGGGGCTCCACCCTGACCACGCCCCCAGCCCCTCACTGGGGATTCTAGGCGGGGCTCCACCCTGACCACGCCCCCAGCCCCTCACTGGGGATTCTAGGCGGGGCTCCACCCTGGCCAGCCTACCTTGTATCATTGTGTTGTGTAGGGTTTATGGTAGGCCTTGTCTGGGAGGGCTCGGCTTCTCAGTCCTTCAGGAGAGCAGGCCTGAGATCTGCTGTTGCTGCAGCACAAGTGATAAAATGTGGGACCCACATTTGTTACTCCAGCACTCCTGAGTGAGCTACGTGCCAGTCCTCTTTTTACTGTTGTAGTTGAGGCTGGCCTCGAACTCCTGATCCTCCCACCTCCACCTCTGGAGTGTTAGGATCACAGGTGTGCACCGCGGACAGGCACGGCTCTCTTACTTTGTAGTTGAGAAGGCCCTGCTGTGTAGTCCCAAATGCTAGGATGGCAGTCATGGCCCCTGCATACAGCCCAGTTTGCGGTTCTTGGCTCAGGCACTTCCTCTCATGGCCACTGGAATCCAAACCTATTCGTGGTGTTGGCACCTGGATGCTGTTTTCCATTTCCAAGGGACATTCCTGGGGTCCCCCTTATCTCCTGACAGGCCCAGAGATATATCTTGTCCAGGCCAGCCGGGCGTAGCTCAGGCAGAGTGCTTCACATTCTTGGGTGGTGACATGGCTGATTGGTCCTTGGCCTCAGCTCCTACCTTGAAAGCTGGGTCCTGAGCAGCCTGGGTGCAGGGAGGGCTTCCTCTCACTGGCAGCTGGACACCAGTGGAAAACCCACTCCCACACCTACTGCCCCTGGCTGGTGATGGGGAGTGGCTGAGAAAAGGGGCTAATCCCTAGGAATGTCCCTGCTCACTGGGCCTCCCTGCCCCACCTTCTGCTGGCCCTTTGGCCTGGGTCTAAGGCACCACCCACCCCAGGGCAGGCAGGTATGCAGAGCTGTGTAGTCAGGGGCAGAGCCTTACGTTCAGGGACCTATTTCAGACTGAATTCTGCACTCGACAACTGCTTTCAGTTCTGAGTCATTGCTGTTTCTTCTCCTTTTTGTGAGTCTCATGTAGCCCAGGCCGGCCTTGAGCTAGTGATGCTCCTGCCTCAGCCTCCCCAGTGCTGAAATGACAGGCCTGCACCATCATGTCATTTTATGCTGTGCTTTGTGTGGACCCCAGGGCTCCCAACATGCTCAGCAAGCATCCTACAAACTCAGCTCTAGCTGTGTGTGTGCGTGCGTGCGCGCGTGCGTGCGTGCGCGCGTGCGTGCGTGCGTGCATGCACACGCATGCAAAACTCTGGGATCAGGTCTCCATGTGGCTTCTGCAACTCTCAGGTCAGGTGGTGTGGCAAGGGCTTTTCCCTGCCAAGCTCTCACCACCACTTACTGTTTTGAGACGGTCTCACTCTAGCTTGTGCTGGCCACAACCTGCAGCAATCATGCCCCGGCCTCCTGAGTGAGCAGCATGCACTGCCATACCCAACATCAGTTTTATTCCTGTCTCCAAAACCCTTGGTTTGTTGTTGACCATGGCTGCTAGCTGGGTCTCATGGGTTCAGAAGTCGGCAGAACCTGTTCCTTCTTGGGAGTGATGGGACCCAGCAAGCTCCAGCCTCCCTTGGGCTCTGATGCACCAAAACCCAGATTGGCTATAGCTGTGGCTTTTCAGGTTGGCCTTCCAAGAACGGGAGTCCCAGCCCTTGGGTATCACCTAGACTCCCTTTTCCTGTTTTGATGCTGGCTCAGCCAGGCCCGGAGACAGGGGTACGATGTCTTAATCCTGGCTAAAGCCGAGATGGACGGATGCCCACTGACTCTTCCATCTGCCATGTGCCCTTCCCAGTCCCTATGGCCCCACACGGCCCACACTCCAGTACAAGACCTACAGCAGGCCTCCCGGTTTCCCTGCACTTCCCACCAAAAGCAGGTGGGGTGGGGACAGATTGGTGGCCAGCTCTAGGCTTGCTTCTGGCTAATGGTAGGACACTCATAAATCAGGGGAACCAGAAATGGGTCTATGGAATGTCTGGGCGGGTGAGCCATCAATTCTTAGGGGTGAGGAAGTGGGGACAAGGTGGGTGGGACCCCAGTGGCTTCCCTGAGCCAGGGTGCTGGCAGTGAGTTTAGTCCCCAGGGCAGGCAGAGAATAAATTGAGGGCCCCAGGGTCTCTCGGCATCCTGGGACCTCCCTGTCACAATGGCTGCGGGAAGACTGATGCTCATGTTTCTGCTGCTGCTGTTCGTGCACCTGGGCCTCGGCTGGAGCCCTGGTCCTCAAGGGGCTGCAGCGGCAGAAGATGAGATCTCATCTGAGGAGATGGCAGAGGCTGGAGAGACCTGGAAGCCCCATCAGGGTAAGAATTCCTGGGCGCCTCATGACTCCTAGTTCCTTCTCTTAAAGCCCTCATCTTGCCTCACACTCTGTTCTACCCTGTGCTAGGTAACAACCACGTCCGCCTTCCAAGAGCCCTGGCTGGGCCATGCCAGCTGTGGAGCCTGACCCTGCCGGTGGCTGAGCTGGGTCTGGGTTACGCCTCAGAGGAGAAGGTCATCTTCCGGTACTGTGCTGGCAGCTGCCCCCGAGAGGCCCGTACCCAGCACAGCCTGGTGCTGGCCCGGCTGCGAGGGCAGGGTCGAGCCCACGGTCAGCCCTGCTGCCAGCCCACCAGCTACGCTGACGTGACCTTCCTGGACGATCGTCACCGTTGGCGGCAGCTGCCTCAGCTCTCAGCCGCTGCCTGTGGCTGTGGTGGCTAGCTCTGGGCCTCGCAATCACAAGCATGAGACAGCCTGGGCTTTGAATGGGTCAGATGACATTTATTAGAAACTTGCATAAGTGAAGACGACAAGGGGACCTGGGACTGGGGATCAATTAATGCAATAAAAGAAATGTTCTAATGGCCTTAGGAGTGTGTGTGATGGGGTACCCCAGCAGCCACCAGGCTGTCTCTTGAGGGCCCTAGCCCTGGCAGATGGTAATTTGAAGATGCCCATGATATTCTTTTTCCAACTTTATTCACAAGTCCAGAGATTAGGCGTAGAGTCAGCAGGCTAGGGGTGGCTCTCCTGGCCTCCCTGGCCCCACTCCCTCAGGGAGGGAGCGGCAAATCACTGAGATGCGTCGGCCCCGGGGGACCCGGTGCTCCCCAAAAAATGATTCTTCATCTCGAAGGATTTCATGGGAGAAGTCGTATCGGGCTGAACCCCTGCAAGAAGAGACAGGCTGAGGGGCGGGTGGAGGGAGATCCTGCCCCTTCAGCATGTCTACACTTTTTCTGAGTGGTGGCAGCAGCTTCCTCTGCTGTGAGAGCACAAAGAGGCGTTAGAAGCACTTGGCCTCATCTGGGGCTTCTAGGCAAGGCATTACCTCAGAATGTAGAGGGAGCCTGGCTCCAGCAACAGTTCTAGCCACTGCTCAGGCTTCTGGGTGTGCACCAGCTTCATAACACTTGGGGACAGCAGAGAAAGACCAGCGATGGTGGATCCACAGAACTGGAAGAGGGGTACAGTGTGTGTGTGTGTGTGTGTGTGTGTGTGTCTGTCTGTCTGTCTCAGACCTGCCCTCCTGCCCACCCACATCCCGGCTGGGAGTTCTGAGGGTCTGCCTTCTGCCCACCTTGACACTGTCAACATGGGGCTTTATGTAGCCCCGAGGTTCCAGGTCCAATACGTGGACCAACGACAGCAGGGTCTGGTCAGGGCCAAAGGCAGCCGCCTGAACCCGCTGCAGGATAGCCTGGCTTGCATCGGACCAGCGGGATTTCTCCGTCTCCCTGAAGCCGTGGATGGCCTGCACAGAGAGCTCAGGTCATGACTGGGAACTTCAGGATAGGGAAATGAGGCAGAGTCCACAGGCAAGTAGTTTTCCAGCTTTAACTCACAATTCGGACTTTAAGCGGCTCAGCGAGGTCTCAACACTGCATCTGGTCTCCAGGCTCCAATTCCCAGTCCCCGGTGCTGGCCATCCCAGTAATCAGTGTCTGTGTCTCTGGGCTCAACTCAGTCCCACTCGAGCCCAGTGAGACCCCAACTGCTGGCACCCCCTCACCCGAGTCTTCTACCCTTAACTTTGTCAACACCCTGAGCTGCAGAACCTCATGTCTAAAGCGATCTTGCCCTTGCAGCCCATTCCTTCGAATGAATACTGCACCGCTCTATCCCCCTGAGCCCAACCCTCCCGGTTCACCTTCCCCAGCTCAGGCCCCTCTCCCCACACCCCCCAGCTGCAGGGCTCCCCCTCCCCAGCTCCGGCATCAAGGTCAGCCCTGTCCCATAGGACGTCGGAACTCTGTCCCTCCCGAGACGCCCAGCACCCGCCTCGTCCCACGCCGGAGCAGCCCGTCGCACGCTGCCGCCGGATCCACACGGGGGCCTGCTCAAGCACACCGCCCCTAGCCGGGCCGAGCCCCGCCCCGCGCTCGCTCGCTCGCCCTCCCCGACGCGGCCGAGCCCCTCACCGCGTCCCAGTGGTCGTACTCGTAGCGCCGGCGCCGCAGCTGGGGCTCCAGCTCGCGGGTCAGCGTGTCCTCCTCGGCCTGGCTCAGGAAGCCGGGCCGCACCACGGCCTCGTCGCGCAGGCGGCTGAGCACTGCGGGGTCCGAGCCGCGAACCCAGCCGCACCCGGAGAGCGCCCGCATCGCCAGCCGCCCGGGGCCCGCCATCTTCAGCCGGCCGCCTGGAGACGGGCCGCGCCCCCGCACGCCATTGGCTGGGGCCCGCCCCGAGCCCGCCCTCCACCGCACGCCATTGGCCGCGAGCGCGCCCACCCCATTGGCTGCGCGTCCAGTGTCGGCCCCGCCCCTGAGTCCTGATTCCATCTCTCAGGTTCGCGCCTGAGGTCCTGGGTCTGGGCTAACCCAGGCTTGGGGTCACGTGGGGCAAAGTCAAGGTTAGAGGTTCAACCGGTGTTGCTAGCACAGGCCCGGGGCCTTGCATCCAGCACACCCTGGTGGAGAGAGACGGACAACTTCAGGGTCAGCCTTGGCTACACTTGAGCTCGAGGCCAACCTGAACTACAGGAGATGCCGTCCAAAGAGTAAAAAACCAAGACGTTCCAACAAGGAAGACCCACTAATACAGCCCACACCACCCTGGTGACGCCTGGGCCCGCGAAGAGGGCTCAGCAGGTAAAGGCACCCGAGCCTGGTGGCTTTGGTTTGATCCCCAGGACCCACACACCCAGTGGAAGCAGAGAAGTCAATCCTGCAAGTCGTGCCCTGACGTCCACAGGGACGGACACTGGACCTGCCCCCTCTCCCACAAATAAACTGTTCCAGTTTTCCCTTTTAAGCTACATCTACATACCTGATCCTCTGCTTCCATTTTTAGTATAAAATCCACAAAATTTCCCCTACCATTCTTTCTGGCTCAGCCCGATTTGGAACCCTACGGCAAAGTGTCGGGTCTCCTGGGTCTGAGGATCAGTCCAGAGCCGCTGGTGGCTCCTCCATGTTGCTCCTGGTTGACCCTCCGGCCAACCATACTACCTAACTCTCCAGCGGCGCAGACAGGCTCAGCAGGTAAGACGTACATCTCTCAAGTTCCAGCACCCACAGGGGAGCTCCAGGGGACCCAACACCCTCTTCTGGACACCACGGGTACTGCACTCATGCGCACAAACCCACACATAATTGAAAATGCACACAATTATAGTTCTACCTGCTGGCTTTGGGCTAGTATACGGCATAAAAGTTTGCTAACAGCCACACACGGTGGAGCACAGCTTGAATCCCAGCACTCAGGAGGCAGAGGCAGGCGGATCTCTTGAGTTCGAGGCCAGCCTGGGCTACAGAGTGAGCTCCAGGACAGCCAGGGCTACACAGAGAAACCCTGTCTCGAAAAACAAAACAAAAGTGCTTTGTCATGGAGTCAAGGTTGAGAGGGGCCTGGGGTCTTGGAGAGGTGATCGAAGGTGCCTCAGACATGGGACAACGACCATAAAGGTTTAATTTAAAGTCACAGTGTCTCAGCCAGGAGGGCAGCCTCAACCCACATCTTCTCCAGGGGTACCTCTGGGCTCGGCAGTCCTGGGTCTCCACACTCCTGGAGATGAGGTCAGGCCCTAGGTACTGGCCGGGGCAGGAGGATCAGCCGGTGCTGTGGGAGTCTCCTTCTGTACCAGTTCTGGCTCATCCTCCCCATCCTGAGGTGGGTGGACCAGGACCTTGTCCAAGATGCCGAACTCTTGGGCCTCCATGGGGCTCATGTAGCGGTCCCTCTCCATGGCCGACTCTGGGGGGAAGCAGTACACACGGATGAGAGCAGAGACCTGGGAGGCTTTCCCCAAATTCCTGGGTTCAAGCCCCCACCAGTAGCAGGATGGTTTATGGAGCTGTGAGGATGGAAGCCCTACCCTGGGATCTGTGCCCTTACTAAAAGAGGCTTCTGCGGGAGGACCCAAAGCTCAAGGCCAGTCAGGGATACATGCCAAGGAGTTAAAAAAAAAAAAAAAAAGGAGCTCAATTGATAGAGCACTGGTCTAGCCTGCACTGGGCCCTGGTCCATCCCCAGAACCACCTGTAATTCCGGCAAAGCAAAGGATCTGAAGGTCAGAGGTCGCCTTCCAGGCACCAGCTGCTCCTGACCTTCCTGCTCCCAGGATCAGATACACATTCCTAGTATTTTAGCTCCCAGCCCATTATGATTTGTTCCGGCTCTGAGTTACATAAGACACGCACTCACTCAGACAATTCCTCTCCATGAGGCTTGGAACTTCTCTGTGTCTCAGTTTCCCCAGCAGTAAGAAATACATTTCTTTTTTTTTTCAGGCAGCTCACGTAGCCCAGGCTGGCCTCAAAGGGATGACTCCTGATTCTCCCGCCTGCACCTGACAAGTGCTGGGCCGACGGGTGCACCGGCGAGCCACACTGGTTTTATTTCCACTGACTACTCAAATACACTCGGGTTCTAGGACCCACACGGCGGAAGAGAATTGCCTCCTGAACACTGACTGCCCTCTGACCTCTACACGTCACAGTACGCATATGCCACACACACACCAATAAATACACCCAGGAAAAGGTCACGTGGTGCCATGTGGTGAATCTTAGGCTGAACGTATGTGACCAGCACCAAGATAGATGCAGGAATGGTGTGTGGGCCGGCAAGACTGCCTAGCAGGAGGCGGCGCTGGCCACCAATGGCCTGGAGTTCAATCACCGCGATGCACAAGGTGTCAGGAGAGCACTGATTTCCACAAACTGTCCTCTGACTTCCACACGTCCACTGTGGCAGGCACATGCTCCCCCCAAAAATGAAATCCCATAGGCACCAGGGAAACCCTGCCGGCACTCACCGGCACCCGCCGGCACCAGTAACCCTTGCTACCTTCCCCCACCCAGAATATCATCTGTCAAAACAGCGCGGCCCACCTGGGCCGGTCTTCGTGGCTGATATCTTTATTTTGGTCTGGGACTGAATCTTGCAGTAGTCCCTACATCAGTCTAGAACTCCCGATTCTCCTGCCTCCACCTCCCAGGGCTGGGATGACTGGTAGGTGCCACCACACCCAGCTTGCAGAGCTGATCTAAAGGGTCAGAAGAGGGGGTTTTAACCAGCGGGAATTCCGCCCAATAGGCTAGGGACTTTGCCAGTCCAGAAATCTATCCCCAGGGCTGGAGAAATGGTTCGCAGGTTAAGAGAACTTGATCTGGCAGAGGACCCAGGGTCAATCCTCAGCACCCACACAACTGACAAATATTTATAACTCTGGTTCGAGGGGATCTGACACCCTCTTGTGACCTCACAGGCACCAGGCACACATGCAATACAGACATACATGCTGGAGAAACACCTATACACATACAATAAACAATAAAATGAATTATTTAAAAAAAAAAGGAGTCGGGTTATATTAAAGGCATGTACCACCACCACCACCACTTGGCAAGAAATCTATACTTAAAGCACTCCTCCAGCCCCTCACTGGGGGATTCTAGGCGGGGCTCCGCCCTGACCACGCCCCCAGCCCCTCACTGGGGGATTCTAGATAGATGCTCCTCCCCCAGCCACACCCCCAGCCTTTAGAGACACTTGGCTATCAGCACTGGAAGGGGCCACAGGCACAGAGCATTTTAGGTTAGTGATTCTACTGAACACCCCAGGTCCAGGGTGAGCCCACTACGGTAATGTGGCTCTGAATGTCCAGGTGGGGAAGCCCTGGTTTAGGACAGTGCCAACGCACAAGAGTGCCAACGCACAGGAGTGTGCCCTGTGAGGCTGGTGCTCACCGATCACCTGCAGGCTCTGCTTGGTATGTTTGGCGTAGATGTTGTATAGCTGCTTTTTCAGCTTCATGATCTCCTCCGCCTGGATGGCGATGTCTGTGGCTTGGCCCTGAGAAGCAACTGGTAAGTTGAGGAAGAAGATGGAGCCTAGAACTGGAGTCCCCCTGACGGGATGCTAGAGGAAGCCATCCCGTGCTTCAGCCCTGCAGCTTCTGAGTGTTTCCATCCCGTTGATCTATTTTTCCTTTATTTCACTTTTCTTTTGTTTTGTGACAGAGTCTCTCTCTATAGCAATGGCTGTCCTGGAACTTGCCCTGTAGACCAGGCTGGCCTCAAACTCAAGAGATCCACCTGCCTCCCAAGTGCTGGGATTAAAGGCATTCTCCCAACACACCCAGCTCTGTTTTTTGTTTTTTATCGTTTCCTCTGGTGCTGGAGATGGAACCCAGAGTCTTTTCCGTGCTTAGCAGGCATTCTACCCCTGAGGAGCAGCTTCCCAGCCATGAAAACAGTGGCAGTCAGGAGGCAGAGGCAGGCAGATCTCGGTGGGTTAGAGGCTGGCCTGGTCTACAGAGTGAGCTGTGGCTACATGGTGAGACCCTGTCTCCAACAAAGAAAGAACAGTGGCCTAGACTTCCTCCCACATCCCTGCAGGACATACTCACCCTGGCCCCTCCGGAGGGCTGGTGGATCATGATTCTGGAATTAGGCAGCGAGTGGCGCATGCCCGGGCTGCCAGCCGCAAGCAGCAGGGAGCCCATGCTGGCAGCCTGTCCAACACACCACGTGCAGATGGGGTTCAGAATGTACTGCATCGTGTCGTAGATGGCCAGGCCCGCAGTCACCACGCCACCTGCAGGCAGTGGAGCAAGTCAGGCCCAGTGGGGTCCTCCCCCACCCCAGTACCGTTCCAGCAAGCTCCGGGTGCAAACGCCATCAGGAGTAGGTGGGTGACGGGAATGAGACAGGTCACAAGGAGAGTCCTTCCTTCAGAATCAGCTATGGTCACATACGTACATGGGACAAAACACACACACACACACCAAAGGCTCTGCCAGTCACCTCCTGGTCAGGCCATATGTCCCCATGTAGGGCCAGCCACTCCTGCTTTCTAAGGCACCCTTGCCCTGCGTAGATCGGAGGTAAGCATCCTTACCTGCCACTCGAAGCTTTGGTGAGAAGAGAAATGAGTCTACCGTGTAGAACACTCTGTGAGAGGTGCCTGGCCTGAGGAGCCTAATTAACACTGCCCATCCTTGGGCTGTTGAGAAGGATCAGCCAGTAACAGAGCTCCTCACCACGTCTGAGAACCCGAGTCCAATTCCCAGGACCCACATGATGGAAGGAGAGAACTGACTCCCAGAGGTTGTCCTCTGACCTCTGTGTGCGCACAGTGGCATGCACGAGCCCATCGACCCACACACTCATGTAAATAAATGTCATCCGATGTTGTTCTTTTCTTTTTTTGGTTTTTTGAGACAGGGTTTCTCTGTGTAGTTTTGGTGCCTGTCCTGGATCTTGCTCTGTAGACCAGGCTGGCTCTGCCCTCTGAGTGCTGGGATTAAAGGCGTGCGCCACCACCGCTGGCCTAATGTTTTTCTTGAAAATCAACTATTTCTGCAGAGTGTGGTGGCTCGTGCCTGCCATCCCAACCGAAGTGAGAGAACTGTAGAGAATCTGGCTACCCAGTGAAAGTTGTACGTTGATTCCCAAAATAGACACGGCAGCACATGCCCGTGACCCCTGCACTGGGGAGGTGGAGACTGGAGGACCCTCGGGGCTCACTGACCAGCTAGACTAGCAGTGACAGACGCTTTTGGAGAGATTTCAATTAATCAGTTAATTAGTTCTTTGTTTTTTCCCAAGACAGGGTTTCTCTGTGTAGCCCTGGCTGTCCTAGAACTTGCTTTGTAGACGAGGCGGGCCTCTAGAAATCCGCCTGTCTCTGCCTACTTAATGCTGGGATTAAAGGTGTACACCACCACACCTGGCTAAAAATCCTAAATTTCTGTGTAGCCCTGGCTGTCCTAGAACTCAGAGATCTGCCTGCCTCTGCTTCCCAAGTGCAAGAATGAAAGGCAGGTGCCGCCCTGCCATGCTTGGAGCGATTTTAAGTTTTAGATTCTGCGGAAAGCTGCTTCACATCTATTCTCCAGAGAGGGGATATTCCCGACCCCACAACCAGGCCAGGCCCTGCTCACCTGGGCTGTTGATGTACATGTGAATGGGTTTCTTGTTGCTTTCAGACTGTAAGAACAGCAGCTGGGCGATGACCAGGCTGGCGACACTGTCATCAATCTGTGGGGGGAGGGCACAGTTGTCCCCAGGGTGAAGATGGGCTAGATGGAGGCTGAAGGAGCCAGGAACCCGAATTTGAGCATAGGAAGGGGATGGTCAGGGAGCCCCAGACTGGAAGCCAATAGGCTGAGGACAGGGCTGGGATGTGGTGTAGCAGGTACAGCGCTCATCTAGCATGCCCGAGGATCTGGGTTCAAGCATTGCCTAGACCTGGTGTGGCGGTACACACCGGTCATCCCAGCACTTGGGAGCTGGAGACAAGAGGATTGGGTGGGGTTCAAAGACCGGGTCTCAAAAAACCAACGAGCTGACGGGGGCCGTGGCTCAGTACGCAGAATGTCAGCACTGAGTCCCAGCGCCAGCACTGCATAAACCTGGTGTGGTGGTACACCTTCATCCCAGCCCTAAGTGTCATCCTCAGCTACACAGGGGTTCAAGGCCAGCCTGAGACCCTGTCTCAGAAGACTTCAAAACAAAGACTGGCTGCCAACAGCAGTCTACGGTGGTGATGCACACGCGAAACCCAACATTTGGGAAGCTGAGACGGCACGGTGGAAACTGGCCTGGACTACACAGCAAGAGCTTGGCTCCAATGAAAATGAATGTTTAAGGTCAAGGACTAGGGTCTAGGAGGTCACCAGGGACGAGGGGGAGGGGGTGGGGCACAGCTTGACAAGGTGGGAAATGCTGGAGACAGCTAGGTGTCTCCAGGGCGCACCGGGGTCGCTCACCGGGCCCATGACGCACACGATGCGTTCCCGCAGGAGCCTCGAGTATATGTCATAAGCGCGCTCGCCTCGCCCCTGGTGGGGAAGAACGGAGGTGAAAGGTCAGCGACCCTTGCACGCCGCCCTCCGCCCTTCAAGCCTCCACACCATGTCCCCACCAGGCCCCCGTACCGTCTGTTCCACAACTATAGGGATGAGCGGGAAAGCTCGCGTAGCAGTGCCATGCAGACTCCTCTGCAGGGGTGAGCCGCTCCCAGCAGTACATGGCGGGGAGAAACGCACGGCAAAGCGAGACAAGACAGCGCCATATCCGCCCGCAGCTACCCGGGCCTCCCCCAGCAGCACTCGGGGCCACATGCCGCCGCGCGCCCCGACTCGGCTTCCGGAACTACAACTCCCGGCGTGCTTTGCGGGAGCGCCCGCCCGCCCGTTTCCGGGAACTGAGTGGGCGGGGCTGCGGAAGGCGGGAGTAAGTCTGTGGGCGGCGTCTTCACCGGAAGTAGGCGTTCGAATGACTAGGGATGCCCACGTCTCCGTCCCATGCAGGTTCCTACTCGGGGCCTCTCCGTTCCCCGGCGTCCACGCGGGAAGCAGCGCACGGCGGGGTGAGGCTAGGCCTGGGTGAGACGCCTGCCCGCCACCATTGCTCCCGCAGCAATCTTCAGGTGCTCGTGCCGGCCCGCCGCCTGTCCGGCTTCCGGAACTACAATTCCCAGCTGCTTTGCGCCCATGACTCCCGGGCATCGGGCTCTCTCGAAAAAAGAGAGTGGGATTTATGCCGGAAGTAGAGCTCAGGGTTCGCTGAGGAATTTATTAAACAATGCAGTTTAGGGAGTGAGGCTCTTGGAGACCTCGAGGGACCCCAGAACAGGAGGCCTGAATCTTGCCGGAGGCACCGGATGTCCGCTAGACCTGTATTCGTCCTCAGAGGGTACTCAGCATTCCAGGAACGTCCCCTTTGTTCTGGTGGAGGCTCCACCTCCCCTCCCCTCCCCCGAAACACAGCTCCTCCCCCAGAGATGCTCAAGGCCACGCCCACAAGGTATTTAGACTGCACCCCGGAAAACAGACACGAGGTTTTTTGGTCTCTGTTCCCCGTCTCCTCTCTGGGTGGCTGGAGAAATCATGCAGGAGTGCTTTACCCATTAAACCGGGGCTTTTTCTGATTTGGTCTGATTTGGATCGCTGCGTCGGCAGAGAGGGTTATCGGTGTGCAGAAACTTTCCACCTTTATCGTCCCATTCCGAGTGGGACTTGGGGGTAGGTGGACAGTCAGATGCACGGTCCTCCACCTTGAGAAAGACTGTCAGGTCCCATAAACTCCCTCCAGGGCCACACCTCCATTGTTCTCCAGCCTAGCCTGGGCCCACGCTGCTTCCTCACTCAGAGTGGGAAGTCCTTGAAAGAGGTGAGGCTGAGCCGTCCAGCAGATAGATGCTCAGCCATTCAGATGACATCATGGCTCCTTGTCAGTCACCTATGCGCATTCACCTGACTCCAGTAGCCACACCTCCTTTTACATGGGGCTCCCCTCTGCCCTGTGCTGGGCTCTTTCACAACACACCTATATCAGGCTGAGACATCGTGTGTGCAGAAACTGCCTTTGCTTCCACCCCAGGCGCATTCTGGAACTTTCCCAATTAACTGTTGCCTGATGTAACTATTACTTAAGGAAGTTGCACCGATTGATCTTTTTGGTTTTGTCTTTTATGTGTGTGGAACAAGAGCTTCATAGGGAGACATTCTACACAGTGGTTCATCTCCATTCCCAAAGGCAAACCTTGCCCCCCAGCCCCTCACTGGGGATTCTAGGCGGGCCTCCACCCTGACCACGCCCCCAGACCCTCATTGGGGATTCTAGGCGGGGCTCCACCCTGACCACGCCCCCAGACCCTCACTGGGGATTCTAGGCGGGCCTCCACCCTGACCACACCCCCAGACCCTCATTGGGGATTCTAGGCGGGGCTCCACCCTGACCACGCCCCCAGACCCTCACTGGGGATTCTAGGCGGGGCTCCACCCTGACCACGCCCCCAGCCCCTCACTGGGGATCCTAGGCGGGGCTCCACCCTGACCACACCCCCAGCCCCTCACTGGAGAATTCTCGGTGGAGCCTTGCTTCTACCTTTGAGCCATGCCAGCCCCATATTATCTTATATAATATGCTAAGCCACCCCAAGAAACAGGAACTACTTCATCTCCAAGTCACTAAAAGAAAAATGAAGCCCAGAGATGTTAAGCAATTTATTCTAGGCGAAATAGCTAGCAAATAATAGACTGAGGCAAGCTGCTGAATTCCTGAATCTCACTGTCCTTGCCTGTAAAACAGGAGTCTCTGGTGTGTCCCAGGATTCCTGAAAGATTTCCTGGGCAGCCTCTTGTTCCCTGAGGAAGATACATTTTGGTAACTGGAGACCTGCATTTAAATTTCGCACAAAGGCCAGAAATGTTTCCTCCCAGAGCTCTCCAAACAACACAGGCTCTTGCCGTGGCGTTTGGTTGCCCACCATAATCAGGTGACAGGACTCCGTTGCAGGATGGAGAAGTCAGGCTGGAACTGACCTGGGGCTTCCTCCCTGCCAGTCCGATCTCATAGTGCCAGAAGGTGACATTCAGTCCGTTGCGGAGAGAAGGCATCAGTGGTCTTATCCAGTTGTGGACCCTGACTGCTACCACTCTGCCCCGCGGCAGGATGGCGACCCTGGGCAGCAGTGGCGTGGGAGCTACAGGGGCAGCCAGCAGCCTCCCGGTTGGGTTCAAGGTTGCTCTACAGGGGAACCATGCTTGGTGCTGTGAGCCGACCAGAGCCCACGCTCCGAAGTCACAGGCAAGGAGAGAAACTTACCTCTCATTGCTTGCTGGACGTGAGCAATTCGGGATGTTCGTGTTCTCAGGGACTCACAACTCAGTGCAGGGAAGCAGCAGCTGCGAGTGCTCGGCCCTCAGTGGGCACCACGGCCCCTCAAGGCCGGGGAACTTCACAGAAGAGCTGGAGGGTGGGTGGGACAAGGGCTGTGAGGAGATGTCTATGAACACTCCGGACCTCACAGCAGCCCTGGCTACCTGGACAAGATCAGGGCAGCCAGATCAGTCAGTATTCCAGCAGGCCGCAGTTACTGCTCTCGGTAGGTTACAAAACAGGACTTGAAGCCGGGCGGTGGTGGTGCAGGCCTTTAACCTGGTTGGGGGAGCTCTGCCGGAGTGTTGGGAGGAACAGGAATGGATCTGAATAAAACACTTCACATAAATGTATGGAGTTGTTAAAGAATAAAACAAAAACAGTTAAAAGAAGCCAGGGCATGGTGGTACACATTTTTTCCTTTTTCTTTTACTTTCTTTCTTTCTTTCTTTCTTTCTTTCTTTCTTTCTTTCTTTCTTTCTTTCTTTCTTTCTTTCTTCCTTTCTCTCTTCCTTTCTCTCTTTCTTTTCTTTCTTTTTTTGTTAGTTTCCTTTTGTTTTTTTTTCGAGACAGGATTTCTTTGTGTAGTTTTGGAGTCTTTTTTTTGGCGGGGGTGGGGTGAGGTAGGGGGTGGGGTGGGGTTGAGACAGGGTTTCAATGTGTAGCCCTGGCTGTCCTGGAACGCACTCTGTAGACTAGACTGGCTTTGAACTCAGATCCGCCTGCCTCTTCTGGGATTAAAGGCCTGTGCCACATGGCCTGGCTTTTCTTCCCCCCTAGAACTCACTTATGTAGACCTGGCTGTGTTCAACTCGGAGATCTGTCTGGCTCTGCCTTTCAAATGCTAGGACTAAAGGTGTGCACCACCATACCCCGATTTGTGGAACACATCTTTAATTCCAGCACTCAGAAGGCAGAGGCAGGAGGATCTTGAGTTCAAGGACAGCCTGGGTTATATTGTGAGTCCCAAGCCAGCCAGGGCTAAATAGTCTCAAAAAAAAAAAAAAAAAAAAAAAAGTAATAACAAAACACCTGTATCTTGTTGATTTTGAGTGTTTATTGTTATTATTTTTAATTGTGGGGGTGTGGGGATGTGCAAGGAGCGGAAAGGTGTGTGAGATCCCTGGAGCTGAAAGTACAGATGGTTGGGAGCCGCCTGAGGCGGGTGCTGGGGACCAAACCCAGGCCCAAGTGGGAACAGCAAGTGCTCTCAACTGCTGTATCACCCCTGCACTCTCGGAATGTCCCTATTCAAACCTCAGTGAACTGAAGGTCTCACTCTGTAGCCCAGGCTGGCCCGGAGTTCATGGCAATCCGCCTCCCTCAGCCTCAGGACTACTGGGGTGGTGGGCATGCAGCACCAAGCCAGGCTCACTGCCAATAGGTCTTGTTCCTTTTCACTTATGAATTGTTTAAGACAAAAAGCCTTTGTCAGACCATTGGATCTTTCTGGAATGCAGTAACCATACTTTCCCTCATAATCCTTTCCAAACAAGCTGAAGTTCTGAGGGGTGTGGAGGGGTCGGAATCCCCTTCTGCTCTTCAAAGGGTTATGACGTTTCCTTATTTGGTGTTTTTTGTCTGAGACAGGGTGTCCTGTAGCCCAGGCTGGCCTGGAATTTACTGTTGCCAAGGCTGGCTTCCAGTTCCAGAGCCTCTTTCCTGAGGTCTAGGATGACAGACAGGAGCTGCCACTGTCTTTCCTTTGGAATCCGGTAACTAAGCCCGTGATAGCTGAGTGATTTACACACAGGGAAAGGAGGAGAAACCCCGAGGAATCCAGGTCAAGGCTATTCAAACCAGATTAAACCAGATTAAAATCTACAGATGTCAATAGCACCAACTCTTTGATTTTGAAAGTAGAGTTACATAATAAACAGCACCAGTGTGGCGTTGGCTTGTCCCTGTGGGAACAGCCGTCCTGGCAAGACAGCCGTCACCGCCACCGCGGTCTCGGCGAGCCGGTGGCGGTGCCTCAGATCTGCCGTCCTCACACTCAGGAGGTGGAGGCAGGCGGGGCAGGAGCTGAGGGGCAGCCTTAGCTACTTAGTGAGTTTGAGGCCAGCCCACTGGGCAAGGGGAGAAGCAGGAGGGTGGGGGAGAGGAAAGGAAGAAAGAGAAAGAAGAAAGCTGTTGCCTGAACTTTTCTCTGTGAGATGTGAACAAATGTCACTCACCTTGCACAGGACACCTGGGAACTGCCCCACCTCAGTCTGGCCTGGTGAACAGGTGGCTTGGGTCACTCACAGGAGCATGGCAGGAGCCCCACACGACACAGGCGCCCACCCCCTAAAAACTTGGCATGTGGAGCCCTGCACAACACTTTGACTTCTGACCTCTTCTGCCTGCCCCCTTGCACTCAGAGACCACGTGTGATTGATTGATTGTTCAGAAGGTTGTGCCGTTGTAGACAGTGCAGGAGCTGGGAGGCTGCGGCCACCCCACATGGTTATGACCCTCCCACGCCCTCTAGTTTGGTTGGTTGTTGTTTGTTGTTGTTTGGTTGGTTTGGTTTTTTGAGACAGGGTTTCTTTGTGTAGCCCTGTGTCCTGGAATTTGCTCTGTAGCCCAGGCTGGCCTTGAACTCACAGAGATCCCCCTGCCTCTGGCTCCTGAGTGCTGGGATTAAAGGCGTGCACCACCACTGGCTCTCTCCTTGGTTTTTATGGCCTTTGCAGACAGTCTAATGTAGCTCAGGCTGGCCTGCTATGGGCTCCATAGCCTGGGATGGCCTTAAAGTGCTGGGATGGCAGGTGTGTGTCGTTGCACTGTGTTCCGTCGAATCTCCGTCTAAAGTGTGTCCAGTTTGTGAGTTATTTGGAGAAGACCATCCTATCAAATCTAGCCAAGATCGGGCAACAGGCCTCAGCTGGTAAGCCTGAGGACCCGAGTTCATGCCCGGGACCTGAAGGGGGGGGGGGGGGAGAAGGACATGGCTGCTCCTAGGACAAAGTTTGTTGTAGATGTGTGGAGAGCACAGATGGAGGTGGGCACCTGCAGAGTGGACGGGACCCTGAGCCCTGAGGAGGGAGGAAGGGAGCCAGGCGCAGCAGCCAAGAGGCCAAAGGTCCAAAAGGCAAGGGTGACCAAAATGTCTCAACTGTTTATGGGAGAGGCCCTGGGGGAAGGACAGCCCAGCCCCTGGGAGGAGGGTTCAGGGTAGGGGCTGAGGTACGCCAGCCATACCCTGAAACAGGCAGGGATTAAGGGATGCTGGGAGACTGAAGGCCAGGTCCGGCTTTGATATGGTGAATAGGCACCTCAGCCACTTGTCCCAGGTTTGAGAGGTGGAAGGACAGGACCAGTTTCCATCAGTTGTCCTTGGGCTGCCACACGCGCGTCCCGGTGCATTCACACATGGTAAATAAGGAAGGAAAGCAAAGAAAACGAATAGAGCCCAGCCACCTGGGCTGAGTCTCCTCACTCTTCCTACCTGTGGACGACCTTGAATTCCTGATCCTCCTGCCTCCACCTACAGAGTTGGAACAGGTGTGTGTCACCACGCCTGGTACCAGCTGGGATTTCTGGCTGGTGGTCAAGTTCAAAGGTTCTGGGTGTGTTGGCCTGATTGCAGCCAAGCTGCCTGGTGCCCGGGGAAGGAATGGCTGGGCAGTGCCCCCTTTCTGCTCTCTTGCCTAATGTCTGAGTCCCAGGAGGGCACCTGCCTGTCAGCTCAGCACCCAGGAGGATGAGGCAGGAGGATTCCAGGCCAGCCTGGGCTACATAGCAAGAACTTTTTTTTTTTTTTTTTTTTTTAAGATTTTACTTTTATGTGCATTGGTATTTTGCCTGCATGTATGTCTGTGTGAGGGTGTTGGGTCCCCTGCAACTGGAGTTACAGATAGTTGTGAGCTGACATGTGGGTCCTGGAATTGAACCCAGGTCCTCTGGAAGAGCAGCCAGTGCTCCTAACCACTGAGCCATCTCTCCAGCCCAGAGAACTGCTTAAAAATAAACTAAGGGTTGGAGATGGCTCAGTGGTTAAGATCACTGGCTGCTATTGCAGAAGATCTGGAAACTGAACCCAGCAGTTCTCAGTCGCCTGTAACTCCAGCTGCGGGTGTGTGTGTGTGTGTGTGTGTGTGTGTGTGTGTGTGTGTGTGTGTGTCAGGGGGAATCAGATGTCCCCTTCTGGCCTCTGAGGGCAGTATACTCATGTGCACATACACAGACACACACACACACACACACACACACACACACATTCATAATATTCTTAAGAGTCTTTTTTTTTTTTAAGATAAAATTAAATTTTAAAAAAGAGAAGGGCTTTTGGGGCCTGCTAGCACATGCCGATCATCCCAGCACTTGGGATGTGGAGGCAAGAGGATGAGGAAGGAGTACAAGGGCATCGCTGGGAGATGGTACCTGCCCTGAGGGTTCCACGTGAATGTTGGGCACAGTGGCTGTACCCCCAGCACTGGGGAGGCGGAGACAGGGGGATCCTGGGCTCGCTAGCCAGCCAGCCTGTTACCAGGTTCAGTGACAGACCCTGTCTCAAAAAAGCAAGGTGGGGAAGCTGGAGAGAGGGCTCTTGGTTAAGAACCCTTGTTGGGTCGTCTTGAGGACAAAGTTCAGATCCCAGTACTCATAAAACAAGCCAGGTGCATCCACAGACGCCACTCACCCCAGCTCTGAGTGGGAAAAGACAGGACTGCTGGGGATTGCCTGCTGTGCAGGTGAGAGGTCAGCCCCAGGTTCTGGAAGGGAGGGATGGGAGGAGCAGAATGATGGAAGAGGTTATGGACGCCCCCTACCGGCCTCCACACACACACACACACACACACACACACACACACACACACACACACACACGGTAATAAATAATGTACTGTGAAAGCCCAGAGGGTCAAGCGTACATCTCATGGCATGGAAGTGCTTGTTGCTCAAGTCCAGCATCCCAGTTTGGACCCTGGAAGCCATGTGAAGGTGGAAGGAGGGAACTCACTGCACACAGCTGCCCTTTGACCTCCAGATGCGTTCTGCAGGCCCACACAGGTGCATCACAGAAACACACACACACACACACACACACACACTGAAGTTTAAAAAATAAGGAAGACACCTTTAATCCCAGCACTTGGGAGGCAGAGGCAGGAGTTCAAAAAGGTAGGAGGGGGCAGTGTGAACAAAGACAGTCCCAGAGGGACAAGAGGGAAAGAGCATCAGACACATGCACACATGTACATATATGTGCACACATAAATACATGTACATATATGCACACATATACATATATACATACATTCATACACAGGTGTACACATATTTATACATATACACATGTGGTAGTTTGAATGTAATTGGCCTCCACAAGCACATAGGGACTGGCACTATTAGGAGATGTGGTCTTGTTGGAGAAAGTGTGTCACTAGGCGGGCAGGCTTTGAGGTTTCCTATGCTTAAGATACCACCCAGTGTCTCAGTTGACTTCTTGTTGCCTTCTGATAAAGATGTAACCAGCACCACATCTGCCTACATGCTGCCATGCTCCCTACCATGATGATAATGGACTGAACCTCTGAAATGTAAGCGAGCTCCAGTTAAATGGTTTCCTTATAAGAGTTGCCGGGGTTGCCGGGCGGTGGTGGCGCACGCCTTTAATCCCAGCACTTGGGAGGCAGAGCCAGAAGGATCTCTGTGAGTTCGAGGCCAGCCTGGGCTACAGAGTGAGATCCAGGACAGGCACCAAAAAAACATAGAGAAACCCTGTCTTGAAAAACCAAAACAAACAAAAAAGTTGCCATGGTCATGGTGTCTCTTCACAGCAATAGAAGCCCTAACTAAGGCAACACATATACACACATACACATATGTACACACATATGTATACAGTGCATATGTATATATATCTACATACACATGCATGTATACACATACACATATATACACATGTGCTCACATACATTCATAAATAAATAAACACATGCATATGCATGCATATATGCATATACATGTGCACTGTTTGGTTTTGTGTCACCTTTACAAGCTAGAGTCATCAGAGGAGGGAGCCTCAGCTGAGGAATCGCCTCCATGAGATCCAGCTGTAAGTGTTTTCTCAATGAGTGATCAATGGGGAGGCCCAGCCCATTGTGGGTGGTGCCATCCCTGGGCTGCTGGTCCTGGGTTCTATAAGAAAGAAGGCTGAGCAAGCCAGGGGGAGCAAGCCAGTAAGCAGCACCCTCCATGGCCTCTGCATCAGCTCCTGCCTACAGGTTCCTGCCCCGTGTGAGTTCTTTTTTTTTTTTTAATTTATTTATTATGCATACACACACCAGAAGAGGGCACCAGATCCCATTACAGATGGTTGTGAGGCTCCATGTGGTTGCTGGGAATTGAACTCAGAACCTCTGGAAGAACAGCCAGGGCTCTTAAGCTCTGAGCCATCGCTCCAGCCCTTTAAAGGGTTTATTTTATTTTATTTTATTTTTGTTTTTTTTTCGAGACAGGGTTTCAATGTGGAGCTTTGGAGCCTGTCCTCGAACTTGCTCTGTAGCCCAGGCTGGCCTCGAACTCACAGAGATCTGCCTGCCTCTGCCTCCTGAGTGCTGGAATTAAAGGCATGCGCCACGCCCCCCCCCATGTGAGTTCTTGTCCCGACTTCCTTCAGTGATGAACAGCAATGTGGAAGTGTCAGTTGAATAAACCCTTTCGTCCCAACTTGCTTTTTGGTCACAGTGTTTCACTGATGCTGTGGAATAAGCCTTTTGGTACATTGTGAATATGTTTTGCTCTCATTGGCTTAATAAAGAGCGAACTGGTCAATAACTAGGCAAGAAAAATTTAGGTGGGAGAGCCAGACTGCGGATCCTGGGAAGAAGGAGGGCGGAGTCACCAGCCAGACACAGAGGAAGCAGGAGATGAACTTGCCATGCTGAAAAAAGGTACCACCACATAGCAGAGCACAGATAAGAAATATGGATTAATTTAAGTTGAAAGAGCTAGTTAGCAACAAGCCTAAGCTATCGGCCAAGCATTTATAATTAATAATAAGTCTCTGTGTGGTTATTTTGGGAGCTGGTCATCCCAACAAAAAACTCCACCTACAATTGAAGCAATGGAAACCCTAACTAAGACAACATACATATACACACATACATACATACATATGCACACATATACATATACATACATACACGGTGCATATATAACATACACATATACACATATACATATACACACATACATATATACAGATGCATACATATACCCATACATAATGCTTTTTTTCAGTACTGGGATGGAGCACAGGGCCTCTGCAGATTCTAGGCACGGTCTTGCTACTGAGCTGCATCCCAGCTCTATTTTTGTTTTTATGGTGTTTTTGAGGCAGAGTCTCCCTATGTAGCCCAGCCTGGAACTCTGTGTATAGATCAGGCCAGCTGATCTCACAGAAGCCGGGTGGCGGTGGTGCATGCCTTTAATCCTGGCACTCAGGAGGCAGAGGCAGGCAGATCTCTGTGAGTTTGAGGCCAGCCTGGGCTACCAAGTGAGTTCCAGGAAAGCTACACAGAGAAACCCTGTCTCGAAAAAACAAAAACAAAAAAAAAAAAAAAAAAACAACTCACAGAAATCCACCTACCTCTGCCTCCAAAGTGTTAAGATTAAAGATATGTGCTACCATGCCAGGCTAAGATTTTACTTTATGTTATTGTATTTCATTTATTTTTATTTGAATTTATTTTTTTTTTAGATTTATTTTTATTTATTATGTATACAGTGTTCTGCCTGCATGTATACCTGCTGGCCAGATCTCATTACAGATGGCTGTAAGCCACCATGTGGATGCTGGGAATTGAACTCAGGACCTTTGCTCTTAACCGTTGAGCCATCTCTCCAGCTCTGAATTTATTTTTAATTAATTTATTTTTTGTTTGTTTTGTTTTGTTTTCTGAGACAGGTTTTCTCTGTGTAGCCCTGTCTGTCCTAGAACTTGCTTTGTACATCAGGCTGGTCTCAAACTCACAGAAATCCACCTGCCTCTGCCTCCTAAGTGCTGGGATTAAAGGCGTGTACCACCATGCCTGGACTTTTATTTTATTTTATATTTTTTGAGACAGTCTCCACAGCCCAGGCAGGCCTCGAACTTCTGATCCTCCTACCCCAACAACTTAGTGCTGGGATGATAGATGTGGGCCATTACACTTGCATTATTTAATTAATTAATTAATTAATTTATTTATTTATTTATTTATTTATTTATTTATTTTGGTTTTTTGAGACAGGGTTTCTCTGTGTAGCTTTGTGCCTTTTCCTAGAACTCACTCTGTAGTCCAGGCTGGCCTCGAACTCACAGAGATCCTCCTGGCTCTGCCTCCCAAGTGCTGGGATTAAAGGCGTGCGCCACCACTGCCCGGCTTAATTTATTTTTTAAATGGCATCTCATTATGTGGTCTAGAGTGGTATCGAATTCATCTCCTCCTCCCTCAGGGTTCCAAGTGCATAATTTTTCTCTTTAGCATTATCACATTTTATTTTATTTTGCTTCTGTGGTAAAGATGGAACCACAGCCCTTGTGAATGTGTGGCAAGCTTTGACCACGGAACCACGCCTCAGCCGTCAGTGAACATTCACTGAGTGCTAAGCACTGTTCTATCTGCCGAATCATGCAAAAATACTGATGGTTTTCCGGGTTGGGCATGGCTCAGCCATAAAGTGTCTGTCTAGAATCCCCCATTGAGGGTCTGGGGGCGTGGTCGGGGTGGAGCCCCGCCTAGAATCCCCATTGAGGGTCTGGGGGCGTGGTCGGGGTGGAGCCCCGCCTAGAATCCCCTAGTGAGGGGCTGGGGGCGTGGTGAGGGTGGAGCCCCGCCCAGAATCCCCCAGTGAGGGACTGGGGGCGTGGTCAGGGTGGAGCCCCGCCTAGAATCCCCCAGTAAGGGGCTGAGGGCGTGGTCAGGGTGGAGCCCCGCCTAGAATCCCCCAGTGAGGGGCTGGGGGCGTGGTCAGGGTGGAGCCCCGCCTAGAATTCCCCACTGAGGGGCTGGGGGCGTGGTCAGGGTGGAGCCCCGCCTAGAATCCCCCAGTGAGGGGCTGAGGGCGTGGTCAGGGTGGAGCCCCGCCTAGTATTCCCTAGTGAGATACTCATCCCCATCATTAACACCAAGAGAAAGGGAGGGGAGGGGAGAGGAGGAGAGGAGAGGAGAGGAGAGAGTGTTCTTACACATGGGTAGATAACAATTTAAGGCAGAGTGTGGCAGTCCAAGCCTGTTACCCTGGTAGTACTTGGAAGCCTGAGGCAGGGGCATGGTATGTTGGAGTCCATCCTGCATTACATAGTGAGACAGGTAGAAGGGGGAAAAAAACAACCAACCAACAAACAAAAACCGGAGACAGAAGGATTGCCAGTTTCAGGCCAACTTGAGCTGCACCATGACAGCCTGTCTCAAAACACCTTTTTTTTTCCTAAAGCCCATTCAGACTTTTACCACCATGTGACATTGCTCCCTGTCTGTCTGAGAAACAAGAACTGTTGACCTTCTGCAGACTTATTGGGTGGTTTTTGTTTGTTTATTTGGTTGGTTCTTTTGTTTTTTTTTTTCGAGACAGGGTTTCTCTGTGTAGCCCAGGCTGCTGGGAACTCACTCTGTAGACCAGGCTGGCCTTGACTCACAGAGACCTCCCTGCCTCTGCCTCCCAGTTTATCTGTCTTTGAGATGAGGTCTCGCCGGGCGCTGGTGGCGCACGCCTTTAATCCCAGCACTCGGGAGGCAGAGCCAGGCGGATCTCTGTGAGTTCGAGGCCAGCCTGGGCTACCAAGTGAGCTCCAGGAAAGGCGCAAAACTACACAGAGAAACCCTGTCTCGAAAAACCAAAAAAAAAAAAAAAAAAAAAAAAAAGAGATGAGGTCTCATTAGCTCAGACTGGCCTCAGGCTTGCTATGTAGCCTTGTACTCCAGATCATCCTGCCTCCACCTCCCGAAGACTGGGATGACAGATGCATGCTGGCGTCTCCTGCCACAGCGGGCGTGGAACCCAGGACTTCCTGCACACCAGGACAGTGCTCTCCCAACATAGTCCGTCCAGCCCTGGCCCTCTTGAGACATTTTTTAAGTGCTATTTTACCTTATGTGCACGAGCATTTGCTTGCACATATGTCTGGTGCCCCACAGAGGCCAGAAGGGGCAGCTGGATTCCCTGGAACCAGAGTTATGGATGGCCGTGAGCCACCATGTGGGTGCTGGGAATTGAACCCAGCTCCTCTGGAAGAGTGGCCGGTGTTCCTAACCCCTGAGCCATCTCTCCAGAGCCCCAGCGGGATTTTTACCTTCTCTTTGGAGACCAGGCTAGTCTCCAAAGCCTAGTCCAGCCTTAAACTCCCCATCCTCCTGCCTCTGCTGCTGAGCTTTGGATGACAAGTGTCCGCACCACAGCTGGTTCTGTGGGTGCTGGGGTAGACCTCGGAGCTTTGCCTGGGACAGCAGAGCACTCTGCCCACTGGGCGCTGCTCTCTCCAGCCCCTTATTGCCACAGGATTAAAGAAGTCACTCCCCTCACGTCTTGCCCCTCAAGTGCCAGCTTGGGTGGCCTCCTCCCTTCTCATTGTCACCCAAACAGCACCACCCTCTCCGCCGCTGCCCAGGGCGGCCTCGGTGCCCTACCGTGCACATCTGCCAGGCTACCTGGTGCAATAGGGGAGCCGCCCAGCAGGTTTTTCCTCTTAGCCTGCTCCGGGGGCCCTGAGCTGTTCTGTCCCCACCTCGCCTGGGCTGGGCACTCCTAGGCTCACTCACTCAGCTGGCGCGCCTCTGCCAGGCACGGGACACATGCATCAGCACCAGAGCAGAGCAAAGATGCCCAGCGTCTTTGCCTACCAGAGCTCTGAGGTGGATTGGTGCGAGAGCAATTTCCAGCACTCGGAGCTGGTGGCTGAGTTCTACAATACGGTGAGGGCCTGGGCAGGGGCTCTGGGAAGGGTGGGATGGGGTAGGCTTACAAAATGCTGGATGAAGACACAGTACCTCCACGGGGAATCTCGTTTGAGCGGTTGGCTGTCTCTGTGTGTGGCCAAGCAGATCAGCTTGTATCCATTCATTCATCCACCTTCATATAGAACTGAGATCAATGGCAGGTTTTTAGACTAATTTCTGATGGTGCTGCGATGGTGGGTGCACTGGCAGCCTTTAGGACTCCCAGAGGAGGCTCTTTGAGTCAGTGAGGCTGTCTGGAGGAAGTAAGGATGCCTGTTCCTTTTTTTTTTTTTTTCCCGAGACAGGGTTTCTCTGTGTAGCTTTGGCGTCTGTCCTGGAACTCACTCTGTAGCCCAGGCTGGCCTGGAACTCAGAGATTCACCTGCCTCTGCCTCTGCGTGCTGGGATTAAAGTCATGCTCCACCACCGCCCGGCTGGATGCCTGTCCTTTACCTGCAACCCCCCAGCCAAGGATGATGGATCCATCCCACTTTTCCCCTTTCATGATCCTTTTTGAACCACTCCAGATTTTATCTTCCTGTACCTGATGCACCGCAACGCAGGGAGTACTCAACTCTCGGTGCTTCATACGCGATGACGGTGTTGGAGAAACTCGAAGGATGCAGGCAGGCAGGAGAGGCTACTTGAGCTTGCTGTCACTGTCTGGAACAGAGTTGCTTAGCCATGGGAAGTGTAGCACTTCCCCTTTCTGGAGACAGGTTCTGGAACACGCAGCCCAGGCTAGCTGCCATGCGTGTCCAGTGGCGTTTGGATCTGAACGCTGGGACTGGGAGCTCACACCCACCACACCCAACGCTAGCTTTTACTCCGTGCTTGCCGTGTGCACATGGAACAGACCTTTCACCTCCACAATCTCATCTGATCCACACAGCCTCGTGGGGAGACAGGGAGGCGCCGACAGGGGTGTCTCACTGTGCAGCAGGTACTTCAGGGGACTGAGCTAGGTTAGGAACGAGCCTCCTACTTAAAGATCCAAGACACACTTGTGTGTGTGCATATGTGTGTGTGTGTGTTTCCTTGCAACAAAAATGCAAGAAGGGTTGGTGAGATGACTCAAGGGGTAAAGGCGATTGCCAACAACCTGAGTTCAATCCCTGGGACTGACATGCTGAAAGGAGAGAAGGTTGTCATCTCATCTCTGCCCTGCCTAGAATCCCCAGTGAGGGGCTGGGGGCGTGGTCAGGGTGGAGCCCTGCCTAGAATACCCCAGTGAGGGCCCAGTTTCTGTGTGGTCCGTCCATGGTCCTCAGTTTCCATCTGGTTATTGGACCAGTTTGAAACTACCATTTGGGAGAGACCAGAGAGGGCTGGGTTTCTACAGTTACTCTTTATGATTTTGAGGAAGCCCTTATGATCCAGAAAATTCTCTGGCCGGTTCAGTCCACTATGAAGGGTCCCCCTATAAAAGATGTCTAGAGAGAGTACTGAGTCAGGTTTGGCTGTGGCTAGGCCTCTCATCCCCAAGTGTCCATCTTGCCTACCCCGCCCCCTCCCCAGCAGCCCTAGTCCGCAGCAGTGTCCATCACACCTGGAGGGTCGCCACACAACCCAGGAGAGAGAGAGACTTCACACCCTCAGCCACTGGGACATTTCCACGCACAGTCCGGGTGTTTCACAAAATGAGAGTGAAACTTCCCTCAGCATGAATCTGTTTGGCTTTTGTTCTTTCATTTTGTTTGGGGCTTGAGACCCTCACCCCGCCTGACCTCAACCTCCCAAGTGCATTTTAGTTATCAACTTATCTATTCTGTGTGTGGACACTCACCTGTGTGGAGGTCTGAGGACCAGACCTGACTGGGGAGAGTTTCTGGCTGTGTGTGAACTGGGTCTTTTTTTTTTCCCAAGTGTATTTGTGTTTTGCCTGCATGTATGTCTGTGTGAAGGTGCCAGATCCCTTGAAACTGGAGTTACAGATAGTTATGAGCTGCCATGTGGGTGCTGGGAATTGAACCTGGGTCCTCTGGAAGAGCAATCAGTGCTCTTAACTGCTGAGCCATCTTTCCAGCCCTGAACTGGGCCTTTTTCCAGAGTTTACTTCTATTGCACCAAGGCAGAGGGCCCTGGGGAATATGTAAATGAGCCTGGATAAGGTTGTAAGCCAATAAAACTTTATTGGCAGAAGCCGGGTGTGGTGGTGGCCCAGCCTGCCAACCTCAGCAAGGTGAGGCAGGAAGATATTACCAAGAGTTAGGCCACCTGGCCTGCGTGGTGACTTCCAAACTAGCCTGGGCTACAGTGTGAGGCTGTCAACAGGACAGGGTGGAAACTGAAGGGAGAGGAAGGAAGGAAACCAATCATGGTGTGCACCTATCATCCCCGCACCCCAGAGACTGAGGCAGGAGGATTATCCCCAGTGTCGCCTCAGCTACTTGGCAAGTTGGAGGCCAGCCTGCCCTGCTGGAGACCCTGTATAAAAGGGGAAGATAAGTTTGTTATTTTCAAGACATAGTTCTCTTTATAGTCCCAGCTGTCCTGGAGCTCACTCTGTAGCCCAGGCTGGCCTCAAACTCACAGAGATCCTCCCGCCTCTGCCTCCTGAGTGCTGGGATTAAAGATGTGTGCCACCACTGCCTGCTTTCTTGTCTATTCTTAATAATTTTTTTTTAAACAAGGTCACTATACATAGCACTGACTGTCCTGAAACATACTATGTAGACCAGGCTGGCCTCATATTCACCAAAAACCACCGGCCTCTACATACCAAGTGCCAGAATTAAAGGAGTGCACCACCATGCCCACTGAAGAAACTTTTTTTTTTTTTTTTTATTTATTTATTTATTATGTATACAGAAGAGGGCACCAGATCTCATTACAGGTGGTTGTGAGCCACCATGTGGGTGCTGGGAATTGAACTCAGTACCTCTGGAAGAGCAGTCGGTGCTCTTAACCTCTGAGCCATCTCTCCAGCCCCTTCTTTTTTTTTTTTTTTTTTTTTTTTTTTTGGTTTTTCGAGACAGGGTTTCTCTGTGTAGCTTTGCGCCTTTCCTGGAGCTCACTTGGTAGCCCAGGCTGGCCTCGAACTCACAGAGATCCGCCTGGCTCTGCCTCCCGAGTGCTGGGATTAAAGGCGTGCGCCACCACCGCCCGGCTCTTGAAGAAACTTTTAAATTGCATTTTGGGAAGACTTATTTTGGTCAGGAATGGTAACCAAGTTTTTAATCCCAGCACTCCATAAACAGAGGCAGGTGAAAAATCTCTGTGAGTTCAAGGCCAGCCTGGTTTACATAGGGAGTTCCAGGACAGCCAAGGCTGTGTAAAGAAACACACTGTCTCAAAGTAACCAAAAAATTAAAAAAAAAATTAATTATGTATACACGTGTGTGGGGGCGGTATGTGCATGTGAGTGTGGGTGCCCTTGGAAGCCAGAGGTGTCTGGTCCTCCAGAGCTGGACTTACGGTCATCAGCTGCCTGACACTCATGCTGGCAGTGAAACTCAGGTCCCTTGCAAGAGCACTGTTAGTCACATTTTAATTGTGTGTGTGTCTTGGTACGAGGTGCCTGATAGCTAACTGAGGAAGGAGGATGCCAGGTACTAGAGATGGTGGCATTAAGGCTGTGATGTGAGGAAGCACAACCTGTTGGGAAATGGCTGGTAATGTTGAAGAAGCTGGACCCGGTCGTATGACGACGGAACCAGGGCCAAACCAGAGGCTTTATCAGAGATCGTGGGGAGCTGTGGACCCTGCGGCACAGCATGGCAGCAGCTGGGTACCTGGATGACCGATGGACACCGGCTGAAAGAGCCAAGGAGGAACTGTGGGGAGGCCCAGAGGTCAAGAGTGGGGAAGAGCTGGCTTCAGTGGGACAGAGGGTGACCTTGGGAGTCACAGCAGTTGGCACCTGTTTGCCTGCTGGCTTTGGGTTTCCTGGATGCTTAGGGGAGCTTCCAGGCTCCCAGGCTCCCAGGCTCCCAGGGACTGTATTTCTGTACTTACCTGCGTGTGTGTGTGTGTGTGTGTGTGTGTGTGTGTGTGTGTGTGTGTGTGTGTGTCTGTGTCTGTGTCTGTGTCTGTGAGTGTGTGCTATATGTGTCCAGGAGCCTTGAGAAAAAGGCACTGGCCGCCTGGTGCTGGACTTACAGGCACTTGTGAGCTGTGTGATTGGAGCTGGGAACCAAACTTGGGTCCTACAAGCTCAGCAAGTGCTCCTAATTGCTGACACGTCCTCGCTCCAGTCCCAAGCGACTGTGAAGATACAGAACACACAGCCCAAGCAAATACAGGGAGGCAGGAGCTGGAGACCAGGGCAGGGAACGTGCGGAAGGGGCTGTGGGCTGCCATCCACCATACTCTCCCCATGTCCTCCTCTGAGCCAGCTCACTGCTGGCTACCTCTGGCTCTTCCCTGAATGCTGTGTGCCGAGGATGAAGGTCCAGGCCTCTCTGGTCCACTATCTGCAGCCTCTGTGTTCCTGTTGATTCACTGTTGGAGCAAAAACAACTGAATACAGGTTAGTTCAGACAGACAAATATGGAGATGGGTACACCCAGATAAGAGGCCAGGGTTACAGGATTACTAGTGAGGGGCGTCTGCCCCAGCCCATGGAGTCAGGCTTCTCTGGGTCTCTTGTGTGTAGAGGCGTGCGTGCGTGCGTGCGTGCGTGTGTGTATTCATGTATATGCATGTGTAAGCCAGAAGTCAACGTCAGGTGAAGTCCATCTTGCTTATTTATTTATTAAGGTCTCATTATGTAGTTCTGGCTGTCCTGGAACTCGATCTGTAGATCAGGCTGGCCCTGAACTCATAGAGATCTGCCTGCCTCTGCCTCCCCAGTGCTGAGACTAAAGATGTGCTCCACCACTCCCCGATCACCTTGTACTGGAATCGAACCTGGGTTCTCTGGGAGAATGGCCAGAGCTCTAACCCTTTAGCCATCTCTCCAGCCCCTACCTGGGTTTTTTTTCCTCTCTCAAGATTGATTTATTATGTATACAGTGTTCTGTCTGCATGTACACCTTTATGTCAGAAGAGGGTACAAGATCTCATCTCAAGCCACCATGTGGTTGCTGGGAATTGAACTCAGGACCTCTGGAAGAGCAGCCAATGCTCTTAACCTCTGAGCCATCTCTCCAGCTCTCTACCTGGCTTTTTAAAGTGGGTTATTAGAGTCTGAACCCAAGCTGGGTGGTGGTGGCACACACCTTTAATCCCAGCACTTGGGAGGCAGAGCCAGGCGGATCTCTGTGAGTTTGAGGCCAGCCTGGTCTACAGAAGGAGTTCTAGGACAGCCAGGGCTACACAGGGAAACCCTGTCAGGAAAAAAAAATCCTCCAGCCTCAGTCTCTGAGTCCTGAGATGAGAGACTCTTTCCACATTCTAACAAGAGGGAAACAAAGCCCAGAGAGACTTAGTTACTTTCTCAGGGTCACACAACAGAAAACTGCACGGGAGCCTGATTCAAAGCCCTGCTTGCTTAACTACTGGGTTGGGAGGGTGTCTAATGACTGTTAAACCACCACGCCGATGGTAATTCCTACAGGTAAGTCTTGTCCTGAAACAGGCACTGCCTCCAGGTACTCCGCCCCAACCCGCAACCCCAGGCAGGTAATAAATGGGAGCAAGTGATCCTGTCAGGGGAGCGGGGGTGTTGTAGATGACAGGTGCCCTCTGTGGGAACCAGAATGTAGGGCAAAGGGTGTCAAGGTGAGTCCTGGAGACGGTCCCTGACTCAGTAGACTTAACAGGTTCTCCCTACCACCGCTCCCTGCTTCCTCCAAACGCACAATGATATATGTAAGTGGGATTTGTTATGGTGATTGTTTATTGGTTTACAGTACTGGATATGAAAACTATAACCTCGTCAAAGCCAAGGGCTGTAGCCTGAACAACACACCTGTCTCCTCACGTGAGGATTCTAGGCAGGGCTACACCCCTGCTCTGCCCCCAGCTCCTCACTGGGGGATTCTAGACAGAGCTCCACCCTGCCCCTGCCCCCAGGCCCTCACTGTGGGGCTCCACCTGACCACGCCTTCAGACCCTCACTGGAGGATTCTAGGCAGGGGCTCCACTATGACCATGTCCACAGACCCTTACTGGAGGATTCTAGATGGTGCTATGTTGGGAAATATTATTTTAAGGTGTGTAACTTTTTTTTATGTTGCTTTTGTTTAATTCTGTGAAGCTGTGTTACTGTGCCTGTCTAAAACACCTGATGCTCTATTAAAGAACTGAACAATCAGTAACAAGGCAGGGCTGGCAGGCAGAGAGAATAAACAGAAGGAGAAATGTGGGAGAAGAGAGATCTAGAAGTGAGAGAAGGAGGAGGACTCCAGGCATCAGCCACCCAGCTACACAACAAGCTACTGAGTAAGAGTAAGATTTACAGAAGTAAGAGACCAGGAAAAGCCCAGAGGCAAAGGGTAGATGGGATCATTTAAGTTAAGGAAAGCTGGCAAGAAATAAGGCAAGCTAAGGCCAGGCATTTATAATTAAGAATTAGCCTCTGTGTGGTTTATTTGGGAGCTGGGTGGTGGGCCCCCCAAAAGAGCAAAAACAAACAACAGTGCTTCCCCCTGACCATGTCCCCAGCTCCCCACTGGGGGGATTCTAGGCAGAGACTCCACCTCTGAGCATTCCCTGAAGTCTTCTTTTCAACTTCTATTTTGAGACAGGGTCTTGTTATGTAGTCCAAGATGCTTGGAGTCTTTCATTTTCTTGGAGTCTTTTTTTTCCTTTTTTCTTTTTCTTTTCTTTCCTTTCTTTCTTTCTTTTTTTTTTTTTTTTTTTTTTTTGGTTTTTCAAGACAGGGTTTCTCTGTCTCTGTGTAGCTTTGCACCTTTCCTGGAACTCACTTGGTAGTCCAGACTGGCCTTGAACTCACAGAGATCCGCCTGGCTCTGCCTCCGAGTGCTGGGATTAAAGGCGTGCGCCACCACCGCCTAGCGCTCTCTTTTGTTTTTTAATGACAAAGTCATTATAGCTGTGCTTGTTAGTTTATCAGTTTGGCACAAGCTAGGCTCATCTGTGAAGATGGAACTCCAATTGAGAAAATTCCTCCCTCAGATTAATCTGTGAGCAAGCTGTGGGGTTTTGTCTTGGTTGAAGATTGATGGGAGGACCCATCCCACTGTGGGTGGGGCCATCCCTGGGCTGCTGGTCCTGGGTTCTATAAGAAAGCAGGCTGAGCAAGCCATGGGGAGCAAGTCAGTAAGCAGCACCCTCCATGGCCTCTGCATCAGCTCCTGCCTCCAGGTTCCTGTCTAGAGGTCCTGTCCCGATGTCCTTTCATGATGGTCTGTGATGATGTCGTCAGGCTTGGCACAAGTCTGTGATGATGAAATAAGCCATCTGCTCTCCAGGCTGCTTTCAGTCATGGTATTTATTCATCACAGCAGAGAAAGCAGACTGATGTGAAACTGGCCTGTAATCCTGGCTGCCCTACAGGGATCTGCCTGCTTCTGCCTCTCAGGCTGGGACTAAAGTTGTGCTCTACCACATTGTGTTTTTTTTTAAATTATTATTTAAATGAATTTTTAAATTTAAATATATTTTGATTATACTCTTCCCCTCCCCCATGTTCTTCCAGATCCTCTCCTCCTCCCTACTCATCTAATCTAATTTAAAGTTTTCTCTCAAAAAACAATTTAAACAAAACAAAACAAAAAACAGAGGTTGTGGCGCTGAGTTTGAGGCTAGCCTGGTCTACATAGCAAGTTCCAGGACAGCCAAGGCTATACAGAAAAACTTTCTCTTGAAACAAAACAAAACAAAGCCGGGCGGTGGTGGCACATGCCTTTAATCCCAGCACTTGGGAGGCAGAGGCAGGCAGATCTCTGTGAGTTCGAGGCCAGCCTGGTCTCCAAAGCCAGTTCCAGGAAAGGCGCAAAGCTACACAGAGAAACCCTGTCTCGAAAAACCAAAAAAAAAAAAAAAATCAAACAAACAAAAAGATAAAAACAAAAACTGTCACAAGAAGTTGGACAAGACAAACTGACAGGAAGAAAAGAGCCCAAGAGCAGACACAAGAGTCAGAGACCTGCTTATTCACACACTCAGGAGCCTTGTAAAAATACTAAGCTAACAGCCATAACACGTATGCAGAGGACCTGGTGCAGACCTGAAAAGGTCTTGGGCTTGGGTTCATATACGCCTTGCTCAGTTGATTCAGAGGGCCTTGCTCTCTTGGTGTCCTCCATCACTCCTGGCTCACACTGCCTCCTCTTCCATGGGGTTCCCTGAGTTCTGAGGAGAAAGGATTTGATAGAGACCTCCCATTTAGAGCTGTGTGTTCTAAGGTCTCTCTCTCTCTCTCTCTCTCTCTCTCTCTCTCTCTCTCTCTCTCTCCTCTCTTTCTCTCCCTCTCTGCATAATGTCTCAGCCTTGTTTTTTTGGTATCAGATGTCAATCATCTGTCGTAATGGGTTCCACTGTAGCACTTTCATACATGTACACAGCATAGTCTGACCTCCGCCCCTTCATCCTCTCCCGCCCCCGCTTCCACTCCTGTGGGTCCTCCCCCTCTTCCCAACCAGTCCTCTTCATTTTCAGATCAATTTTCTCTTATCTCATGACCCACCTGCTTGCATGAGTATGGATGTATTTTTAAAATTTTTAAATTATTATTTTAAAATAAAATTTATTGATTTGTGTGTGTGTGTGTGTCTGTGTGTGGTGTGTGTGTGTGTGTCTGTGTGTGGTGTGTGTGTCTGTGTGTCTGTGTGTGTGTCTGTGTGTCTGTGTGGTGTCTGTGTGTGGTGTGTGTGTGTGTGTGTGTGGTGTCTGTGTGTGTGTCTGTGTGTCTGTGTGTGTGTGTCTGTGTGTGTCTGTGTGTGTGTGTGTGCACATGCCCTGGTGTGCGTGTGGCCGTCAGAGGGCAGCTTTCAGGAGCTGCTTCTCTCCTTCCACCATGTGGGCTCCAGGGACCAAGCTCAGGTCACCAGCTTGGCAGCAAGCGCCTTCACCCGCCCAGCCATCCCACTGGCCTGATGTCTATGTCACAGGTCACCTGTAGACACCGGGGAATACATGTATTTGTGAATGTGTGTGTGCACTCGTGTGTGTGGATGTGGGACACATGCACTGTGGCACGTGTGTGCACCCAGGGGCCAGCCCTGGTGCCGGTCCTTGCTGCCCCTCCTCAGAGGTGCCTGTCTTTGCTGTTTGCTGCTGTGTTGCCCACGCCGAGCTGGTACGCTTCCAGTGATTCTCTAGTGTAGCAGGAATCTTCAAAGTTCTTATTAAAAAATCAAGCCCGAGGCCAGTTATTGGGGTGAAATGCTGGAAGGTCAGAGAGACAGAAAAAGCCACAGCTATCTCACCTCACCAGTTTCTTAGCTGGTCCTGTTTCCTTAGACTGGAAGCTTCTGAGTCCTCATCCAGAATGAATCCCAACTGAACTGTGCTGCTCGAAAGCCTGAAGCTTAACCAGCCGAATGCTTCTAGTTTCTGGTCCTCACGCCTTATATACCTTTCTGCTTTCTACCACCACTCCCTGGGATTAAAGGCTGGCTTTCTGGGATTAGAGGCATGAGTCACCATGCCTAGCTGTTTCCAATGTGGCCTTGAACTCACAGAGATCCAGAGGGATTTCTGTCTCTGGAATGCTAGGATTAAAGGCGTGTGCTATCACTGCCTAACTAGTGGCTTTTCTATTCTCTGACCCCAGATAAGTTTATTAAGGTACACAATATTTTGGGGAACACAATACCACCACACTCTAGTCTCTGTCTCTCGCCACTCCATAAGAGACCAGGATTCCAGCTGCACACTGCTGAGTCTAGGTTTGCATGGGTTCTGAGGATTTGAACTCAAGTCCTTATGACCTGAGTTCACCCACTAAACTGTCTCTGGGCCCCCTAAGGCCACCCCTTCACCTTGATTTCTTCTGTCTTGGCTTCTGGAGTAGCTTGGATCACAGGCTAGCTCCACAGCTGGCAGGTCTTCTTTTCCTTTTAATATTTATTTTATTTTTTAATTTATATTCACTGCTGTTTTGCCCACACGTGTGTCTGTGTGAGGGGAAGGTGTTGAATCCCTTGGAACTGGAGTTACTGACATACTGGAGTTACACACAGTTACTGTGAGCTGTCATGCAGGTGCCAGGAATTGAACCCAGGTCCTCTGGGAGAGCAGCCAGTGCTCTTGACTGGTGACTGGCAGGTGTTCTTAACCCAACAGAAACTGTAGCCACAGAGGCCAGTAAGTCCTGGGGCCTTTGGGTCAGCAATGCTAAGGGTGATTGTGCCTATTTCACAGGTCAGATGTGGATGCAGGGGAACCATTCCACAGCTTCACGGTTACTGAACAAGGGAGCAAGGATTAGAGCCCATGCCACTTAGACCCTAAGCACAGGGATCAGAGGAAGCTCTGAGTGAATGCATTTGACCGCAGCTATATCAAGCACCCCAATGCCTCACATCCAAGGGAATGACAAACGCTTCTGGAGTGAGACTCAGGGAACTGGCAAGGTCCTCCGCTGGTCTGAGTGTGGGTGTTGATAGTGTGGGCAAAAACAAGCAACCTTAGCTCCCTCCTCAGAGATCTCCACAGCCTGAAACGGCTCTCTTACAGAGACCTCCATGGGAAATAGGTAAATTACGATGCTCAACTATGTATCGTGAGCCTGCCTCCTCCATTCCGACAAATGAAATAAATGCTTTGAGTATCTTGGCTGTTGCTAGTACAGCTCCATCAGAGGGCGTGGTCCACCTGATCCCAGCTTTTCTGTAGGTGTCTGTGTGTCTGTCTTGTCTTGATTTCCTCATGCCTCCAGTCAAGTTCCCAGGACTAGGCTGTGCAGGACTTGGCACCTGTTCCTGTTAATTGTGGCCCATCCAGGGGCTGCAGAGGCGGCTCCGGGGATAAGCATGCTCCTCAAGCATGTGGGCCTGAGTTCAAATCCACAGCACTTGCATAAACATCAGGGCATATCTGAGTATGCACGAGACCCCAGCACTGGGAGAGTGGAGACTGGTGGGTCTTGAGAGTTTATGGGCCCAGCAGAAATGGAGAGGTTCAGTGAGAGACTCTGGCTCACCACAGGAAGGCAGAGAGGGATGGAGGAAGGCATAGAACACACAACTCCAATGTGGTCTGGAAGTAGATAGTTCTAGATCTATTTATTTATTTATTTATTTATTTATTTATTTATTTATTTATTTATTTAGGTTTTTTGAGGCAGGGTTTCTCTGTGTAGTTTTGGTGCCTGTCCTGAATCTCACTCTGTAGACCAGGCTGGCCTCAAACTCAAAGAGATCTGCCTGGCTCTGCCTCCTGAGTGCTGGGATTAAAGGTGTGTGCCTGCTGCTGCTGCTGCTGCTGCTGCTGCTGCTGCCACCACCGCCCGGCTTGATAGTTCTAGATTTTGTAGATTTATTTATTTTGTTTTATATGTATGAATGTTTTGTCTGCATGATGTTATGTGCACCTTGTGCATGCAGTACCCATAGAGGCCAGAAGAGGGCATCAGATCCCCTGGAACTGGAGTCACAGATGGTTGTGGGTCGCCATGTGGGTGCGAGGACAAAAGTCTCTTGAGGCTATGCTCTTAACTGATGAGCCATCTCTCCAGCCTTAAGTAGATGGTTCTAGAACTGAAGATTTTTTGCAACTCAAAAACACCATCAAATTGCTTGGTTCAGCCAGGCATGGTGGATCCACTTTCCATCCTGGCACTTGTGAGATGGAGGCAGAAGGATCATGAGTTCAAGGTCATTCTGAGCTGTCTCATAGCACTAAGGAAAATAAAACAAAACCACTGCTCGATTCCTTCTTTATTAATTTACGCGTGTGCACATTTGCATGTACCACAGCATGAAATATGGAGGCCAGAGGACTGCTTTCATGAGTCAGTTTTCTTCTTCTATCATGTAGGGTCCTGGTGATGGAACCTAGATAGACAGTTGTAATCAGTTTCTTCTGTCCTGTCCAGTCCCATAGCGGCTTTTAAAATAGTCACTCAGAGGCTTAATATTAATTACATACTGTTTGGCCTATTGCTCAGGCTTATTACTAACTAGCTCTTACAACTTAAATTAATTCATTTCTATTAATCTATGTTCTCCCACATGTCTCATGGCTTTACCTCTGTTCTAATACATCTTGCTCCTCTGGCAGCTGGCTGGTGTCTCTCTTGACCTTTCTCCCTGTATTCAGTTTGGCTTTCCCACCTAGCTATATTCTGCCCTGCTATAGGCCAAAGCAGCTTTATTCATCAACCAATAAACACATATTTGCGGCATACAGAAGGACATCCCATATTGGACAGGCTAGGTGGCAAGCACCTTCACCCACTCAGCCCTCTGACAGCCCATTTCTACCTTTCTGCTCTGCCATTCATACTCACATGGTGGTGCGCATCTGTAACATCTGCATTCAGGAGGCTGAGTTGGAAGGCTTGCTTTGCTACTGAGTGAGACCCTGTCCCACAAAGGAAGGAAGGAAGGAAAGAGAGAGGAAACAGAAGAGAAGGGAAAAAAGAGGGAAGTGGAGGGGAGGAAGAGGAAGTGGAGAGTGACAGGGCAACCCCTTTACCTTTAGAAACACAGCCTGGAAGCAATGGTTATACCTGCATCTCATTGGCCAAAATCAAGTCACATGACTGTGTGTAGCTGCAAGGGAGTCTGACAAGTACTTTTGCTACAATAGAAGAAATCAGGGACTCAGATCAGTGTGGCTAAGGTGTTATTAGTCTCTAGGATTTACCTTGTACATGACCGAGGCACTTCACTGTTTACCTAAGAGGGAAGAAGGGAGGATGGTTGTGGAGAACTTGTGTGGTTACCTGCCGTAGCAAAATACTTGGCAAAAGCAATCTAAGAGTTTATTTTGGCTCTCAGGCTTTGTAGTAGGGAATGCATGCTGGTGGGAGCATCAAATGAGAGTCTGTGGGAGTCGGTTGTCCCGCCACTGAGTGGGTTCCAGGAATCTAACTCAGGTTCCAGGCTTGGCAGCAAGCAACTTTACCTGTTGAGCCCTCTTGCTGGCCCTTAGGTCCCTTTTACACAATGGTGTAATGTTAGTTTAGAGCCCGGGCGATTCCCCAGTCTTTAATTATTCTTTAGATAACCTTCTCCTTAGACAAGACGGATGCTGTGCACAGGTACTGCTGCATTTTGCTTGTCTCTCTGTTGGAGACAGGGTCTTACACCATGACAGGGTCTTGCGGGCCGCAGAAATATATCATAAGAACTCAGCTGGTTATGGCAAAGTCACTACCTGGAGGGATCAGGGAATTCCTCCAGAGGAAGCCAAATCCCAAGGAGTTTTTGGTGTTACTTGGCTTGTTATATATCAGCTGTATTCTGTTATGAAAATCATGTGTGCCTTCATAGTTTTCCCAATTGACTTTCCCCTAAGAAGGACTAACAGTGTAGACTGATCACTCTCTGGACATACACATTCCAGGTATTTGGAGAACAGCCTCAGGAAAGGCTTTCTCTGGAACCAGTTATCTCCCTTAGCCACTTTCAAGGACTACAGGAAACACCACCCAGGTGGACGCCCAACTGCCAAAGACTAACAATGATAACAGCCCACCTGACTTAAATTCCACAAGGAGACACCACCCAGGGGGGCGCCCAACTTCCAAGGACTAACAAGTGATAGCAGCCCACGTACAAGTCTCCTGACTTACAGTAAATTCACAAGAGGACACCGCCTAGGCCAGGTGGACACTAAGTAATAGTTTTACACAATTTAGCTTAGGCCCTTCTTTCTTACAGCCTTACTAACTTTATAGACCTCTAACTACTTACCTAACCACTTCTAGGAATATTTAGATAAACTTCTGTGCTAACAGCTATGCTCAGCCAGAACTCCCAGTTCAAACCTCCCTGTATCACCAGAGGCATCTAGCTGTACACAGGTTGCCTAGAGACTGAGCACACTTTCCCCCACCCTGCAGTAAACGGCAGACAGCTTGAACAGATAGGAGCCACAGGAAAAAAGAAGACAGTTTTATTTTCTCCCATTGACCTAGCAACTTATAGATTTTTAACATCCTTTACCAAACACATTTAAGGTTATAGTTGTGCACGTAAGATCCCTCTTCTTAGATGTTACCCATATTTAGCCTTTAGTTAATTCATTAGTCACTTCCCCTTTGGGTCACAAATGGTAATTAACAACTAGTGCCCCTCTTTGTAATTCTTATCAACCCTCCATTTGATCCTGATAGCGGACAATCACTGCCTGAGGAAGTTCAGGCTGAGTGTCCTGGGTGGAGGGGAGGATCGTGATTTTGGGGAGATATATAACTGTAAAGCAGAGGATGGGAGGGGAGAAGAGAGAAGAGAATGGAAGAACGAGATGGGTAAGAACTTGAGAGGAACAAGCTGAGATGGGGAAAAACTAGATTGAAGAGCTAAAAGAGAGGACTAGAGGAACGAGATGGAAGATGAGGAAGAGCCAGATGGGGAAGAACAAGATGAGGAAGAGCCAGATGAGAGAGAAGGAGACAGGAGAGGAGCTGATAGGGGAAAGAACTAGATAGATGAGAACCTAGAAGGGACAGAACTAGATGAAGGAATTAAGATAGAACATAGAGGGGACAGTAGATAAATACAGAGAGAAATCAGGCAAGAAAGGAGCTAGACATGAGAACAGAACTGAAGCTGTGTATAAAGGATGTTATGCCAGAGGAATTAAAGCGAATGGATCAAAGAACTCTGAGTGCGTAGACTGATTTACCGACCCTAAAGATTCTCTGCTGGTTGATAGAGCCTTCTGCGGACCCTGGGAGGGGACTATCGAGGGGCTGGACCCCCATAGTCCTCGTTAACAGGGTCCTACACTGCAGCCCAGGATGACTTGGAACTCCTGGCAGTCCTCCTGCCTCAGCCTCCAGATCTGTGAGATTACAGGCATGTATCACCACATTGAACATTTCCTAAATGCATGTATATATTTTGGTTTTTGAAATAGGATCTCACTGTGTAGCCTGGCATGTCTGGAATTCACTCTGTAGACCAGGCTGTCCTCAAACTCGGAGATTCACCTGCCTCTGCCTCCTGAGGGCTGGGATTAAAGGCGTGAGCCACCATGCCTGTCCTGAATATTTTTAATCCACAGCTACAGAGCCCACAAATTTAGAATTTCCCTCTAAGGGGAAAGTGGGGGAGAACATATAAACTAAGGTTTAGTGGGTCCTCAGTGGGTCCCTCACCAAGCAAATGAAAGAACCAACAGAATAATGGATGGAATGAAGGAGCTATTGATGGCCCAAGGATAGCCAGGATCAGGGGGAGTCAATGAACTGGCTTAGAGGAAGAGCCTCTGCCTAGAATCCCCCAGGGAGGGGCTGGGGGCGTGGTCAGGGTGGAGCTCTTTTCTAGTAGTCCATTAAAGGTTCAGGATTTCATTAGTAACAATGATGATTGTTTTTGTTTGTTTCTTGAGACAGAGTCTCACTGTATAGCCCTGGCTACCTGGAATTCTCTATGTAGATGAATTTGGCTGGCTTTGAATTCACAGAGATCAACCTGTTTCTGCCTCCTGAGTGCTACGATTAAAGGCCAATAATACTAATGAATAACTTTTTTTAAAATGAGGTGAGGGCTGGCACACACCTTTAATCCGACTACTCAAGAGGCAGAAACAGGTTGACCTCTTTGAGTTTGAGGCTAGCCTGGTCTAACAGCAAGTTCCAGGACAGTCAGAGTCATACCATGAGACCCTGCCTCAAAAAACAAAACTAAAATCAGGAAGATGTTCTGGGATGTTGACATTTGAGTGAGGGACAAATCCTGGTTCGTTCCTGGACAGCCCAGATGATGGAGCAGCTACGGGTGAGCCCTCGGTGGGTGGGAGCTCCTGCCCTTTTCCCATCTAACCAGCTCGGTTCTCGCTTCTCCTGCAGTTCAGCAATGTGTTCTTCCTCATCTTCGGACCCCTCATGATGTTCCTCATGCATCCTTACGCTCAGAAGCGTACCTGGGCCGTCTACGGAGTCTCAGTCCTCTTCATGGTCATAGGTATGTGCTGGTGTGTGAAGCCGTGGAAGCGTTGCGGAAACAACGGTGCCTCTCATAGCCTCTGCTTGCCTCCGCCTCCCCACAGGTCTGTTCTCCATGTATTTCCACATGACACTCAGCTTCGTGGGGCAGCTGCTGGATGAGATCTCCATCCTGTGGTTGCTGGCCAGTAGCTACAGCGTGTGGATGCCGCGCTGCTACTTCCCCAAGTTCATCAAGGGGAGCAGGTAGAGCAGGGGCGCCCCTCTGTGGACCCCGTGTGGCCTCCCCTTACCCCGGATCCTCAACTTGGGACCATTTGAGAGAGCTTCAAGTCCCTTCCTACCCCCAGGCCACCCGAGAATCTTCTGAAGATCTTTTATGACTTACCTAGGCTTGCACATACCTGTCCCGTTACCACCTGGAAAGTCAGGGAGCTTTTCCTAATTCTAGGCTACCTGCAGGGAGGGGAATTCTAGGAACCCGTGCAAGGAACCCTCACAATCCTTATGCAATACCTGTTCCCTATCTCCAAGCTTCCCTGAACCCCTCACCTGACCTTACCGGGCCTCTTGAATCCTCTGACTCCCTCTTCATCCTCCCAGCCCACTTCAGGCTCCCTTTAGTTCTGGTCTGGTACCCCTGGGTTCTCTTGAACCCTGTCCTTCCTGAGCAGACCTGAGCAAACTCAGAGGCTCCTCCTGAGCCCAGCTGGACTCCCCAGAGTTCTTGGTTTGTCAAATCCATTTTGGCTTCTCAAAGTGACCTCACTGAATCCTCCAGCACCCCTGAGACACCTGCCCATCCCGTCCCTCCCTCAGGTACTACTTCAGCTGCTTTGTAATTTTGACCACTGTAATCAGCACCTTCTTGACGTTTGTGAAGCCCACGATCAATGCATACGCCCTCAACAGCATCGCCATACACATTGTCTACATTGTGCACCAAGAGTACAAGAAGTGAGTGCTAGGGGCTGGGGGCGTGGTCAGGGTGGAGCCCCGCCCAGAATCCCCAGTGAGGGGCTGGGGGCGTGGTCAGGGTGGAGCCCCGCCCAGAATCCCCAGTGAGGGGCTGGGGGCGTGGTCGGGGTGGAGCCCCGCCTAGAATCCCCGGTGAGGGGCTGGGGGCGTGGTCAGGGGTGGAGCCCCGCCTAGAATCTCCAGTGAGGGGATGGGGGCGTGGTCAGGGTGGAGCCCCGCCCAGAATCCCCAGTGAGGGGCTGGGGGCGTGGTCAGGGTGGAGCCCCGCCTAGAATCCCCAGGGAGGGGCTGGGGGCGTGGTCAGGGTGGAGCCCCGCCCAGAATCCCCAGTGAGGGGCTGGGGGCGTGGTCGGGGTGGGGCCCCGCCTAGAATCCCCCAGTGAGGGGCTGGGGGCGTGGTCAGAGGTGGAGCCCCGCCTAGAATCCCCAGTGAGGGGCTGGGGGCGTGGTCAGGGGTGGAGCCCCGCCTAGAATCCCAGTGAGGGTCTGGGGGCGTGGTCAGGGTGGAGCCCCGCCTAGAATCCCCAGTGAGGGGCTGGGTGCTCGTGTAAAGCCCCTACTTAACATGTAGTCGTGTGTGGGTTCTACTCCCAGCACCATAAAGAAGCAATTGTTGATGCTTTTTAGAAAGCGAGTGGTGGTTGCAGCTGCCTAGGAGAAGGGCCTGGTTCTCCCTCGGAGTCCCGTGCTGTTCTCCAGTGTTCTGAGCGGTGTTCCCCGACTCCAGCCTCCTGCAGGGGGCGCCCATTCCCCATGTTGACCCGTTGACAGGAAGGGCTTCAAGGCGGTCTGTGTGCCTGCAAACACAGTCCGCCTTAAAACGTGCTATACATTCATTTACTCATTTTTATTTCTGCGCATCGCGGCGATGTGTGGGGGTCGGAGGTCAAGCAGTGTCAGTTCTCTCCTTCCGCGGTGTGGGTCCTGTCCATCAAACTGGGGTTGTCAGTTAGCGGCAAGTGCCTCGGCCTGTTGAGCCGTCTCAGCAGCCCAGAGCCTGTCTTATTTTAATTTTTAGTTTGGGGGTTTCATGGACCCACACTGCACCGGGACTGGCTGTGAAGCAGAGAAGGACCTTGAACTCCTTCCTGTTCGTCCTCCCTCCTGGCCATACAGGTGTGCGCCGCCACATCCAGCTCACAGCTTGTCCTCCGTTTCCTTAAGATGTTTGTTCCCTTCCATAAGTTTGTTGTTTGGTTCTCTGTTTTGACACGGGGTTTCCCTGTGTAGCCCAGGCTGCCCTGGAACTCTCTATGTAGACCAGGCTGGCCTTGAACTCACAGAGGTCCTCTTGCCTCTGCCTGCCCCTGTATTAAAGCAGAGTTTAACCTTTTTTGATAATTATAGTTCCATTCCCCTTGCCCCAAGTGCTGGGGATTGAACACACAAGTCAGTCGCTCCACCGCTGAGCGAGAGCCGTGATGGCTATGTTTTGTAACTCATGCTGGCCCTTAGTGATTCAGGGCTACTCAACAGAGCCAGTGATAAACACTTATTAAAAAAGAGATTGTTTACAAAAAGAAAGGGCAGAGTGAATAAAATTCCTGAGAGTGGGGCTGGATCCTTGTGCTGATGGGTGAGACTCTCTGAGTGTTGGGTACCTGAGACAAGGGTACTGGGGTTGGGGCGACAGGGAGCAATTGTGAAATTGGAAAGGGAGCTGGGAAGCGCAGGATCCTGAGGTAGGAGGTTTCAGCCCAGCCTGGGCTACATGGTGAGTTCAAGGGCAGCCTGAGATACATTGTGAGACCTGGTCTCGAAATGAAAACGTAACCTAAACACAACTAAACTAACTTGAATAATGAGTTGAATAATGGTAGTGAGTAATCCTCAGGGGCAGCACCTCCTTGGCAGAGATTCTGGCCTCCAGCTGCTGGGACAGTTGGCTTGAGAAGACACAGGGAGGTGGCGAAGGAGAGTGTCTTTCTACAGGGATGCTGTTGTTGGTTTTTTTACTCTTAGCTCTTTTGGGGGGCCCACAACCCAGCTCCCAAATAAATCACACATGGAGACTTCTTCTTAATTATAAGTGCCTGGCCTTAGCTTGGTTTGGTTCTTGCCAGCTTTTCTTAACTTTAAATTATCCTGTCTACCTTTTGCCTCTGGACTTTTTCCTTTTCTTATTTCTGGATATCTCACCTTCACTCTTACTCCGTGGCTGGCTGTATGGCTGTGTGGCTGTGTGGCTGGACCCTAGCATCCTCCTCTTCCTCTCACTCCTTCTTCTTTTCTTCCCAGATTTCTCCTTCTATTTATTCTTTCTGTCTGCCAGCCCCACCTATTCTTTCTCCTGCCTCAATATTGACTGTTCAGCTCCTTATTAGACCACAAGATGATCTAGACAGGCAAGTAACACAGCTTCACAGAGTTAAACAAATGCAACATAAACAAATGCAACACATCTTAAAATAATACTCCATAGCACAAGGCCCTGATCCAATCCTTCCAGTTCCTGCTGGGATGTCACATTGGCCAAGCCAACTGGAAATCATTGGCCAATCCCAGCAGAAATCACTGGCCCACCACACTGGAAACTATTGGTCAAGCCTACAGTGAACCACAGGTCAAGCCAAGAGGGAACCCTAAGTCAAGCCAACAGTGAACTATGTAGGTCAAACCAACAGTGAACTATGTAGGTCAAATCAAGTGTGAACCATAGGTCAAGCCAACAGTGAACCATAGATCAAGCTGACTGAAATCCATAGGTTAAGCCAACTGTGTACAATACGTCAAACTGACTATGTTCCATAGATCAAGCCAATTGCATAAAATAGTTTGAACTGACTGTGTACCATAGGTTGAGCCAACTAAAATCCATAGGTCAAGCCATCCAGAACTCCTAAGTGTAATTCCAAGCATAGATCACATACTATAAACTACAAGTCAATTAGAAGCCATTGGCCATGCCAAGAACCATAGAGCCGCACAAGGAAAAACCGTTAGTCAAGCCAACTGGAAGCCATCATCCAAAGTGACGTAGATATCATTGGTCAAGTCAACTGGAAGCCACTAGTCAAAGAATGCAGTGAATGGCTTTACCATGAGGTGAATAGAGCCTGTATGTCTATTGATAAAGGATGGCTTTCTCATTCATTTCTAGAATATTCTTCTCCTGGGGAGTGGGATTTGACTCTGCTGACTGGGAACCTAGATTCTGATCTTGAGTTGTCTCAAGACATGGCCACCAGAAAATGCACTGCACTATGTCATACACACACACACACACACACACACACACACACACACACACACACCTTAGTATCAGCTATTAGCACACAGTAGGCACCATTGTCAGCTTTCTGCTGCTACTGTAACATAGCTGAGACAGTATGACGAGTTAAGATTAGTCCCACATGACCCCACAGGGCATAGACCTGTATAGTCCCAGGTACCTGGGAGGCTAAACAAGAGGATTAGTGTAGCCTAGGAGTTTGAAGCAAGCTTGGAACATACAGGCAGATATGGTGTGTGTGTGTGTGTGTGTGTGTGTGTGTGTGTGTGTGTGTGAGAGAGAGAGAGAGAGACAGACAGACAGACAGACAGACAGACAGATGCAGAAGGAGGCAGAGACAGAGAGAACAGAAAGAGAGGCAGCGAGATGGAGAGAGTAAGAGACAGAGAGGGCTGTGTCTATGTAGCTCAGATTTGCCTCCAAAAAAGCAGTCATCCTCCCAGGTTCTGGGATGACAAATGTGTCTTTCTGTGCCTGGTTTGGGCTAATTGTTTTTGTCCGTTTGTCTGTTTGCTGTTTGGGCTGACTGTTTTAGAGGTTTGGATACTGATTGGTTGACCCTACTGACTTGTGTCAGTGGGACTGGAGTTCCCACAATCCCCTTCAAGAACACATTATAAGTGACCTAAAGACCACATCTGGGCCCCAAGTCTTTCATCGCCTCCCTACAGAGTGGAGGTGAAGGCAGATCTTTTGTTTTGTTTTGTTTTTGTTTTTTGAGGCAGGGTTTCTCTGTGTAGTTTTGGTGCCTTTCCTGGATCTCGCTCTGTAGATCAGGTTGGCCTTGAACTCACAGAGATCCACCTGGCTCTGCCTCCCAAGTGCTGGGATTAAAGGCATGCACCACCATCGCTCAGTGAAGACAGATCTTTTAACACAAGGGGCTTTGGGGGACACCTCAGAGCTAACCCACAGCAAGCCAATTCCCTAGAAAACATGACTTTTGCTTCATCCCTCTCCCAACCTATGAGATGCATCTCTCGGATAGAGGAATTAGTATAAATGCACCCATCAATCCTGTCCTCCATCTACCATCCACCCACTCATCCATTTGGATGACTACCCATCCACTCACATACTCACCCATCTACCCACCCATCCACCCATCCATCTATCCATCCATCCATCCATCCATCCATCCATCCATCCATCCATCCATCCAACCAACCATCCACCCACACATCCAACCAACCATCCACCCACACATCCAACCAACTACCCACCCATTGTCCATCTACCCATCCGTCCACCCACCCACCCATCCATCTATCTACCCACCCATCCACCTACCCCACCCACCCATCCATCTACACATCCATTCACCCATCTATGCATGCATCCATCCATCCATGCATCCATGCATGCATGCATCCATCCATGCATCCATGCATGCATGCATCCACCTGTCCTTCTGTCCCTCCATCCACCCACATAACCCCAACCCAGCCATTCTCTTTGTCTCCAGGACCAGCAATGGGGATCTTCGGCATCTGATTGAGATGTCTGTGATCTTATGGGCTGCTGCGCTGACCAGCTGGATCAGCGACCGTGTACTTTGCAGTTTCTGGCAGCGGATTCACTTCTTCTACCTGCATAGCATTTGGTAAAACACCCTTTTTGGATCCCAAGACCCCCAAGTGAGAGATCAGATGCCAGAGCTTGGAGTGGAGGTCTGGGGTGTAGGAGGGGAAGAACAAGACCCAGATACTGGGATGTGGAGGTGGTGGGGTGAGGTTACACCCAGCAGTCTGGAAATATAGATATTACTCAGTATCCATGAGAATCCAAGAAGAGTGGGCCGGGCATCTCTTCATTTCTCACCACCCTTCCCTTACCCACAGGCATGTCCTCATAAGCCTCACCTTCCCTTATGGTATTGTGACCATGGCCTTGGTGGATGCCAAGTATGAGATGCCAGGTGAAACCCTCAAAGTCCACTACTGGCCCCGGGACAGTTGGTTCATCGGGCTACCCTATGTGGAGGTCCAGGACAATGACAAGAGCTGCTGAGCCCATGGAGTCTCTGCTTTCTGACCATCAGTCTCCTGTGCTGTGAGGATGGAGGACCAGGACTTCAGCTGGGACACCTGCGGTCACGTCTCCCTCCCTCATCCACACTCTCTGCCCAGCTCTGTGGCCACAAGATAACCTTTCTCGTGGCTCTGAGTACTAGCTTGGTGACTGAGGGGCAGGGGCTGCCTGGTGTGCTGCATAACTGGCCCATGACCTCCTTCTGCTTGAGGAACCAGAGCTTCTCCACGGCCATTGATGGGGTGGTGCATAGATGGGTGAATGGGTAGATGTGTGTCTGATACAGTACCTACTTGAAGCATGATGCTTGCTCTCTGGCATCTTGCACATCTGGGACTATTTATGAGTGTTATAGATTCAACTTGGGTCGTGACCATGTTCTTGGAAAGTAGGGAGGATCCTAGAGAACATTGTAGGCTCCACCTCCATGTGTGTATGTATATATATATATTCCTCTTTGAATCACCGTGTACACTCAGGGCATGGTGGCAAACACATGGGCCATGAGGGAGGAAAATAGAGGGCCAACCTGGGTGACATCATGGAACAGGGTTGTGAGAGGGGAGCATGGTGACCATCCTAGGCACTAAGAGGGAAGGCTCCTGAGCAAGGGTGGTTTCTACAGTGGCTAAGAGTACAGAGATAGAAATGCCAAAGTCTGACTTTCTGCTCCATAGTATTAACTTTCTGTGATGTTTCCTGGTGTTGCTATTCAAACACTGTTTGTAAATAAAATTTTCTTACCTCCTGGGGTTTCTGTTGATTATAATTAGCTTCTGTGTGTGAGGGGTTTGGTATAATCTTGAAAATATCTATCCACACAGCTATCATTCATTCACCCATCCATCCTTTCAACAACCCATTAACTCACCCACCAACTATCCACTCAACCCATTCAATCACTTCCATCCATTCACTCATCCACTCACCCATTCATTCACCCATCCATCCACCCATTCACTCACCCATCCACCCACCCATCCACCCATCCATCCATCCATCCATCCATCCATCCATCCGCCCATCCATCCATCTACCCATCCATCCTCTCATCCATCCATCCACCCATCCATCCATCCATCCACCCATCCATCCATCCATCCATCCATCCATCTATCCATCCACTCATCCACTCATCCATCCATCCATCCATCCATCCATCCATCCATCTATCCATCCACTCATCCACTCATCCATCCATCCACTCATTCATCTATCCATCCACCCATCCATCCACTCATCCATCCACCCATCCATCCATCCACCCACCCATCCATCTATCCACCATCCATCTATCCACCATCCATCCATCCACTCATCCATCCATTATCCATCCATCCATCCATCCATCCATCCATCCATCCATCCATCCATCCTCTCATCCATCCACCCACCCATCCACCCACCCATCCATCCATCCATCCATCCATCCATCCATCCATCCATCCTCTCATCCATCCATCCATCCATCCACTCATCTACTCATCCATCCATCCATCCATCCACCCATCCATCCATCTACCCATCCATCCTCTCATCCATCCACCCACCCATCCATCTACCCACCCATCCATCCATCCACCCACCCACCCATCCATCCATCCATTCACCCATCCATCCATCCCTCCTCTTTCCGTCTGTTTTTCTCTCCCTTAATCCACCTACATGAATTAAAGTTGCAAGTGTGGGCTGGCGAGGTGGCTCAGGTGGCTTGCGATCCAGTCTGATGACCTGAATTCGATCCCTGGAATATTCACGGAGAGAACAGAAGGTGACAACCAACTCCTACAAGTTGTGTTTTGACCTTCACACACTTGCTGTGGTACACCACATTACTACCACAGACAAAATTTTTAAAAAGTAAAAGATGTAAATAAATAAGCGGCTGGAGGCATTGGCTCAGCAATTAAGAGCACTGGCTGCTCTTGCAGAGGACCTGAGTTTGAGTCCCAGAACCCGTCTGTAACTCCATTCCCAGGAGATCTGACGCCCTCTCCTGGCCTCTACGGGTACTGCACAGACATGGTGTGCAGACACACGTTCAGGCAAATGTTGGCATACATAAAATAAAATAAAATAAAAATCACAAATGAACTCTCCAGATTTTATTTTCAGTTCACTCCTACCTATAGGATGCCATCCTCTCTCTCAGACAGCAGACATAGAGAGTCTCCTAGCCCCATATGTAGCGGTGACAGACAGTAACCGCATGGGTGCTCACCGACAATGGTACAGATGCAAAAACGGAGTGATTGAAAGTGCTGCTTAGGGGTCTCACGCTGGTGGAAAGGCATCCCTCGTGGGTGGTGAGGTGGGAGTGCTCTCCATCAGTCCCTTGGCTTCACAGGACAACCTGGGAAGAGAGACAGGCTAGCCGGTGCTGCTTGTGTGTGTGTGTGTGTGTGTGTGTGTGTGTGTGTGTGTGTGTGTCTGAAGCAGCAGGGCAAGTGTTTCCACAGCTCATCCAGGAAGAAGGACCCCTGGCAGCAGGTGCTGTAGTAGACTATTTTAAGGCCTGTTGCTTTTGTTTATGTTGCATTTGCTTAACTCTGTGAAGCTGTGTTACTGTGCCTGTCTAAAACACCTGATGCTCTGATGAAGAACTGGCCAATAGCAAGGCAGGAGAAAGGAGAGGCAGGGATGGATATGAAAACTGAGAGGCGAGATCGAGCAGCCAGAGGAGGAGGAGGACTGCAGGACCACAGCCCCCAGCGACACTCACAGGAAGCCTCGGAGTAAGAGTAAGATACAGAAGTAAGAGAACGAGAAAGGCCCCGGTAGACAGGATACGTTAAGGAAAGCTGGCTAGAAACTAAGCCAAGCTAAGGCCGGGCACTCGTAAGTAAGAAAAAGCCTCTGTGTGTGAATTATTCGGGAGCTGGGTGGTGAGCCCCCCAAAAGAGTAAAATCCTAATAACAACAAGGTGCCTCTGTTTTGAGTTTGCAGACAGGGATTTTCTGTTTAGCTCAGGCTGTCCCAGACCTTCCTGGCCTCTGCCTTCTGGTTACTGAGGGGGCAAACATGCTTAGCTGTCTGGCTACTCAGAGTGGATGGGATTCCTGCACCTGTGGGTCATTTGACATCTGCCACCAATGAGTGTTTGGGCATGACCCCTAACCCTGTGCCGAAGAGCACTTCAGACACGCGAGGATACTTTTCTATTACAGATGTGCCTCACAGGCCCAAGAACACACAGCCTGGACTTCATGTTAGAGCTCTCCTTCCCAAAAGGTCTTGGGACTCTTGAGTGGGATGGAACCAGGGCCTCTGCTTCTAGGTCCCCTCTGTTTTCAAACCCAGTTGTTCTTCAGGTGTGTCCCCAGGATGAATTCCAGTCTTGAGAGATGGAGATAGTTCTGTGAACCTCCTGTGATATCTCTCTCTCTCTCTCTCTCTCTCTCTCTCTCTCTCTCTCTCTCTCTCTTTCTCTCCCTCTCCCTCTCTTGTTTTTTCAAGAGTTTCTCTGTGTAGCCCAGGCTGGGCCTCCTGAGTGCTGGGGTTAAAGGCGTGCGCCACCATCGCCTGGTGTGAACCTGTTATATTATCAGCAAAAGTGTTGCGCCTGAGGGAAAGATGGAGTATTTGATGCTAGAAAGTTAAGAATCTCACTCTAAGAGCCTCTGAGGCAGGGGGATGAATGAGAGGAATGCCTCTGCTGACAGTTCTGCGTGTTTCTTTCTTCTCCGTGTCTCCGCCGTGAAATCAACTGTGGTCCCAGGAGGCGTCATGAGGACATTTCTTTTTTTTTAGAGTCAGGATCACATAGTCCAGGCTGGCCTAGAACTCACCATATAGCCCAGGCTGGCCTCAAATTTACAGCAATCCTCCTGCCTTAACCTTTGGAGTACTGGATAAATAGGCGTTACTCACTGTACTCAGCTTTTTAAAAATTAAGTATCTTTGTCTTTTTTTCATATGGCTCCCATTGCAGGGGAATGTTCCCAGCCTGCTTGGCATCGGGCTTAATCTGGCCCAGGACTCTAACCGTGGGTCATTGGGCTCTACTCCAGCTCGCTCACATTTCTCTGAGCATCCAGGGGCCCTGTGGGCATTTGTGACAGTCTGAAAAACCGAGAGGCACAAGAACACACTTGAGGCCAGAAAGCGGGGTCTCAAAAACTCTCCAGAAGCCTGGGCCGTCTACAAGGTCAAATGAAAAAATGAAGTGTCGAGTCAGGCTCTGGGGTGCAAACCAAGACGGCCAGCAGAGGGCGGTAGCCACAGGCACAAAGCAGGCGTTAGCATGTCTGCAGGTTGGTGTTCAACTGGAGCTGGTGGATCACGTGACAAGAGGGTGGCAGAGCTACCCACAGGACTGGCTATGGTGCACCAAATCCGCAGACTGCCATTTGTCCTCTCTCCCCCTTCTCTTTCCTCCTCCCTCCCCCACTCTTATTTTTCTTTTCTTCCTTCTTTCTGCTTGAGACAGGGCTTCGTGTAGCCCAGGCTGGCTCTAAACTCTCTACGTAGCTGAGGACGACCTTCAACTCCTGATCTCGAAGATCCTCCTGCCTCTGCCTCTTGAGTGCGGGGATCAAAGGCGGGCGCCACCACCCGGGCCAAATCTTAGTTTTAATATAGGAGGTCTGTTTCCTTGGGCCTGGCATGGTTATGGGCTTCTCTGATCGCAGTACTTGGAGGAAGAAACAGGTAGACCTCTATGAGCTCCAGGCCAGCCCGGGCTACACAGTGAAACCCTGTCTCATAAAAACAGTTATTTGCTGGGCAGTGGTGGCGCACACCTTTAATCCCAGCACTCGGGAGGCAAAAGTTGGCAGACATCTGGGAGTTTGAGGCTAGCCTGGTCTACAGAGCCAGTGCCAGGACAACTAGGGTTACCTGCTAGCATTCAGTCATCTGTACTGGTCTGAATTTAGGGTCCTGACAGGATACATCCACAGCCGCAGCCACTAAGAGCATCTCCTGTGCGCGTTTGCTGTGTTCCCTCATGAAAGGAGGGCCCTGCCTGGCTCTCATCTTTCTCTTTCTTCGTTCTTGTCCCCAGGGACCGGTCTCTGCCCCTTCTCTCCCCTCCCCTCAATAAGCCTCCCATGTGGCCCTGTTGTATGGTGACTCCTTCCCGCCGTTCCCCCCACTCCCCCTTGGTTTTTCCAGGCAGGGCTTCTCTGCGTAGTTTTGGTGCCTGTTCTGGATCTTGCTCTGTAGACCAGGCTGGCCTCGAACTCACAGAGATCCGCCTGGCTCTGCCTCCGGAGTGCTGGGATTAAGGGCGTGCACCACTAACCGCGCCCCCCCCACCTCCCGCCTCTTCCCGCCATTTTTAAAATATGTTTGTCTCGAAACAAACAAACAAACAAACCAAAAAGAGTGATTTATTTATCTTTTTTGTTTGTTTGGTTTGGTTTGGTTCCTCAAGATAAGGTTTCTCTGTGTCCTGAAACTTGCTCTGTAGACCAGGCTGGCCTTGAATTCAGAGATCTGCCTGCCTCTCCTCCCAAGTGCTGGGATCATCATGTGCCACCATGCCTGGTTTATTTATTTATCTGGTGTGTGTGTGTGTGTGTGTGTGTGTGTGTACCCCACGTACACACAAGTGTCTGTGGAAGCCAGGGAGGGCATCAGATCCTGTGGTGGTTTGACTAAGAACGTTTCCAAGAGGCTCACTGGTTTGAATACTTGGTCCCCACTTGGTGGAACTGTTTGGTAAGGATTAGGAGGTATGGTCTGCTTGGAAGAAGTTTGTCACTCAGGGATTGAGCTTTGAGGGTTCAAAAGATTCCTGTAATTCAAATTTCACTCTCTATTTCCTACCTGTGGATCCAGACATGAGCTTTTGGCTGTTCCTGCCTCCATGTCTTTGCTCTGCTCTGATGAACTCTGATCCTCTGAAACTGCAAGTCCAATAAAACATTTCCTTCTTTGAATTGTCCTGGTCATGGTGTTTTATCACAGTGACAGAAAAGTAGCCAATACAGATCCCCTGGAGCTGGGGTTACATGTGGATGTAAGCCACCTGAGGCAGGGCTAGGAACCAAACCCTGGCCCTCTGCAAGAATAGGGTGTGTTGTTAATGGCTGAACCATCTTCCCAGGGCCTGGTTCTCTATTCTGATTGGTAGATTAGGTCACATAGCATTTCTCTGCTGTCCATGTCTATTCCCATAATGCAATTATGCATTATGCACAGGCATACAATGGTAAATAGGTAATAAGGTCTTCTCCCAGAAGACTGCTGGAGGACACAGTTTTACCTCACTGTGCATGCACCCCAAACCAGTTCAGGGCAGACGGGCCCTTCTAGTCTTCATCCCCGGCACACTGGGAACGCACTGCAATAGAAACCCTCTCAAGTCAATTGTCTCCAGAGGTGGGGAGGCTTCCACTCCTGTTCAGGGACGGGAAGGTGTGTAGCCTAATGCAACACTCTCCGGGCCTCCACGGACACGGTGTGCGGACCAACTTGCAGGCATTCACCATAGAATATAAGTAGTTGTTCAGAACCAGGCATGATGGCTGTCCTCTCAGTACCTTTGATGCAGAGGCAAGAAGATGGCTATGAATTTGAAGTCAAGCTGGGGTACTGAGCGTGAGACTGAGTCAAAACTCCAAAATAACACAGGCATGGTGGCACACGTCTTTAATCACAGCACTCGGGAGGCAGAGGCAGGAGGATCTCTGTGCGTTCGAGGCCAGCCTGGTCTACAGAAGAGTTCCAGTCTAGCGAGAGCTACATGGTGAAATCTGTCTCAAACAAAAGAAAACGCAAAAGTTGAAAAAACCCAAATAACTACATAGGTAAGTAAATAAACAGTTACTCATTAGCGATTTCAATGATGGTCCCCATGTCCTGCATTACTTTTCTATGTTTATTACTTGGGTTAGGTTTTCTCTGTCTGAAGAGCTCATTCACCGCATGAGCTGATCTTGTGCCTTGAAGTAGTGTAAGCAAGGACTTAGGCATCATCTTCGAAGGTTGGTGTTTCGTTGTGGTCTCACTTTGTAGCTCAGGCTGGACCTGAGACTGCCTTGCCTTAGACTCCTGAGGGCTGATTGCATGCGTGTTTCTGGCTCTGCCCCCAATCCACACCAACTCTATTTCTCCCCACTTTCTGTCTTTGGATCTGGGGTCCCCACTCCAGGGACCTCCTGGGAGTGGGGTCCTGCAGTGTGTATGCTTCTGTGTCTGGTTCACGCCACAGAGTGTGGTGACATCGGAGCGGGCGTCTGGATGTCCTTCCACTTGTCGGCAGATATCCTAGTATACGCTTTTCTTTCATGCTACACTTGAAACATTTGTGTAGCCATTCACCATCAACACGGGGTCACTTCCCATTCCATCTTGAAAACTTTTTTCTTTTTCTTGGGTGTGTGGTGTGCCTGTCATGGCACATGTGGAAGCCAGAGGATAGCTTTGAGGAGTTTGAGTCCCTCCACCGCCACGTGGGTCCTGGAGGGTCAGATCGGGGTCCTCGGCTCATCTCTCCCAGAAGCCATTCCCTGCCAGCTCCGTCCTTTAGAGCATGGCTGTCCTTCCTCAGTTATGTTCCTGGCCTCGAGCTAGTCTCTCTGAAGGGTGAGTGAGCCTCAGTCGTCTTCAGGGCCTCCTCACCACCATCCTGCGCCCACAGCCTTGCTGTTCCCACCTCCCCAGTGCCAGGATAACAGGCGTGTGCCACTGTTCCTGGTCTATGGGGTGTGGGGGCAGGACCCAGGGCTTCGGCATTCTAGGCTAACAAGCCCCACTCCCGCCCTCCAAATAAAAAGTGAAAACAGGGCTGTGACTGTAGCTGGAAGGTGGGGACCCTGGTGTGGCAGGATATTCACACAGCCATAGTCGCCGGTGGTGGTGGTGGCGGCGGCGGCGGCGGCGGCAGTGGCGGTGGCGGCGGTGGCTGTGGCGCATGCCTTTAATCCCAGCACTCAGGAGGCAGAGGCAGGTGGATCTCTGTGAGTTCGAGGCCAGCCCATTCTAGAGAGTTATAGAACAGCCAGGGATATCCAGTGAAACCGTGTTTCAAAAAAACCAAACCAACCAACTACACCATCACCAGCAGCAGCAACAAACCAACCAACCAACCCACCCCAAACAGCTGTGGTCTGCAGTAGACTGCTGACTCCTCCTGTCCCTGGTGCTGAGACAGTTGATCATTTAGAACGGCACCACTTCAAATGTGCACTGCTACAACCACAGCAAGAACCACCCTGGATAATTCCTGTATGTGGGTTTTTGTTTTTTAAAGATTTACACTTCTTTTTTTTGGAGCTGAGGACCGAACCCAGAGCCTTGCGCTTGCTAGGCAAGCGCTCTACCACTGAGCTAAATCCCCAGCCCAGATTTACATTCTTTTAAAAAATCCTGTGTGTGTCTGTGCGCAAGCGGCTGCACCTGTGTGCAGTGCCCGAGACGGCCATAAGAGGGCGCGGAAGTGCTGTGCCTCGGCTGCGAGGGAACCCGCACTGTCCCGATTTCCCAGGGGCGCAGACGGAGGTTCGGGAGGGAGAAGACGGCTGAACCCACTGGCTTTCCACCATGCGGACCAGTCATCTAACGGCCCGCCGCGTCACACAGCACGGACAGACGTCGTCGGCGCTCCCTCCCTCCGCAGGGCTCGAACCCGAAGCCCCGGTGCCACTTTTCTGAGGCCCCAGCACGCAGGCGTCACACCGCGGCCTGGCCCGCCCCCTCCACGTGCGGCGCACACCTCGCGCCGCTCGGCCGCGCTCGCCTCGCGCCTCCCTCCCTCCCTCCGCCCGCCCCCTACGGCGCCTGCTTCCTATTGGCTGACGGCTTCGTCGCTCCGACTGCAGCCCGGCGGGCCCCCACCAGCCCGGAAGTCCCGCCCCGCGCGCGGCCCTCCGGCCCTCCCATAGGCTTGGCGGCTTGTCTGTTGGCGAGGCCGGGCCCGAGTCGGCGGCTGGGGGACCCCGGTCGCTGAGCGGCCCGGGCTGGCGGCGGTTTCCGGTTCAGCGCGGCTGGCGGGCGGGCGGCCCGGAGCGGCGGCGGCGGCGGCGGCGGCGGCGGCGGCGCCCGACAGACAATGAGGGCGGCGGGGCGGCGCTGAGCGGCGGCGGCGGGAGCGACGCGGGCCTGGGGGCGGGGCGGGCTCCAGCCATGGACAATCAGGTGAGAAGCCGCCGCCCGGGACCGGCCTCCCGCTGCCCTGAGCGGCGCTGCGGCCGGCCCTGCGCGCGCGCACGGCCCGGCGCGCGCCCGATGAGCGCGCGCACGGCCGGATGGGCTCCCCCTCCCCCTCCGCGCCACCGCGACCCCCCCCCCCGCGCCCCTTCCCCCGCCGCCATGTCGGGGCGCCCTTCCCCCCACCGCGACCCCACGCGCCCCTCCCCCACCGCGACCCCCGGTCTGGTGCAGAGAACCCTTTGGGGGTGCATCCTAGCACCCCAGGAACACCCACTCCACCCGGAGAAACCTTTCCCAGCGTAGTGCATCTGCACCACCCTGGGGCCGCCACGGCATCCTGGGGGATACAGCCTGGCCCAGGAACCCCGGGACACCCCTTAGGACCCCAGTGCACCCCTGGGGCACCACTCAGGACCCAAGGGCTTCAGCACCCTGGGAGCTCCATCTCGTTCCAGAGGCCCCCCGAGGCACCCCTTAGAACCCCAGTGTACACACAGACTGGGGAGGCGCCTCTCGGGATCCCGGGGCTTTAGCCTCCTGGGCATCAGAGCTTGTTCCAGACCGCTTTGGGATTCTCCCTTGGAGCCCTAGTGCTACTATAGCACCCTGGGGGTCCCCTGCTGGGCCCACAGCTTTCCAGGAGGACTTGGAACCCCATAGCCACCCATAGCACCTTGGGGACCCTATCCTGGTTCAGAATCTTCTGGGGAGTCCTTTGGGAGTCGTGGTATAGGAATGGGACCCCAGGCCGTCCATCCCATTCCAGAGCCACCCAGCTGATCTGGGAACCCCAGGGTACTCACAGCCCCTGTGGAACCAAATCCAGGCAGATTCCTCAGAACCCCAGTACATCCCACAGTCCCTGGTACTAGAACCCTTGGAGTTCTGGCCTAGAACCCTTGGGAACATGTCTCAGAACTTCAGTGGGACTTCAGCCTCTGTGGTCCCAGCATGCCTCTGAATCTGTGGAGACTGTACTCAAGTGTCCCCATAGACAGCTCGGCCTAAGTCCCCCTTCATGCCCTCTCAGGTGCTACACACTTCCCAGAATCTGGCACTCCCTCTTTGGAGGGAGTGCTTCTTCCGGACCTGTGGCCCCAAGTCTCCCCCAACCAGATGCTTGTGTACAGGCTGGCCTCAGCTGTCTTGAATGTTCCCTGCCCCAATTACACCCTCTCCCATCCAAGATACTACTTCAGGCCACGTTTCCCAGCCTCCTGCCCAGCTTGCCTCCACTCTAATACCCTTTCTGCCATGAGCACGTGTCCCTGGGACCCTGGACTGCCCCCCCCACCGGAACTTAATTCTGATGTGGGACCTTGAGCATGGGCCAGTGTCAGCCCCTCTGACCCACCCTGCTGCCCGCTGTGCTCTGTTCCCGGAGCCCACGGTGGTGCCTTCCTTTGGACACAGAGCAAGGGCAGTCTGCTCTGACCTGGTAGCCCACAAGCCCTTGAGACTTCTAAGACCCGTTATGTCCCTTGGGTTTGGCCAGCTTTGCACCTGGGATCTGATTTCTGACTGTCCAGTAACCCTAGTGCATCCCCTCACTGTCTGTCTGGTCTCAGCCGGCCTTGCTGGGAACCATCATCCCTTCCCCTCTGCCCCGCCCTCTCCCTCCCGTGCCCACTGCTTCCCAGCCTCACCTAGCTGCAGGTGGATCCCCCAGGCTCCCGTTGGCAGCCCCCCCCCACTTGGTAACCAGCCCTGTTGGTTCTTGTCCCTTCTGGCCCCTGTGCCACGTCACCCGGCTCCTCACCATGTGAGCTCCTCCCCATCTCCAGATTACCCCCACCCAGGGTCACATCCCAAGTTTTCAGGGGCGCCAGTCCTGGGAAGGTGTGGGGCTGTGGGGGTGGCAGCTGATAGTTTCCTCTGCCATTTGCAAGGGCAGGTTGGGGCATTCCTGGGTGCTGGCGCCATGCAGGCGGCTTTGTCTGGTTTGGCCATGTGGCTGTGGTTTCAGGCGCACAGGCCAGGGACCTTGCTGTGTGTCCCACTATCCATGGGCCAGGATCATTGCGGGCAGGTGGCTCTTGGATCTATCCGGTGTGCCTGGCTTTCTGCTAGTGAACAGGCTGGTTTGCAAGCCTGCTTGCTACCTGGGCTCCTCCTTAATTGAACCACACAAAAGTCCCTGTCCCTTCAGCACCCTCTGCACTCCAGAGTGCAGGGCATGGCCCCTGTCCCCGCCAGAGTCCCCAGAGATTGGAGGCCATTCCTTCTGTGACATGCTGGGCGGCTGTCACTTGGTGATGGGGATGCTGAGCAAAGGTGGCTGTCGCAGTCAGGGGCAGTGGGGACAAGTTCCCTCTCAGCCCGAGCTCAGCTGTGACCGGCTGGCTGCTTTCATTTAGGTTTCAGCCAAGGAGCATGGAAAGTCGGGTCCACCCAGGAGGCTCCCCAGACAGGACCCTGCCCCAGAGGTGACCAGTGGCACTGGGTGGGTTGTTGATCTGCCTGTGCCATCTGCCCTTCTTCCTTGGCAGCTCCGCAGAGCCCCAGCAGCTGCCCCCACCACGACGTAAGACCCTGTGGGGAGGGAGGGGCTGGCGCTCACAGATGGGGTCATCCTGAGTATGGGGACTGTAGGGGCACAGGGTAGAGGCCCAGCCTCCCTCCACCCGTGGGGTTGCGGTGATCCCGTGTGTGCCTTGCGGGGAAGCAGTGGGCGGGACCCTGGGTGCTGGCTCTGCCTGCCTTCTCTGTCCCCTGCCTTGGTCCGGCCTTCCCCGTGACTGAAGCTGGTGCAGAGGCCAGCACAGAAGTGGTAGTTGGCTTTTTGCTCTGGCCTTCTTGCTTTCCCTGTGGATAGGAAGGCCGGGAAAGTGTCTCTGGTGTCCCCTCCATGCCACCCCAAACCCTCCCGTGCTGTCTTGTATTGAATTTCCGTGCGGAGCAGGGGCATGGCCAGGATTGCTACTCACTTTGGGGATGGGTAGAATGGAGCTGGTTTGTCCAGACACAATGCTGGAAAGATGAGAAGGGTCTGAGAGCCCAGTGGGGATCCCCAGCAAACCCCACTGAGAGAGGGTGTCAGCATCCAGTGGTCCTGACTCTCAAAGGACCTGGGAGCCCCCTTCCCAGAGTCGCAGGCCTGGCCTCAGAAGGGGTGCAGTGTGGTCGCAGGTGGCACACAAGCCCACAGCCTGGCTGTGCTGCACTCCAGGGGCAGAGATTTGGCTCAAGTGGGGGCTGGGGCAGCCGGGGCCAGCATGGAATCCTTTCCCTGATGTCCTGAGTGTTCTGTGCCCCCCACCCCCGGCAGAGAGACTGTGGGCAAGTGCTGGAGCCGGAGCCGAATCCCTGGTCCTCTGCAGCTAGTCTCCGGCTTTCTCACTCTGCTCTGCTGACCTGCTTTACAGGGACCGGGACCAGGGGCCTGGACTGCGATTGCCCACAGTTGAAGTACCCCACCCAGGGCCCTTGTCCACATTCCTAGGAGACACATGGCGGCTGTCCTCACGTTATGTCTGTCTTCAGTCCCTGGCATAGCCATGTGGACAGCACACCTGTGCCTTGCCAGCCCCTTCTCATCCCTCTGTCTTGAGCCTTGTGCCCTGTCAGAAGGAAGAAGGTGCCTGAGCCCAGAAAGGGGGTGACAGTGATTGGAGGACAGGGCCGGGCTGCTGGCTTAGTTTTAGTTTTTATTGTTGGTGGTTCTCCAGATTCGTCTTGCCTTTTGGCCAGGTGCTTTCCACTTAAATGATTGTCTTAGGGTACTTGCTTCCCCAAGAGCCCTGTCTGGGACTAGAGGGACAAGGTTCTGTCACGCTCAGACGACCTGTCACCAGTGCTCTGTGGGGACATCCATCAGTGTGTGTGGACCTTGCTGTGGAGTGGACCTGATGTTTTTTCTTACTAAAGGGGAGGGCCAGGTGCATGCCAAGGTATAATAGATACCACATTTAATTATACCACAGGGTGATGTGTGGATTCCCAGAGGAAAGGTCATTTGTTACAAAGAATTCCCACCAGAAAATCAGGTGAAAGCCTATAGGAAAATTAACAGCTAATGACTCCCTCCTTGGCCCAAGCTTGGGCTGGGTGTTTAGGGGTGTGGTAGGAGAAGTGGATGGTAGACAGATGGGTGGATAGGATGGATGGATGGATGGGTGGATATGTGAGTGCATGGTGGGTGGATAAGGGTGGATGGATGAATTTGGAGTCACACGGAGCTGTGGGATGGGATGTTTTGGCCCTTCGCCCGTCCACACCTAGAGAGATGGTCTACCTCAGGAAGGGCCTGTGAGATGCCCCATATGCTTTTTGCCTGACTTGCTGGGTTGGGGTTCTGCCTCTGAGTGCCCTCTGCCAATTGTCCTGGCAGCATGAAGCCTCCAGCCTGAGCTTACCTGTCTCCAGATGGCACTCTGGGCTTCTGGCCACTGCACCCCATGCCTTCTGATCTCCAGCAGCAGGATGGGTGGCACTTTTCTGGGCAGGCCCTGGCTGCTCCCCCTGCACCAGGGTTTCCTTGGGGTGCAGGCAGCCAGGTCACTTGTAGTTGCCAGCTCTGGGTTGTGCAGAGGTATCCATGCAACAAGTGGTCACGGTGCTGGGAGGACCTTCTTGTGCAAGACGGCAGGAGGTGAGCAGTGTTGGTTATGGGGGTGCTGCTTGGATCAGCACCGCATCTAGAGAACCAGCTGGTCAGTTTGCTCAGTGTGGCCTGGTTCTGGTGGGACAGGCATCCAGGTGGAGGAGAGCAAGGAGGGCCTGTGAGGTGATGGCCCTGGGTTGCTGGGGCTCAGCTGCTGCCTTGAGCGGCTGCAGCTTCAAGCTCCTTTCTCATGTTGTGGCACAGACCCTGTGCTGTCCCACTACCACTGTTTCTAGAGAGTTCTGGTCTCTGAGGGTGTGGGTCTTTCCTTGGGGTTCAGCTTCGGAAGGACAAAGATGGTTAGGCATGGGGTACCTGGACACTGCTGGTTCCAGACTGTGGTGCCCTCAGCTGGGGGTGTTGTGGTCCCAGTAGGCGCCAGCCCCTTGGGCATCAGTGTCGCCAGCCAGTGCTCTGGGCACAGTCTGCCACCGCCTTGGAACCTCCTGTTTACTTTGGCCTGTGCCTCGAAGTCCTGGCGCCTGTGTCCCCGGCTCGGGTGGAGCTGTGGTCATTCTTGGTTCTTTCGCAACAGCCGCTGTGCTGCCTGTGCTGTGACCCGGGACCGACGGGGACCATGTCATCAGCACTGCCAGGCAGCAGCCCAGGGCTCCGCTGGCAGGTTGTAGGAGACAGCCCGCAGCAGACAGAAAGGCCCAAGAAGTGGCTCGGCAGTAGGCCACTAGTGTTAGGAGTCAGGGCGCCTCCAGCCAGCAGGGGCCCTATTGGTCATGCCCCTGTTGTGGGGCTGGCGGTACTGTCCCAGAGTCGTGATGAACACTCTCCACCCTGTGCTCAGTCTGTCCACACAGGCATCCTGGGGTCTGGCCATGTAGCCCAGGTTCTCTGCCTGGTCACTGACAGGCACCAAACCCAGCGTGTCTAGGGGTTGATATGTAGTGTCCCCCAGATGTCCCCAGTGCTGGGGTTCTCTCCCCTCCTGACTGTCCCCGCAGAGTTGCAGCCCAGAGGTGGGTCTCTGTACTCACGTCCAGCTGGTTTCTTCTGTCAGACCTCCATTCCCTTTCTCCAGCCTCCCCCCTCCGCACCATTTGTGATGATGGAGCACATCTTTCAGATGTCCCTGCCTTTACTCAAGACCATGATTCACCCAGAGTCCACTATCATGCCCGCACGCCCGCCCATCTCCCATCTGGCTGCCCCTCTTGCCCGCCTTCTGGTAGACCTCGAGCCATGTAGCTTTTCCTAGAAAACTAAAGGACGCTTGTCCTGGCAGAGATCTGAGTACACAGATACTAAAGGGGTTATGAGGTCAGGTGTGGGGAGAGGGGTTGGGGGCACAAGTGGAACCTCTAGGGTCTGGGCCCTTGGACAGTGGCCCCACTGGAGAGAGCTAGCAGAGGCCAGTGTGTGGGAGTCCTGGCGGGCGGCCTGAGTCCTCCCACCTGATTGTCTTGCTTATCTGGGCAGAGCACCCAGCAAGCCAGCTTGGACAGTTGTGACTGTTCCATACTCAGTGTCAGGCCCTTTCCGTCAAGTGTGTGCTGCTGGGCTCAGACTGGAGGGAGACCCCAGCACTCAGGACGCAAAGGGGTGAAGAGTTCCAGGCCAGCCTGGGCTGCACAGTGAGACCTTGTCTTAAAGAAAAGGCTAGGGTCAAGATGGGTGTGGTGGTGCACGCCTTTAATCCCAGTACTCAGGAGGCAGAGGCAGGTGGATCTCTGTGAGTTCGAGGCCAGCCTGGTCTACAGAGAGAGTTCTAGGATAGCCAGGACTACACAAAGAAACCCTGTTTTGAAAAACCAAAAATAATAAATATATAAATAAATAGAAGCCAAGGGTAGCTGGTGGTGGTGGCACACGATTATAATCCCAGCACTCAAGAGGCAGGAGGATCTCTGAGTTTGAGTCCAGCCTGGCCTATAGAGTGAGTTCCAGAACAGCCAGAGCTACACAGAAAAACCTGTCTTTTTTTTTTTTTTTTTTTTTTCGAGACAGGGTGTCTCTGTGTAGCTTTGCGCCTTTCCTGGAACTCACTCTGTAGCTCAGGCTGGCCTCAAACTCACAGAGATCCGCCTGCCTCTGCCTCCCGAGTGCTGGGATTAAAGGCGTGAGACACCACCACCGCCCGGCGAGAAACCTGTCTTGGGGGAGCGGTGAGGCACGTACCTGAGTCAGCCCTGAGTTCAAGGATAGTCTGGTTTACAGAGCAAGTTCTAGGCCGGCCAGGTCACATAGTGAGACTTTGTCTCACAGACAAATGTCTAGGGAGCTCTTGGTGGTGCAGCTCAGTGATACAGTGCTTGTCTATTGTGCGTTTAAGCCCTTTGTCCAATATCTAGTACCACAACCACTCCACACCCCAAAAAAGAAAGAGTTCCTTTGGGCTGAAGGGGTGGCTGCTTGCAAGCATGAGGACCTGAGTTGAATCCCTAGAAGCCATGTGAAAAGGCTGGATGTGATGGGTATTTGTGATCCCAGCCTCGGGAAGCTGGAGACAAGGGGATTCCTGGGGCTGGAGAAAAGGACTCAGTTAAGAGCACTTGCTACTGCTGCAGAGGGCCAGAGTTGGGTTCCCAGCACCCTAGGGTGACTCACAAACTACCTGTAATAGCAGTTCTAGGGGATCTGGTTCCCTCTTCTGACCTCCCCCGACCCAGCCCCCCCAACAGATACACAGACAAACATGTAAATAAAGTAAAAAAAAAATCTTAAAAAAAAAAAAAGATATTCCTAAGGGTGGCATTCAGAGCTGTCCTCTACCTCCATGTATACACACATGTTCCCCCACGCATGCACATACACATTAAAGATGTATAAAAAGGCTAAGCGATGTCTCATGGGCTAAAGCGCCCGCTCTGCAGTGTAGCAGTGGAGTCGAGCCCCTCACCCATGGAGAAGGCAGCCCAGAGCTAAGGAGGCAGATGGGGTAAACACCATGGCCAAAGACAGCTGAGCAGGGAAGGGTTCATTCTGCTGGTGTGTGCCGGTCACAGTCCATCCAAGGGAACTCAGGGCTTGCTCCCCACAGGGAACTCAGGGCTTGCTCCCCACGGTTCCTTAGCTGTGCTCTTTTTTGTACATCCCAGGACCACCTCCCGTGGTGGGCTGGGCTCTCGCATGTCAGTCATTCATCACGAAACACCACTGGCCAATCCAGTAGAAGCCTTTTCTCAGGTGATTCTTTAGGTGATTCTGCCTTATGTCAGGTTGTCAAAAACTAAGGACCTGGACCAGTCAGACCAGCCTGCTCTGGGCTCGGGTGAGAGGCCCTTCGTCCATGTGTGAGGTGGAGAGTGGTGGGGAAGAACCCAGTGTCAGTGTTGGGCCCAGATACACCTCCTCTACACGCGCGTGCATCGTGTCTAGAGAGGGTTTTACAGATTGCAGACACTCTAGTTGGGTCCCTTTCTGAGGTGGCCTGCCCTTGTGCTGAATCCCTTGGAGTTTAGTGCCTTTGCATTTTACCTCACCTTGGGGCTGGCCTGAGCCACCTGGGGTTTCAGGATGCAGTGTCAAAATATCTACAGGAAGGAGGGAGAAGGAGAGTGCTCTCTCAAGGTGCTGTTGTGGCTGGCTAGGCTGACACCCTGGGGCCCTTCAGGCTCTATGTCCAGGTGGACAGCAAGGGCCACAGAGACTGTGGGAGGCAGCCAGGGGAAACTGCCTTGTGGAGGGGACCATTAGGTCCTCTCAGTGATGAATCAGCTGGGATGTGCAGGGGAGAGCCTGAAGTTGAAAGGGCCACAGATGCTGCCGGTGGAGGAGCCAGGACCTAGCCCTCTGCTCATGCTGGGGAGTGTGGTACATGTGTATTTGCTCCCTGGAAGCATGCAGAAGCACCCACAGCCACCATCGGCAGTGTCCTGGAGGCCAGGGTGCAGGACAGCAGTGTGTGGCTTTGCCTCCATGCTGACCTGGCCCCGCCTCTCTCTTCCCCCTCAGTGCACTGTCCAGGTGAAGTTAGAGCTGGGGCACCGTGCCCAGCTGCGCAAGAAGCCCACCACTGAAGGCTTCACCCATGACTGGATGGTCTTCGTACGTGGCCCTGAGCAATGTGACATCCAGCACTTCGTGGAGAAGGTCATCTTCCGACTGCATGACAGCTTCCCCAAACCCAAGCGTGGTGAGTGCCCTTTCTCGGTTCCTCCCCACCAGTGCCCCTCCACCCCCAGCCTGGTGAAGTGACTAGTGACAGCCGGCCCACTCACGGGAACCGGAGTAGCCAAGAAACCTCCCAGGCCAGAAGCAGTCAGGGTGATGGTTTAAGAATTCTCTGAAGGGTCTCACTGGGCATGCAAACCACTCTTAAGGGCAGCCCCATGCCCAGGAGTAAATGGCCAACACAAAATGAACCAATGGTATTTGGGAGGGTTTTTTTTTTTTTTTTTTTTTTTTTTGTTTGTTTGTTTGTTTTTTTTTGGTCTCACAATGCTTTGGGTTTTTTTTCCCCTTGCAGATCTTTTGCTTGTGTAGCTTGTGGGATTTCTGTGTGTGTGTGAACCTGTGTGTCTCAGTGTCTGTATGTGTTTCTTGTGCTTTCTTTTGGGCTCTTTGTTTTGTCCTATTCTGGTTGGTTTGTTCTTGTTTTATTCTGCATTACTGTTGCTTTTAGATGCCTGCTTGTATTCTAATGAGAGGGGGAAAGGATGTGGATTTGCGTGGGTGGGGAAGTGGGGAGGATCTGAGAGGAGGTGGGGAGGGGAAACTAATCAAAATATAATTTATGAAAAGAATCTGTTTTCATTAAAAAAAGAATTCATACTCTTCAGGGTGCAAAGATTACAGGTACTCTTATCACTACTGTCCTTGCATATATTTTTCTTCTGGGCAACGTGTTACCAAGGCTGCAACATGTGGTTCCCATCACTCTTCCTCACATTTCCCCACTTGCCTCTGGAGCAGCTTGTGGGGGACAGTCTGTTGGGGTTTGTGATCAGAGGTGACTCCCTGTGGAAGGTCCTCCTGGCAGGCCTTGGCAGGTGGTCCCTGCTCAGGTGTGTGTAGGCTGGGTCTCCTTCCTCCATGTGAGTCTTCACTCTGGCTCAAGCTGGGCATGCTCCTGCAGTGCATAGCAGTTTTCTTTCTGTGCTGTGCTGACAGTGGAACGTGGGTACTTACAGCTGGGTCACACCCCAACTCGAGGATGGTGGATTCTAGGCGGGGCTCCACCCTAACACACCCCAGCCCCTCACTGGGGATCCTAGACAGGGCTCCACCCTGACCACGCCTCCATCCCCTCACTGGGGGATTCTAGGCGGGGCTCCACCCTGACCACGCCCCCAGCCCCTCACTGGGGATTCTAGGCGGGGCTCCACCCTGACCACGCCCCCAGCCCCTCACTGGGGATTCTAGGCAGGGCTCCACCCTGACCACGCCCCCATCCCCTCACTGGGGATTCTAGGCGGAGCTCCACCCTGACCACGCCCCCAGCCCCTCACTGGGGATTCTAGGCGGGGCTCCACCCTGACCACGCCCCCAGCCCCTCACTGGGGATTCTAGGCGGGGCTCCACCCTGACCACGCCCCCATCCCCTCACTGGGGGATTCTAGGCGGGGCTCCACCCTGACCACGCCCCCAGCTCCTTCCTGGGGATTCTAGTTGGGACTCCACCCTGACCACGCCCCCAGCCCCTCACTGGGGGATTCTGGGCGTGGCTCCACCCTGACCACGCCCCCAGCCCCTCACTGGGGATTCTAGGCGGGGCTCCACCCTGACCACACCCCCAGCCCCTCAATGGAGATTCTAGGTGGGGCTCCACCCTGACCACACCCTCAGCCCCTCAATGGAGATTCTAGGCGGGGCTTCACCCTGACCACGCCCCTAGCCCCTCACTGGGGGATTCTAGGTGGGACTTTATCATGACCACGCCCCCAGCCCCTCACTGGGGGATTCTAGGTGGGACTTTACCATGACCACGCCCCCAGCCCCTCACTGGGGGATTCTAGGCGGGGCTCCACCCTGACCACGCCCCCAGCCTCTCACTGGGGATTCTAGGCGGGGCTCCACCCTGACCACGCCCCCAGCCCCCTCTGTGGGATTCTAGGCGGGGCTCCACCATGACCACACCCCCAGCCCCTCAATGGAGATTCTGGGCGGGGCTCCACCCTGACCACGCCCCCAGCCTCTCACTGGGGATTCTAGGCGGGGCTCCACCATGACCATGCCCCCAGCCCCTTACTGAGGGATCAGCTACCAATACATATTGTTTTCTTGGGTGTGTATCTTCACAGATGCCACATAGAAAGTTACGCCTGTGCTAAGCACTTCTAAGGGCAGTGGAGGTTTTTTTCTTCTGTTTGGCCTTTTTTTTTTTTTTGACTTTGTGCTTTCCATCTTGATTTTACCTCTGAGTGCTCATCTTTTTTATTTCCTACCTGCTTTCCTTCTTCTTTCTCTTCACCCACCTATCTATTGACCTGTTTACCACTTACCCATCCATCACCACTTTACCCTTCCTCTGCCCAATCATCCATCCTTCTAGCCATCTACACACACACACACACACAGCCATCCATCCCCTATCCATCCATCCACCCACCCACCTATCCATCCATCCATCCATCCATCCACCCACCCACCCATCCATCTATCCATCCACACATCCACCCATCCATCCATCCATCCACCCACCCACCCACCATCCATCCATCCATCCATCCATCCACCCACTCATCCATCTATCCACCCACCCACCCATCCATCCATCCACCCACCCACCCACCCACCCATCCATCCACCCACCCACCCATCCATCCACCCACCCATCCACCCACTCATCCACCCATCCACCCACCCACCCACCCATCCATCCATCCATCCATCCATCCACCCACCCATTCATCCACCCACCTACCCATCCATCCACCCACCCATCCACCACCCCACCCATCCATCCATCCATCCACCCACTCATCCACCCACCCACCCACCCATCCATCTATCCATCCATCCACCCACCCAACCATATAGCCATCCATCCATCCATCCCATACCCACCCACCCACCCAGCCATCTATCCATCCTCCATCCTTCTAGCCATCTACTCAGTCACTCACCTACCCACCCGGCCATCCACCTGTCCACTCCCCCATCTCCCTCCAGTACCTTGGTTCTCCCATCTTAGAGCATGGCAGGTGTAGCTGCCTCACACAGCAGGTATGTGTGGAGGTGTCGGGCAGGTGTCTATCTCCTGATGGCTCTCACAGGTAAGCAACCAGCTCAGCAGTGCAGGGTGCCTATCTGCCTGTGCTTTAAAGTGAGGTCAGCTGGCTGCAGTGGTGCATTCCCCGGAGTCTCTGTACTCCAGACTACATGGTGAGGTCTTTTGTAGCCATCCGGGCTGGTCCTGCTGGTGCCCAGTGCCAGGCTCACATTGGCTTGCTCTGTCTGTGTGGCACTGGCGCCTGCAGAGACCTGAGTCCTCCCCAGCATTTGCTGAGTACAGGTGGTCTCTTCCTCCCTGTCAGCTTTGACCGGTGGCTGAGGACCTGTGATAAAAACCTGTCTCTCAGCCGGGCGGTGGTGGCGCACGCCTTTAATCCCAGCACTCGGGAGGCAGAGGCAGGCGGATCTCTGTGAGTTCGAGGCCAGCCTGGGCTACCAAGTGAGTTCCAGGAAAGGCGCAAAGCTACACAGAGAAACCCTGTCTCGAAAAACCAAAAAAAAAAAAAAAAAAACCTGTCTCTCCAGGAGCCTCCACAGCACTCTTGTGGGGCCTGCCCCTTACCCCACCATAGTTCTGGGCTAAAGTACCTCCCCTATCCAGGATAGGGGTGGTGAACAGTGAGGCTGACTTCTCAGATTGCAGTTCTGGCTCAGGGTGGGGTCAGCTGGTTGCTCTCTGAGTTACTTTTGAGAGCATTTGAGGTCATTGCAAGGTCAGATGACAGGTTCTTTTCATCATTTTTGGTTACCTGAGCTTACTGAGTGCTGGGATCACAGGTGACCCACCCTGCCCTGCAGTGACATCTTCTGTGGCCTGGGCTTGTTCTTTTCCCTGGTATATTTGTCTGTCCTCCTCTTGATCCTGTTGAGTTTGTAGGGTACTGCAATCACCCCCAGGCCTCTCTCACAAGATGGTCCTCTGCACTCTCCCATTCTGGGACCTTGGTTGGGGTGTAAATGAAGCGGTGGTTCCTAATCAACCCTGTGCCTCCATGTCCCCAAGCCCTGGCTCATTGGAAAGACCATTGCTCCCCAACCACACTGTGCTAGTGAGGTTGGACCTTTATCGTTAGTTTTCTCTTGAGCCTAGGCAGGCCTTGAACTAGCCACGCTGCTAAAGGAGACCTGGAACTCTTGACCCTCCTGCCTTGCCTCTGCCTCTGGAATGCTGTGATGACAGATTTGAATACACCAGACATGCATTGGCCACACCCAGTGGTGGAGCCCAGGGCTTGTGCACCTTGGGTAAAGACTGTCTACCAAGTGAGCCACAGCCTAGCCTGTTTGTTGAGACAGGGTGTCACTGTGTTGCCCAGCTTGGCTTCAAACTTTGTGGGAGTCAGCATGAGCCACCACTGCCTGGCTCGTGATTTTTAAAATTTTCTTGAGTCAGGGTCTTGTAGGCCAGGCTAATAAGCTTACTTCCAGTTTGTAGCTGAGAATGACCTTGGACTTAAACTCCTGACCCTCTGCTTTGGAATGCTGGGTTGCCATGTACAGGTGTGTGTCACAGTACCTAGCAAAGCCTTCTATGGTGTTGGTGTGGTTTGTTCTTCAGTGGGATGAAATCCAGGGCTTCTTGTGTGCTAGGCAGTTGATCTACTGCTGATCCACATTATTCCCCTCCTGGGACACAGACCGTCCATGCAGCCCGCCCCTCCTCACATCCTCTCCTGGGACACAGACCGTCCATGCAGCCCGCCCCCTCCTCACATCTCCTCCTGGGACGGAGACCGTCCATGCAGCCCACCCCTCCTCACATCCCCTCCTGGGACACAGACCGTCCATGCAGCCCGCCCCTCCTCACATCCCCTCCTGGGACGGAGAGACCGTCCATGCAGCCCGCCCCCTCCTCACATCCCCTCCTGGGACACAGAGACCGTCCATGCAGCCCGCCCCCTCCTTTACCACATGAGTTCCAGGAACCTCCTCTCATCCAGAGCAGCCAGGCTCATGCGTTAGCCCTGCTCACTTTACCTGGCAGTTCCAGCTGCTTCCTTCTAGTTTGCACTCATGGTACACTGAGGAGTTCGGCCCCGGCCCCTGCTCTCTGGCCTTCATGCAGTAGTGCCTGGCATGTGCTTACCATGCTGTCAGTCGCCTGGGCTCTGCTGCTACTGCTCACCTCCCCGTGCCTAAGTTGCTTCCGTTAAATTCACTTATCTTTAACACTGTATTCTTTAAATGCATTTTTCATTCTGTGTGTGTGTCTGTGTGCATGGGAGTGTAAGTGCCCCATGAGGCCAGGAGAGGGCATTGGATCCCCTGGAGCAGGAATTAAAGGTAGTTGTGAGGGGTGCTGGGAACTGAACTGGGGTTCTCTGCAAGAGCTGTCATCTCTGCAGCTCCTAGAAAATGTAATTAGGTTGATTGATTTGTTTGTGTTGGGGGAGGGCGCCACGGTGCCTGTGTGGAGGTCAGATCTTCTCCTCTGCCGTGTGGGTTCCAGGTCAGTTCGGTGGCAGGATCCTTTACCTTCTGAGCCATCTTACTAGTTTAGATTTCGGCTTCCTTTTGCCCTGTGAGCCCCTGTGGCACAGGGAGTCCCCAAAGAAGCCTGTCGGTCCCTGCTGGACACTAGAGGAGGGTGTGAGGTCTTTTTGGAGCCTTAGACACACAGGAGGGTTCTTCTTGATATGGGTGGGCTGAGGTGTGAGACTTGCTGAGATAGTGACCTGGAGGTCAGAGGCCCTAGGAAACCAGACCTGTCCTGTTGGCATGTGGCCTTGTGTGTGTCTTTGGTGGCTGCATGAGACCTAGAAGGGCCTGTTGAGAGTGGGATGAGTGGTAACAGGACATTACCTCTGCCCTCCATCCTGACGCAGACCCCACTGAGGAGCACTCTGAAGTCCAGACTGAGTGGGCTGGGCAGTGGAGAGTGCGGGCTTTCCCACCTCAGCCGTGCTGTCTGTGGAGAGTCCTGGAGACAGGACTGAGGCAGCCTGTGGCCTGCGGGGTGGAGCAAGGTGTACCCCAGTGTGTGAGGGGCGCAGAGCAGGCTCTGCGGGGTGTGTGGGTAACTTTTGCCGATTGCTCAGTGGACTGGGACCTAGGCACCAGTGCCAGTCTTTGGAAGGAGCCCAAGAGTGGAAAAGTAACGTGCAGGTGGCTGGAGCCAGGTGGCCACCCCGGGTGGTAGAGAGCCATAGTGGGGCTTCTTGGGGAGCCCGGTGGAGGATTCAGGTGATGTTGATTGATCTGTTGTCTGATTGGCTGAGCAGAAGCTGCGCAGTAGGACTTGGTGCCAGACAGCACAGGGGTAGGGTGGGGGAACTTCATCTGCAGCACCCGGTGGGCAGTGGGCCTGTCCTGAGCTGTTGGCAGGTTTGGAAGCTGACTGGAGAACAGCCAGACCTGAATCCCCTGGGGGCCGAGTGGGGGGTCAGGACTGGGGACCTCAGGCGAAACAGTGGGGGTCCTCACGACTGAGGACGGAGAGGAACGGGGTCCTCATTGTCGTCTCCCTCTGACTCTTGCCGGCTCCTCCCCCCGCTGTATCCTCCTGCCTCCTTTCTCCTTGGCCACCATGACTGGCTGTTGTCCAGCAGCCTCACAGGGGCAGGGCGTTTGAAGACTGGGGTAAGCGGGGATGGTTTGCGGACTGTTGTGTCTTAGTATCTTGGGAGGGGCTCCTGAGCCTGCCTGGAGTCCCCAGTGCCCAGTGCTTGTCACTGGATGTGCCCTGCCCTCTGCTGACCAACCACACAGGCCTGCCTTGCCTTCCTCCTGACCCACTCTGAATTGTCACTTCCCAGAAGCCCTGACCTGTAGCACCATTGTCCCTGGACCCTGCAGAGGGCCTGGAGGGCTGTGGTGGGCGGGCGGCTAATGGAAGATTGTCACTTTCTTTGCAGTGTGCAAGGAGCCCCCCTACAAAGTGGAGGAGTCGGGCTATGCAGGCTTCATCATGCTCATTGAAGTGTACTTCAAAAACAAGGTGAGAGACTGGGTGAGTGGGGAGGGTGGAGCGGACACCATGTGAGAAGGGGAGTAGACGTGGGACTGGGGCAGGTGCCTGTCAGCCCAGCTGCATGGGGGGTGACGGAAAGAAAAGCAGAAACAAAAGCTGGGGGTGGCCAGCAGCAGACCCCATCGGCCGAGAAGAGCACGTGCGTGTGGGTCACTTGACCTGCCTGGAGCAGAGAGGGAATGAAGACAGACAGATCTCCAGGCCAGTGCTCTGGGCTGGACTCGGAGTAACAGGAACTGCAGCCGCCCAACAGCCGGGCAGAGGAGGCCGGCTTTATGCACCCAGTGTGACCGGAAGGCGGGCTTTATGCACTCGGCTGGACAGGCCGAGGCGGGTTTAGCTCCTCTCTAGGAGTGGTCTCAGTGGGGAGCAGTTAGTGACTGTCAGCGCCCCAGGGGGGAACGCTGTGGCGCACACTGCACACTGGGACTGCTGTGTGTGGTGTGTCAGCAACGAGGCTTGGCTGTCCCTCTGAGCCTGTGAGTTAGGAAGGACCGACTCACGCCCACACAGACCTACGGACACTCTGAGTGCCCTAGACAGGCAAGTGGGGAAGCTGGGGAAGCGTTGTTAGTCCCTGCGTGAGTGGAGCTCACAGGAGTAGTGGCGGCTGGCACAGCACGCGGCAGGAGCGCCTTTTCAACAACCTGCTTCTATACTGCGCCGCCGCCGCCGCGGTTCCGGTCCTTCAGCGGCCCACGGCACCCAGGCTTTCCCGAGTTTTCACTTCTGTGTGCTGGGGACCTGTGCTATGCCAGTTGTTTTCCTCTGTGTTTCTTATAATTATTTACTCTGTGTGTGTGTGTGTGTGTGTGTGTGTGTGTGTGTGTGTGTGTGTGTGTGTGTGTGTGCATGCATGCGTGCGTGTACACACACTCGAGAGTGAGGCGCACACACACTGGAGGCCAGAAGACAGCTCGTGAGAACTGGGTTCTCCTTTTACGGGGGCTTTGGGATTGAACTCAGGTCTTCAGTGGAGCATCAAGTGCTTTGGCCCAGTGAGCCTTCCCTCTTACGGGCTCTCTCAGATGTTTTGAGGTCTATGATGTCTTGTAGACCCCTTGAAAGGTGGCACGGTAGATTGTTTTCCTGAGGTGTGTATGTGGGTATGTTTACACGTGTGCACACGGAGGCCAGAGAGTGTCTTCAGAGTCTCAGGCTCCCCGCCTGACCTTGTGAGAACAGGGTTTCTCACTGACTTGGCTGCAGTGAGCTCCAGGCATTGCTGTATGTCTCCCAGTTCCAGGACTACAGATCACCCTCGGGAGCGAACTCAGCCTTATGCTTGTGAGTAAAAACTTCAACAGTGGAGCCACCTGCCCAGCCCCGATGCTCAGTGCGAGCACCACACTTCCTTCTGTTGGAAAAGGCCTCTGCTGCTCTGTCCCCCTGAGGCCCCAAGTCTTGGGTCCTTGTTTATACCAGGCCTGCAGGAGATTTGAGAATGGCAACAAACCATTCTGTTGGCAAGGATCTCTGGGGACAGACAGGCTCAGGTGTGTTGCCTCATGGGAGTGAGTGCCATTTCAGTGGATTGCAAGCACACAGAGTCTCAGCCATCCATGGCATCAAGGATGGAGCCAACGTCATGAGTTCCTTCCTCCAGCCCTCAGTGATTGAGCAGCGGGATGCACACAGCAGTCCTTCCTGCTGTGCTCTAGGCATGGGCCAGGGGACTGTCACCTTCCCTGGGGCAGCTGAACCACTTCTGGGCTGACAGGCTCCCGTGTCTAGAGTCTCAAGGGCTGTTTGTAGTCCCCTGTGCTCAGAGGCCTTGTGTCCCTGACACCTCTGGGCCTCTGCCTGCCTGGCCAAGCATGTGGGCCAGTGGGGCTCTGGTTCTTTCAATGGTAAATTTTTTTTTCTTGGGTTTTTTTTTTTTTTTTTTTGGTTTTCGAGACAGGGTTTCTCTGTGTAGCTTTGCACCTTTCCTGGAACTCACTCTGTAGACCATGCTGGCCTCGAACTCACAGACATCCGCCTGCCTCTGCCTCCCGAGTGCTGGGATTAAAGGCGTGCGCCACCCCCACCCGGCTGGGCTCTGGTTCTTAAGGCATTGCTCCTAACCCTAGCCACCCACAGCCCTTTGCAGTTCTCATGGAGCCTGCTGTGCTGATGACAGCGAGGGCGTATGGTGACCAGGCCATGCCCTGGCAAGCACGGCGTTCTGAGCATAGGCAGGCTCTTGGTCGCTACCCAGGCCAGCACTTCAGCTCTGTGGCCATCAGTCCCCTCTACTCCCCCAGTAGTCGGAATCCGATGGCTGCTGGAGGATAGAGCGGTCTGGCTTTCTGAGTGCAAGGCCCTAGTCGGCTAGGGTGTCCGTGTGTCCTTACGTGCTGCTGGTGTTCTCAGTTCCCGGGGTGGGCAGTGTGGAGTTCCTGGACTGGGAGGCTCCTGCAGTGGCCCGGGTGGAGCCTGTTTCCCCTGTTGCTGTCCCGCAGTCCTATCTGAGGCACATCCTCGGGCGGGGCTTCACCCCTGTCCTGCTGTCTTGGACCTTTTAAAGGAGAGTCACACTCACGGTGTTTCTTAGTTGCTTTGGCCATGGTGGGTTGAACCGGAGCCACTGGTCTGCACCGAGCACATTCCTGGCCTTCAGAGCAGAGCTGTGCCCTTACCCAGCTGGTCAAGTGTGTCAGCAGGATGGGGTGGGTGGGCTGCACCATGAGCTTGCTTTCTGCCTCTCATGCTCCTCAGGAAGGGACTCTGAAGCATTGGTTCGTGCTGGTAGATGCTGGTGGAAGGACGACAGGGACCTGGGAGGAGGGGGGGAGCCTGGGAAGAGTGGGGTTCTGGCTTCACCCTCTGAGCAGCTCCTTCATGTCCCATGGTGGCTGCACCATTTTGCTTTTCACATGTGGTGAGACTTCCTGTGTCAGTGTGGCGTCAGCCACGCCTGCTTTGTGTAAACTATGGCCATTCCCATGGAGGTTGGATGGATTCTCTGTTGAGGTTCTTGCCATTCCCTGTTGGCTTACAGTGGCTGGCATCTTCTGGTCACTGGCCACTTCTCTTCAGAGAACACGCCCGCTCTCAGATTTGCTGCTGCTGCTGCTGTGTTGTAGAAGCTCTGTGTGTTCTGGCCAGGTGAGACCGGCAGGTGTCGTCCTTCTGTCCACAGTTGTTTTCTTACTTGTGTCCTCATGTACAAAGACCTCACATTTTTAGGAAATTCAGTAATCTGGTTTTCCCTTTTTTGGTTTTTCGAGACAGGGCTTCTTTTCTGAGTTCAAGACCAGGCTGACTTTGAATTCAGAGATTCACCTGCCTCTGCCTCCCGAGTGCTGGGATTAAAGGTGTGTGCCACCAACGCCCGGCATGGTTTTTCCTTTTTTGTACATGACTGTGGTATCAAATCTGTGACTCAGTTGTTGTCTGAAGTCATAGAGGCTGTCTTAGTTAGGGTTTCTATTGCTTTGATGAAACACCATGACCAATGCAAATTGGGAAGGAAGGGGTTTTTTCAACTTACACTTCCACATTGTTGTTCCTCACTGAAGGAAGTCAGGACAGGAACTCACTCGGGGCAGGAACCTGGAGGCAGGAGCTGATGCAGAGGCCATGGAGGGTGCTGTTTACTGTCTTGCTCCCCCTGGCTTGCTCAGCCTGCTTTCTAATAGAACCCAGGACCAGCAGCCCAGGGATGGCACCACCCACAATGGACGGGGCCCTCCCCATTGATCACTAATTGAGAAAACACTTACAGCTGGATCTCATGGAGGCGATTCCTCAGCTGAGGCTCCCTCCTCTAATGACTCTAGTGTGTGTCAAGGTGACATGCAAAACCACCCGGTACAGAGGCCGCCCCTGGGCTCTACATAAGTTTTGTAGTTGTGGGCTAATTTGGTACTGGGGAAGGAGCCTGGGTTTCACACATGCCCGGAAATGTGTTCTGCCGTGGAGACCCTACCATCCAGGGCAGTGTGGTTTCACTCTTGTTTGTTTTTGAGACAGGATCTCACTATGTAGCCTTGGCTGGCCTGGAGCTCGCTATGTAGATCAGGCTCCAGTTGTCCTCCATTCACAGAGATGAGTCCGTCTCTGGAGCACTGGGATCCGTGGCTTGTGCCATCATGCCCAGCCTCATTTTTGTGTGTGTACATTTTATTTTGTGTGTATGCTCATTGGGGGGCCAGAGCTCAGTGTATGAAAATCCATTCTCACCTTCCACCATGTGGGTCCTGGGGATCAAACTTAGGCTTAGCAGTAAGCAGCTTTACCTCTTGGACCATCTTGCTGGACCAGTTCATTTATTTTAATACAGCCCAGGGTCTCGGCACAGGGAATGAGGCCTCCTACGGTAGGCAGGTTTCTCACTTCAGTTAACCTAATCAAGGCCATCTGCACAGGCACGTCAGAGTCCTGACTCCAGGGAACTCCGGATCTCACCGAGGAGACCGTTAGATGAGCCGCCACGGCCTCACACCTGCGGCTTCAGTGGATGCCTTAGTGCCGTAGCTTAGGTGTGCGTGCTTTCCCATGTACCCGCCCGTCAGCTGCAGTCGGCTTGTCGTTGCTCTAGTGAGCACTTCCAGCATTGGGACCGTGGGATCCTCATCTCACTCCTGGCTTTAGGGGCGGTTCCAGTTATTACCGGGAGTGGGTGCCCACTAAGGGTCTATTGTAAATAGCCATTATTGGGTTAAGGAAGTCTAGTTCTAAAACTGAAAAACAAACAAAAACTTTTCCTGCCCACAGTGTAGCTCAGGGTTTGCACACGTGACCCTGTGCGGTGTCTGCACAGCACCGGTGGGTGTGCACTGGTGGGTGTGCAGGGGCCTCGGCAGCTTCTGTGTCAGTTCAGATAGCTGTGCCCTGACCACTGAGGAGGTGGCAGGGACTAGCAGAGCTTTCCTGTGTCACACCTGCCCTGCCTTCCTGTGCAGTCCTCTTTCGTGATGAAGGGGATTCAGTTTTGTCAAAGGCTCTTTTTCTGCCACTGTTGAGAAAACCACGAGGCTGCTCCCTTCCTGTCTCCAACGCACCACCACGGGCAGCTGTGTGCGCTCTGCCTTGCCCCTGGCCTCACCCTGGGTCTGTGATGTACACCGTCTCACAGCTTGAGTCCGCTTGCTCTCCTAGGGGTTTTCCAGGGTGTTTGGATCTGTGTTGACAGGCAGTGTTGGTCGGTGGCTTCCTGTGGTGTCCTTGGTTTCTGTATAGGTTGATGCCAGCCACATAGACTGTGTTAGGGAATGGCCGCCCTTATTCTCACCCTGCGGACCTCAGTAGGATGGGCTGTTATCTTTGTGTGTTCAGTAGGGTGTGCCAAGGAGGCTTTGTGATCCTAGAGCCCTGTCTGTCTGTGGCAGGATATGTTTAGACCCAAGCTGGTCTAAAATCCACTGTCTTCCTGCCTCAGCCTGCCCAGAGATACAGGGGTCACCTCTGGCCTGTTGTTTCCAGGCAGTTCCTGACAGCTGCCCGAGTCTCTTGTGTGTGGTGGATCTTTTGAGGATCTCTATTTTTTTGTGTGTGTGTGTGTGTGGGGCACATGTCATGTGTTTGAGTGTTTGCTTGCATGTCTGAGCACAGCATGTGTGCCTGGTGCCCAAGGTGGCCAGAAGAGGGTGTTGGATCCCCTGGGCCTGGAGGCTGATGGGTCCTGGAACCAAAGCTGGATCCTCTGAAGGAGTAGCGGCACTCTAGCTGCCGAGCTGGCTCTCTTCTGGGCTGCCGGCTTTGCTGTAGAAAGATGCCTGTTTTCTCCAGCTGACCATCTGTCCATGCCCGTTGTTCATAGTGTGTCTGTCCCCTTAGACTTCTGCTTTACTGTGCGTGCTGTGTGGAGGCCAGAGGTCAACGTAAGTGTCTTCCTCTATCGTGCCCCACATTTTAAAAAATTATTTTACTTTATCTTTTTAAAGTAGGATTTTGTTGGCTGGGCGGTGGTGGCGCAGGCCTTTAATCCCAGTACTCGGGAGGCAGAGGCAGGCGGATCTCTGTGAGTTTGAGGCCAGCCTGGGCTACCAAGTGAGTTCCAGGAAAGGCGCAAAGCTACGCAGAGAAACCCTGTCTCGAAAAACCAAAAAAAAAAAAAAAAAAAAAAGTAGGATTTTGTTTTCTTAAGTATTTTCTTTATTTTTATGTGTATGGGTGTTTTGCCTGCATATATGTCCGTGTGCGTGCCTAGTGCCTGCGGAGGCCAGAAGAAGGCATCAGATCCCTGGAACTGGAGTTAGAGTTGTTGTGAGCCACCACGTGGGTGCTGGGAATGAAACCCGGGTCCTCTGCAAGAGCAGTTGGTGCTCAACCCCCGAGCCACTTCTCCAGCCCCTCTTTAATTTGACGCAGGGTCTCTCACTCACTGAACCTGGAGCTCGCTGGTGGCTGGACAGGCTGGACAGGCTGATGGACGACAAGCCCCAGGGCCCTCCTGTCTATACTTCTCCTTGGCTGAGGTTACAGGCATGTTCCGCCATGTCTGGCTCACACAGGGGCTGGAGATCTGCATTCGAATCTCTGTGCTTGTGGGACAGGCACTTTACCTACCCTCCACCATGCTGACATTTCCTAGTTGTCTGTGATTTGGGTTGTTTGTATGATCTGTTTTAAGAAGCTATCTTATGTTTTTTCTTTGTATTTTATGTGCAAGTGTGTGTGCCTGTGCCTGAGTGTATATGTAGGCACCATGTATACAGAACCTGCAGGCATCAGAAGCCAGCGCTGGGTCACGTGAGTGCTCTCACCGGCCTGCTGTGCTGTTTCCTGGCAGGTTTCTCCAATCTGCCACAGGCCGGTTAAATGTCATCAGACAAACCAGTTGGGACTGAATTATCCCTCTGTCAGCTCTGCTCGAAATGTAGTTTTTCTTTTTATTCTGAGTCAAGGTCCCACTCCGTAGTCCAGGCTAGCCTGGTCTTGGCTTCCTTTTTTTATTCTGAATCAAGGTCTTACTCCATAGCCCAGGCTAGCCTGGTCCTGCCATCCTTCCCCCCTCAGCCTCCTGCACACTGGCATGACAGGCACTACCCTGTGCCCAGCTTCCTGGCGACTCTTGTCTGAGTCTGCTTGCTGAGGAGTGTGTCCCATGGTTTCAGCCTGGCCTGAGGTTCCCCGGCCTCTGCCCTGACTCCATGGAGGGCTGGCAGGCCTTCTTCCTGGGGTCCCACGGCATCTCCCTGTGCTGTGCTGAAGTCTGCGCTGCCCTGGGAGCTGCTTCTCGTGTTGCGGTTCAGAGCGCAGCTCCACGTTCCATCTCCACCTCACAGTCCCCTGCCCCTGCCCAGGGGACCTCGGGCCAGGGTTGTGCCCTGTGTCCCTGTGTGCATGCTCTTCTTGGGGACTGAACCAGGAAAGCCTTTCTCACGGCCACATTGATCTCTGGTTAGTTCTGAGGTAGTCGTCCCGTGCTGCCAGCCACACGCCAGCCCAGTGAGTCCCCGTCCTGGTTTTGGCTGTGCGCCCGGAGGCTGGTTGGTCTGACAGTGAGGACGGGCAGTGTCGTCCCATCTGTCCTCAGGTCTCCCAGGTCTAGTGAGGGCACTGTCCGCAGTCCCACTCAAGGAGTCACATACTCACCGCAGTTGCACACTGTATAGGGCCCACATGTTGGGTCTGTTGAAATCACCCTGGCAACCTCTCATCTGTTCTCGGTCTCCCAGCAGTGGTGTGAGAAGCCCTTGGCTCTGCCTTTGCTGTGTGTGGGTCTGGGCCTGGCTTGGCAGTGGATGCCATCGTGAACACTTGCCACTGGGCTCCAGTTTACCAGGGCAAGATGTCGGTGAGCTGTGGTACTCTAGGCTCCCAGACCTTACATAGGTGTGCTCTGACTCCCTTCTTCGTTGAGGGAATTCCCAGCATGGCATCCCCCACCTGAGCTGTGCACAGTGCCGTGCCCGTGGCTGTCCTCACTGCCCTGCTCTCTCAGTGTCCCTCAGTGACCACCAGTCCTTCTTCCTCCTGTCTGTTGGCTTTATTTTGGCTCAGGGCTTTGTGCGCACTGACTGTCCTCAAGTTCTGTGTGGCCGAGGATGACTGAGCTCTCCTCATGCGTGTGCCCTGTGCTCGCTTGGATTCATCAATTTGCTCTCTTTTCTGAAAGATTGTTTATTTTTGTTTCATGTGCATGAGTGTTTGCCTGTGTGTCTATCTGTGTACCATGTGCGTGCCTGTGCCTGTGCCTGTACAGACCAGAAGAGGGTGTTTGGTTCCTTGGAGGTGGAGTTAGTTATCAGGCAGTTTTGTGTCATGATGTGGGTGCTGGGAACAAGTGCTCCAGGTGGTGGGTCCCTAAACTGTCTCAGGATGCTCCCCCTATCACCCGGGGCCCTCTGACCTTCCACAGTGTCTGCTGCTGTTGAGGTCTTCCTCTTGCTGTTACTTCACTGGCTCCACACACCCAAGGGCCTCCCGGCCTCCGGTCTCTTGTCCTGTCTTCCTTCAGGGTGGAGCACACTTCTCGCTGGCTGCAGCAGGAGTGGGTGCTGGTGCACATTGCGGGGGGGGGGGGGGGGGGGGGGGCGCTAGAGGGAGCGCTTTCTCACCAGGTCTCTGGGAAGGCCCTGTGGGTGTGGGCAGTGAAGCGTAGCTGTAGCTACATGTGGCTTGGCGCTCGGACCAGATGCCACTGGGGCTCAGACAGTCCCTGATGCTTTGGAGACCTGGGCACATAGCAAAGCCTGGTGGCACAGGCAGCCCCAGGGGAGGGCAAGAGAAGAGCCCATAGGACACAGAGGGTGCCCAAGAGCGATGAGGAGACCGTGACAGAGCTGGGGTATGCGTGAGCAGTTGGGAGGAGAGAACCGTTGAGAGTCTGCACACGTGGAGAGAGGTCTGCCAGCTGTGGGCTCGTCTGCAGGCCTTTTCCTGCTCCCAGAGGCTTTGGACGGGAGCCCTGGCAGCGCACCAGCTCAGAGTGTGTCCTGTGAACAGTCCACTGCGTGTCTGCAGGAGATAAGACTGTGACACCTCATCAGAGTCGAGTCTGCAGACCTGCGCTGCAGCAGCCTTAGCGTCTCGTGCACGCGCTTCCTGGTGCCTCGTAGATGGCCAGTGTGTCTGATGTGGGGGCTGAGGGTAGAACCCAGGGCCTCTCACATGCCCTGCTATTGAGCCTCACGCAGCCCAGGTGTGTGTGTTTGTGTCTGTCTGTCTGTCTGTGTCTGTCTCTCTCTGTGTGTCTGCTTGTCTCTGTGTTTGTGTGTCTTTCTGTACGGTTTTCCCTCTTCGTGTATATGTATTTTACTAGTCTGTTTTGCTCAGGATTTAAATCAGCAATCAGGACAGGCCTGGCTCTTTGGCTGGGTCTCAGAGCCTCTTTCAGTCTTCCTCTCCCTCCTCCCCTCCCCTCCCCACCACCTCCCCCCCTCGTTCACTCTCCCTCTCAGCATTGAGTGATGTGGCTTGTCGTGCAAGGGCATGATGCTGAGGAAGGCCCGGTTGTAGCATCTCTTGTGAATTTACCGGACTGCTGACTGCGAGTCTGTGGACCCTAGGCTCGCCGCACACCGGGGTCTTCATGGTGGCTGCTGTTCTCTCACACCAGGGTGGAAAATGGGTTCGGGTGCTTGGGCCAGCCTGGCCCAGAGCCCTTCCTCTTGAGCTGTGTGGACTCCTGGCCTCCTTGGCACCAGCACTGGTCCGGCCAGTTGGGCAGCATTGCAGTTGACTGAAGCTGAGAGGTGCTGGCTCCCTGCCCACTGTGGCGAGTACAGGTGGCCGCGGTGCACGCCCGGGAGGCTGTGGTCAGGCTGCCTGGAGTGAGGCAGCCTGGGGACTGGCTGACGTGACTGGACCTTAGCCTCGGGGGGCCGGTTCACACACTGCTGGCCCTCTGTCCTGGAGTATAGATAGGCACATCTCCCCCTCTCAGATGCTGCGTCTCCCTCTGTCCTCCCCACCTGTCTGTCCTGAGTCAGCGCGGTGACTAACGTGGTAACGCGTCCCAGGCTGTTCTCCCTGTTCCTACATGGAGACCAGGGCTCAGCCGGGAAGGAACTTGCCACACTGGCATGTGGACTTGAGCACCCTCAGGAAAAGTTGTGGGGCATGTGTCTGTAATCCCTGTGCTAGGGATGGAGACCAAGGAATCCTTGGGACGCAGGGACCAGCCAGCTGATAATTGGTAAGTTCCAGATTCAGTAAGACCCTGCCTCATAAAATAGGGTGCAGAGCAACTGAGGAAAACATTGATTTTACACACCCATGTATGTGTGTGTGCATGCATGCACACACGCCCAAGAACTTAGCCCTTTCCCCTTAGAGTCCTTGCTTGCCCTGTTGGGCCAGCTCTGCACAGCCCTTCCAGGCACTTCCCGAGAGCGGCAGCAGGGACGGTGGGTGCAGTTGGCGTGGTCCTCCTGTTGGTGACTAGACGGGTGGTTCGTCCTCTTCCCTCTTCCCGGCGCTGCCTCTGAGCCCCACGCAGCCGTCCAGGCCCTCCGTCAGCTATCCTTCCCCCTGCCGAACACCCAAGGTGCCCAGTTGGTACTGTCCAGTCCCACTCACATGGGGTGCTGGTTCATCTAGTGCTGGGCACTAGTTCCTGAGGCTTGATGGACCCCAGGGCACTGTCAGAGCTCACATCTGTGCTGTTGGCCAGCTGGCTGGGCCCAGATCCTGTGTGCACAGTGGCAACAACCCCTCTTGTGTTCTCCCTGGGCCTGCTCTTGTTTCCCGGGCTACGTCCATTTTGTAGGGAATTCAGGGCGAGTGCCAGGTCATCTCCACAGCGAAGACGGGGGCGGGGGGGGGGGGGGGATATGTGAATGGAGTGATGTCTGAGATCCTGTTAGGGGTGGCCAGGTGAGGGAGCCACTGTGAGATGCTGGCTTCTTGTAGAGGTGGCCAGACCACCTGTTGCACCTGTTCTAGCCTGTCCTGTCTTCTGCTTTGTGTTGTGGCCAGAACAAGGGCAGGGGGGCAGTACCCATTCATCTAGGCCAGCCTCCTGTCTGTTCCTCAGGCTATGCAGAAACCCATGTCTGAGTTTGGGGTCCCCGCCCTCACGGTTACCCTCACCCCCTATTGCCCTTCACTCACAACTCTTAGAGACCCGTCCAGTGTCAGTTTTGCCATTAGATGAATAAGGACACCCAGGGGCCACTCTGCTGCTGTGTTAGGGTGGCACATAGCTGGCTGAGTCCCTGCTATGAGTCACCCTGGGTTCCCAGAGCTTACACAGCTGCCATTGAGCAAACTGTGACCCACACATCCCTGGGAAGCCAGGGCGACCCTGTCCCCTTCCCTCACTTACTAGAGGAGCTCTTGGCAGGCTGGAGCCATGGCTGCCAGAAACAGGGCCACACTGGACTGGTCCTGGCTTTCTGTGTATGGTTGGTTGTTTGGTAGGATAGCTTTTGCTTTCTTGGGAGTTGAGTCTGTTGTAAATCTCATGGGTTAGCTGATGGAAAGCTCACTGTGCTTCAGTGGGTGTTAACGTTCCAGCTGCTGTCATATCTGGGAGTGGGCCCAAAGGCCTCCTGTCACTCAGAGAGGACTGGTCCTCCCTCCATCAGGGATGTTGAAGTAGCTGTGCTCTCCCGCTAAGACATCCACAGAAGGAATCAGAGGGAGAGAGAGGGGCTCTTGAGCCTGGCCATCACACACCCAAGGATGCCCAGCACCTGGGACTGTTGGCTGACTAGACACTCCCCACCATGGGTGGGATGGGAGACCAGAGCCTCTGGTGTTCAGCGTGGAGGTGTCCACCCTGCATGCCCAGTGCTCGGCAGCTATGGTGATGACCACTTCCCAGCAGCCGTGAATGGCTGCAGCAGTTACAGCTCCCAAGTGGGCCTTGGGCATCTTGGATGTCAGGCCCCCTAGCTTACAGCTACCAGTGTCACAGGGCTTGGTCTTCAGGTCTCAGCAGCCTCTGGAACTTGTAGGGACCAGGACCGTCCCTGGTTTCTTGTCCCTGCTCCCATCTCCTCCCCTCTTGTGGGTCCTCAGGCTTGCACGGTCAAGTGCCTGTCCCCGCTGAGCCCGTTCCTGCCGAGCCGCCTTCTGGTTGCAGGGTGAGGTGGGGGGTTCATCTCCATTTTCCTTCATGCTGCTGTCTGGTTGAAGAGGTGGTTTGCCTCCGTGGAACTGTCCTGACACCCATGTCACAAGTCAGTTGTCTGCCCTGGGGATGGGGATGGGGATGGGGATGGTAATGCTCATGCTCTCCTCATCCCAGTACTCAGGAGGTGGAATCAGGAGCATTGGGAGTTCAAGGCCACCCTGGACTGTAGTTTGTTTACACAGCATCACCTGGCAGCAGGGCGTCTAGTCACCCTGAGAACGGTTCCTCGTGGCTGCTACACCACTGCACACAAAGCCTCTGGGTTTTGGTTTCTGTGGTGGTTCCCGAGGACCTCCTATGGTAAAACCATGTGATCTGACCTCCGCTCCTGCTCAGCTTACAGGGTGGCCCTGGAGTGGGAGCAGGTCTAGGTTGAGACCTAGTAGTATGTATTTGGGGAGACAAAGGAAAGAGCCGGAAGTGCCGTGCTGTATGAGGCTTGAGGAAGAGCAGCCTCTGGTGCTCTGCACATTGATGGGCATCCCAGAGGCTCTGCGCCTTCTTGGGAGTGAAGGCCCGTTGTTTCTTTTGTTTTTCGAGACGGGGGTTTCTCTGTGTAGCTTTGAAGCCTGTCCTGTACAGTGCTCTGGCTTCCTGCTCACTGGTGATGGACTTCCATGTTCTGTGTTCTAGGAGGAGCCGAGGAAGGTCTGCTTCACCTACGACCTGTTCCTCAATCTGGAGGGCAACCCTCCTGTCAACCACCTGCGCTGTGAGAAGCTCACCTTCAACAACCCTACCACCGAGTTCCGCTGCAAGCTGCTCATGGCTGGCGGGGTGAGTGTGCCTGCCCACCACCTCTGCTCTGTGCTTGCTGGCTGCTGGTATGGCTGGGCCTGGGGGGCCCTGCACTGGTGGGACCCGCAGCAGCCCGAGGACGTGGAGGGGTCCGTGGACAAGGGCAGACAACTACCGCTGGACTGGCTGCTGAAGGAGAAGGTGGCAAAGCCACCTGCAGTGACCTAAGGTCACAGGGCATGCCCAGATGCTAGGCTAGGCCTGTGATGGTCTGGCAAGGGGTGTGAGGGTACGGGGAGGGGCAGTTGGTGTAGTTTGTGTGGGTGTGGGGGCATGTGGGGGTAGTTTGTATAAACATGGTAATGGTTGATGGTATGGGTATGTGATTATGCGTGGAATGTGTTGTTCTGCTGTATCATGTATTATTTGAGGTCTGTGTATGTATGTGGTATGTGTAGTTGTAGTGTGGAAGGTATGTGTCTTGTGTTGTGCCTGGTGCTCAGAGTGTATGTTTAATGTAGGGGTGTGTGTTCTTTGCAGGTTATATGTGGTACCTACTTATGGCAGCGTGATGTTCTTAGCTGTGTGCGCATTGTGTGTGGTATGTCGGGGCGTAAGGTAGAGATGTATGGGCTGTGTGGTGTCATTTGAGATGTGTTTGAAGTGTGTGCGTGTGTGTCGGGGCTTGTGTGTAGTGGTCTGTGGTGTGTGTGTGTGTGTGTGTGTGTGTGTGTGTGTGAGAGAGAGAGAGAGAGAGAGAGAGAGAGAGAGAGAGAATGTGAGGTGAGTTGTGTGTCTCTGTGGTATTGGAGAACTGTGGGGCTCTTTGTTGATATCTGAGTGTGTGTTTAGCCCTGTTCCCCGGGTCCATGGCAGCCAGGGTATGTTTCTGGCTCAGGCACCCCTTTTCTCTTGGTTCTGTATAGCCGGGTCTCACAGGAACTGCCTTCCTCAGAATGGAAGTGGTTGTTCCCAGTCAAGGGTTTGAGTGGGTTTCGAACCCTGCATGCTGCCTACGACGCTCTCTGCCTGCCTGCATGGTGGTCAGGCAGTGGCAGCCTGGGATGGACTCGCAGACCTGATGCTGCTGCTCAGCCCTCCTGGGATGGCTGAGGGTGTGTGGGTGTGTGCAGAGGCCGCTCCGCCCTGCTGCCCTACACTAGGAGCCGCGTATCCACAGCGTATGTAGGCGGCCCCAGGGCCCCAGGTCAGCTTCTTGGGAGCGTCAGTGTCTCAGGCCTCTCCAAGCCTCTCAGGTGCTGGGGGAGGTATTCCCAAGCTGTGGAGAAGGTTCTCAGGCCATCACCTGCACACAGCGTAGGAGGAACAGGGGAGAGCTCTGTCCAGCCGGCCTTGAAGAGAGACTCCAGTGAGGTCCCAGAGTGCTCCTAGGGACCTGGCTGGCCAGACACTCTGCAGCCTCAGGTGGCCTGGCTATGGGACGATGGCTCTCGGGTGACTCCCAGGACCAGGTAACTGTGGCTCTGTGTTGTTGGCCTTCTGGGTTGTGAGTATCTGTGAGGTAATGCTTGTTGTCCAGGAGCTATGGGCACTGGGGACCTGGAGAGGGCGTCATGTTAGGGTCGTGTGTCCCTGCAGTGGCTCCAGGATCTGTACTTGACTCTGCCCCCGGGGATGAGCAGACTGTGGTCCTCACTGCTCTAGCCGGGCAGTGAGCAGTGCCCAGCTCAGGCTTAGCTACTTGTGGCCTGGGGCTGTTCGCGCCATGTAATCTGCTCCTGTGGCAGCCGGTCTGGGCGCCATCCCTACCTGGCCTCGAGCGTCTTGGCAGGGAACCCAAGCTGCTGGCCCTGGAGGCCAGGCTGGCTGGCAGGTGGAAAAGAATGCAGGCCGTGCCGGGCCATCCAAGTCCATCTGCCCTGTCCTGGAGGCCGCTTCCTCACAGGACCACTGTCCCGGGGCTCGGGCCTCCCAGGTGCTTCTAGGAACTAGTGTTCCGAGCCTCCCCAGCTGGGGACACAGCCTCTGTAGGAGCCTCGCCTCTGTTGTGGTTGGGCAGGCCCCAGTGAGCAAGTCAAACCAGGGCAGGTCAAGTTACTGCCCTCTTGCAGTGTGGTGTCATGTGACTGGAACATCAGCTTCCCCAGATAAAAGGTGTGCTAGGTGTAGAGCCCAGGTGCCCGGGCCGAGGCACCACCTCTTCGGCCAGCCTGAGCCCTTTTCTTGAAGCCCGTGTGCCCCTCCCCACCCCCACCCGCTCCCCCGTCTGCTGCCCTCCACACGGTGTCTTGGCCTCCATCTCTGTGTGAACTTGATGTTTGGAGGCCAGTCCCAAACTGCTGCGGGTGTCTTGGGAGCTGCTGAAGCAGGGCGGCACTTCCTGGGTGTCAGGCCAGTCCTCACCCCAGCCTGGGACCTGAGCTGGCCAGTGCTCGCAGCGGCCCCAGCTCTGGCCACTTGAGCTCTTCTCTTGCCCCCTCTTGTCCTTGGTCCTGTTCTTGGCCTCTGCCTTGCTGCTCAGGCTCTGTGTGGCCAGATGCAGCCACCTGTCCCTGGAGTGAGGAAGGCTCGTCTCCAGCTGCGTCTGCTGATCCCTCAGAAGCCACTTTGCCACACCAGCTTCTGCCTCTCCTGCCGTGCCCCCCCAGCCGCCTCCTCAGCACTCAGGGCGCTCTGTGCCCCAGCTGCATCTCTTGCTCTGCCACAGGCTCTGACTCTTCTTGGCCAGGGCTCCAGTCTGCTGGCCAGAGTCCATCCTGAAGGCCTTGAGGCCGTCTTGGTCCCCTGCTGCTCTCCATCACAAGGACAAACCTGTGACTCTTCTGGGCAGCTGGCCTCCGGCGGCTCCCTTCTCCCTCCCCAGGAGGCCAGCTCCACGGCCGCCGGCCCATCGCCTGGCGCCTGTGGATAACCTCTGTCTCTTCTTTGTCACTAGGTGATGGTAATGCCCGAAGGAGCCGACACGGTGTCCAGGCCCAGCCCCGACTACCCCATGTTACCCACAATTCCACTCTCTGCCTTCTCTGACCCCAAGAAGAACAAACCGTCCCACGGCTCCAAGGTTAGTGAGGTGGAAGGCCAGCGTTGCGGAGCGTGGGCCTGGCCACTGCAGGCCACTGCAGGCCGTTGCCACCGTCTGCTGAGCCCGGCCCTGCACACCTGCCGCCTGCCCCCGAGCCTCTGCTCTCCTTGTCGCTTTGCTAGCTAGCGTGGCAAGGAGTAGTGCCTGTGATCGGCTGCTTACCCTGCGCCCTGCGCCTCTTGAGTCAGGCCTCCTGGGCCTCTTTCCCGTTCAGTGGTCATTTGCCTCTGGTACCTGGGCAGGGCATTTCCATCAGTGGTCCCTTGGCTACCTTCTCGGTTCCAGCAAAGCCAGGCCAAACCTGCCCGTGCCACTTCAGGTCTGCTGGTCAGCAGTGCTGGCATGGAGCCAGTTTGGGGGATGCTGGGAGTAGTGTGCGTGAGACTGAGCTGACTTTCAAGGACACACGCTTCATCTCGTCCCTCAGCCCTCCGGAACGTTCTCACTGGGCCTCCTGGAGCAGCCCCCCAGCCCCAAGCTGGCCAGTGCTGTCAGCACCACCATGACATCTGAACCCAGAACCCCGGGCCCGTCCCTCACCACATGGGGCTTGGCCCTCTTGGGACCCTCGCTGGGTGACTGCTGACCTTGTGTGTGTCCTTCATTCGGCTTTCTTGCTTCACTTGCCTATAGGGCGTTATCAGCGGGGCATCCCCGTGAGACTCGAGCACCCTTGGGCCATCTTATCCATGGGCACCACAGGAAGAGACGCAAGCACCAGGGCAAGCTGCTTCCAGCTCTTTCCACAAGGCTGGCAGGCCTGTGGCATCCTCAGGCTGGTCAGCATCTTGGAGTCCTAACAGGATCCCGATGTCACCCCCACTGACCTTTGGGGGTTGGAGGAGAGGCCAGGCTTTGCGAGCGACCTGGGCTGAGGGCGCTCTGTCTCGGGGGCAGGTCCTTCCTGGTGGTGAGCCTTCTCTAGCCACCGCTGTGGGCGCTGCGCTGGCCGCAGACTGCTAGGCAGCAGTTTCTTGTCTTTGGAGGACTCTCTCAGAAACCCCGCCCTAGAGCACGGTCCAGACCTGAGTGTCAGCCCCGGCGCTGGCCTGGCTGAGCAGTCTCCGGTGGCCTGCGGCAGGAGCCAGGCCCACCCAGCCCTGTCCCTGGAGGCACCAGGCCACCAGCCTTGGCAGCCTCTCTGAAGTGCACTTCTTTACTGCTGAGGAGAAAGGGCAGCGTCGAGCCTGTGACGGTCCCCTCCTCACTGACTGCTTTCACAGTGTTTGAGTTGGGTCTCACTGTGGAGCGCTAGTTGGTCTGAAACTCCATAGTTGCCCAGGCATGGCCCAGGAAAGCGGCTCTTGTCAACCACACACAGCTGTGGGCACATTCTCATCAGCCACTCTTGCCCCACACCCCTGCAGGCTTGTCCTCTGCAAGAGAGGGTGAGGACTGCACCCTTCGCGTCTCTTGCCTCCCTTGTCGTTTGCTGGGGCACAGTCCTCCCACCCCCAGTTGCTCTGGTGCACTCATCGCCAGGCCTCATGCCAGCCTCAGTGTTGTCAGGTCTGCGGGAACATGGCCAGCGGCATGGGCCACAGTCCTGAGGCAGCTTCCTCTGTCCCTAGACGTCTGAGTGGTCCAAACGTGCTGCAGAGCCCTTCTTGCCAGGTGCTCACCCCACCAGCTTGGTGTCCTTTGTGGTCCTTTTAGAGATACCTGGGTCCTGGGGTCTGGCCTGCGTGGGAAGAGCTGGCACCTGGCAGGCTCTGAGCTGTCTGCCTGGCCACGGCCGTACCTGCCTGAGAGGAGGTTAGAACTGGTGGAGGCATGGACTGAGCACTCCAGAGTGGTCTCGGTGACTGGGTGTGGAGAGGGTGTAAGGGAGCACTGTCTGTCGGGCCACGGCCTGCTGACAGTCATCATGGGCACTGGCCTCTTTTCTGGGCCTCACTCTGTGAGGTAGGCACTCCTTCCCGCATTCAGAGAGAACATGGGTGCAGGACAGGACTGCTCTGCCTGGGTGGGGGCTATGCCTGTCAGCCTGAGCCCTCTGGACTCCTAGCTCTAGCTTTAGAATCTAGAACCACCTGGGTTGTCTGCCTTGTGCTATGCCCACCCTGTCAGCTTGGAGGTGCTGGCTGCCCAGCTCAGCTCCAGGATGGATTCCGAGCTCCGAGGACGTGGACTAGGGCCTTGAGAGAGACTGACTACACCTTCCAGTCGGTGCGCCTCAGTCTCCCAGACGGGGGTAGCTGCAGGCGCTGGTGGCCGTGCTGGCCCCCAGGTTTGTGGGCACGGCTCTGCTGTGTCTTGGCTGCATCCTTCTCTGCAGATTCTCTCTCCACAAACAGCCACTTCAGCCTTTGCCCGGCCAGCGTGGCAAAGTCCGGCAGCCCCCCGGTGCTGCTAGCGCGTCTCCCTCACCTTCCCTGCTTGGCCTTGCAGGATGCCAACAAGGAGAGTGGCAAGGCGTCCAAGCCGCACAAGGTGGCCAGGGAGCACCGCGAGCGGCCACGCAAGGACTCCGAGAGCAGGAGCTGCTCCAAGGAGCCGGAGCGCGAGCCCAAGAGCGCCAAGGATGCCGCGCGCAAGCTGCCCAAGGAGGAGAAGGCCCCGGCACCCAAGGCTGCTTTCAAGGAACCCAAAATGGCCCTAAAGGAGGCGAAGCTGGAAAGCCTGTCCCCCAAGGGGGCGTCCCAGCCCCCTACCCTGCCCAAGGCCTCCAGCAAGCGGCCCGCCGCCACGGACTCACCGAAGCCCAGTGCCAAAAAGCCTAAGAAGAGCGGGTCGAAGGGGGCTCGGCGTGCCCCCGGCACCTCGCCCCGCGCCTCCTCCTCCTCCTCCTTCTCCGACAAGAAGGTGGCCAGGGACAAGAGCAGCAGCAAAGGTGACAAGGGGAAGGCAGAGAGTGAGTCTCGGGAGGCCAAGCGGACCCAGCAGCCTGAAGACTCACACTCAGAGGATGAGGCCTCCTTCCGGTCAGAGGTGAGCAGGTGGTGCTGGGGCCCCTTTCCAGACTGCGCTCTCCCCTGCCCACATGGTGGGCACTGAGGTCCCTAGGTGGGATGGGCCATGTGGTTCGGAGCCCAGCCCTGGTGCCACCCACTGGACAGACTGTGGCTTTGGTGGCTAGCCAGACGACTTCAAGATCAACCAGACAGTTCACCCTCTGAGATCTTGCCTTCCTGGTGGATCTTGGCCCTGCTCTCCCACCAGGAGGACACGTGATGGCCACAGAGCCACCTGGAGCTCTTTCTCTGGGGGCCTCCTCTAGCCCACACCTGCCCCACGCAGCAGGGTAAGGTGCGGTCTACCCACTCCTGGGGACTGCCTGCCGGTGTCAGGGCCGTGGGCTCCTAGCTGTAGACGAGTGCTCTGTCCCCTGGAGTTCTGCCTGCTGAGTGCTGGTCACCTCCCACAGTCCTTAGAGAAATGTCTCGGTTCTGTGGAGCCAGGGCAGAGCGGCCTGTCAGGAGCCAGGGCTCAGCTCTGCTGTGTGAAACTGTTTCTGTGGTGAAACACCCTCCTCCCAGGTGCCAAGACAGGGCACTTAGGGCAGCTGTGGAGCCAGGCAGGCCTGGTCCCAGGCAGGGAGCTCGCGGACACTCGGTGGGCACTTCCGTCTCCTGAGGCCACTGCTTGTCAGGCTGGAGCTGAGTGTAGATAGCATGTGACCCAGGAGCACCCATCAGAGTGGCTGCCGCAGCCACGGGGCCTCGGCCAGTGCAGTCTCCGGGGGAAGAGACAGCAGCTCTGAGCAGCAGCTGCTGTTGTAAGCTCGGTGGCCTCGCCACTGTGCTTGACCCTGCTGTCCACACCCCAGGCCTTCCCACCCAGGGCCATGTGGGAAGTATGGATGCAGCAGGGCTTCGGTCAGGCCCATTGGGCACCGCCTGGGCCTCTCTGGTGAGAAGTTTCCAGATTCTGGTAGTCTCTGCTCCTAGGGTCTCTGTGGTAAGAAAGTACCAGGAGGTCTACAGGCCACCACAAGCCCAGAGGCCTTAGAGTGCACCTCTCCCCACCAGCTCCTGGCCTGTGCCTAAGCCTAATAGGTAGGACATCCATCCGTGGCCTGCAAGGCTGCTCCCTTATAGGTGGGGAAATTGAGGCTGGACACTAGAGCCTGCCCTGCCTGGAGCAATGCCCGCCGGCAGCCATCTTTCTGCATTTGGCTGCCCAGGGAAAACAAACGGGGTTGGGTGTATGCAGGGAGGGTACCCCGGCCCCGGCCCAGGCTGTGAAGTCGCACTCGGAGAGCCTCACGCAGACAGCAGTCGTGGTGGCTGGCGCGTTCCTTCGGACTCACACTGGCCACTGGAAGCGGGGTGAGGAGAGGCCTTACAGGCGCACCAAGGCTCCTGTGGGCCCGCTGCAGTGAGCCCTGAGCAGGCAGGGGCCTTTCTGCATGCCTTCGGCAGACTAGGCACTGCCCTGTCCCACGTTTGGGGCAGAGATGAGGGCTTCTCAGCTCTGGGTCCTGCGTTCTACCATGACAGGTGTGTTCTGTTCCCACACTCAGCCTTTGACCAGGGGAGGGACAGGGCCCGGACTCTAGAAGATGTGCTTCCTCCCGTGACTAGCCTCCTGCTGGTGTCTGCAGTAACTGGTCTGTCCCTGCCCATGAGCCTGTGTCAAGATCACCCCACACCCTACACACACCACATTGCACACTGCAGACCTCACACTGCAGACCACACCTTACCGCACACACCATGCCTACCCTCCCAGCAGTCACTAAAGGACTCACATAGTGGCGGCCACTTGCCTTGTCATGTCCTGGATGTCACTGCCCCCTGGTGGCCAAGTCCACCCCGTGCAGCCCCAGGAAGACCAGGCAAGGTGTGCCCTGCTCCAGGTGCTTGTGACACACAACTCCACTGTCACTCCTGCGCACCTAGTGGGTGGTAGTGAGGCTCGGGCAGGGTCTGGACATTTGGTCCCTGTCCCTGAGCCCCGGGAAGCGTATGCTTCCCCGCACCTTGGGGTTGGATGGCTGCTTCACTGCCTCTCCTCCAACTTGCAAGATGACAGTCTCTTCTCTCCCTCTGTGCTGGCCCTGGCATGGGCTGAAGTCGGCCCAGTCAAGCCCAGCCAACGCCAGCTCCAGCTCTGACTCCAGCTCCGACTCAGACTTTGAGCCGTCTCAGAACCACAGCCAAGGTGGGTCTGGAGGGGAGGTGGAGCTGGTGGACCCACGTGGGTGGAGGAGGTAGAGGAGGGTGGAGATGGGCAGTAGGCACAGCCTCGGGAAGAGCAGCCCGGGAGAGGCGTGGCTCCTGAGTGATGGGCCGGGGCTGCTTGTTGCTTCAGAAAGACTGAGCCTGGCCTTGCGCTCTTGGGTCAGACCCTCCTTTGGGCTGGTGTCCCTTCTCCCTGGGCTGAACTCAGTGCCCATGAGGCAGGGAGGCCCATGCTGTCAACCAGGACACAGTTCTTGGTGGTCTGGGGATTGGTAAAGACAAGTGGCTGTACTCAGCAGCGGCCAGGTCACTCCCTGGGGCCCACAGGCCTGGAGCCAGACAGGTGCTCCCTCCTAGGGATGGCCACTCAGCCTCGCAGGCCCAGCCTGTCCTGTCCTGTCCTGTCAGGTCGGTCTCTGTGGGTTAGGCCAGGCTGCTCCAGTGTGCCTTCCCAGGGAGGGCATTTAGGCTGGCTTCTGTGTCCTGCCCCAGGAGCCCAGGCAGGCTGTGGGTCAGGACCAAGCACGGCCAAGCTGCCAGATGAGCCTGCCTCCCATGGTGGCAGCCACCTTTGGAACAGAAGCTTGGCTGGGGGATGGGGTCCTTGAAGCCCATACTCTGCAAGGTTCTTACCCACTGGTTAGGGAGGGAACCAGCTGAATCGGCATCATGTGACCAAGGTAATTGAAGGCTTTGTGTCCCTCTGTTGCCTTGGCAACAGGAATATAAACCAAGATGCCGTCTGTAGGGGACTGGAACTGGGTGCCTCTGGAGGAAGGGGAAGACAGTGGATACAGGGCAGGCTTTCTGAGGCCCTGGACGCCCTCAGAAAAGGGTGCAGGCTGGGTGGGGACCGTGGTCCCAGGCAGAGCAGAGGGGCCAGCTGGGGTTTTGACCTTTGGCTGCTGTGATGGAGGGGTCTTGCAGGCCAGTCGCAGACCAGGAGCCTGAGGCCTGTGAGGAAGGCCAGGAAGGTAGGTGTAGGGGACCCTGCTGCAGGCCAGAGGGACCCTATAGGTGGTGATGAGTCTGGGGTGGCCCTTGGGGAGACTGCCAGAGGCTCAGCTCTCCCCTGTTTGCCCCAAGGACCCCTGCGCTCCATGGTGGAGGATCTGCAGTCTGAGGAGTCAGATGAGGATGACTCATCATCGGGAGAGGAGACCACTGTCAAGGCCAACCCAGGCCGAGAGTCCCGGTGAGTGGGCAGTGCAGTCCTCAGGGCCTGGTGGGTAGAGGAGGCCCAAGTGTTAGGCCTTCGCTGTCAGGGCCAGGCTGAGGCACCCCGGAGCTGGCGAGGCTGTCCTTTTCCTAATGGCCTTAGATGGCATCCACCACCCTGGCTTAAGGTTGGCTGCCTGTGGGAGAGCTGGGCATAGCAGGGTGTGCTGGAGAGCGGGAGGCATGGGTCCCGGGTGAGACAGGGACAGGACAGGGCAGCCTGCGCTTGTGGTGAGCATGGCCCTACCCGGGTCCCTGGAATAGGAGAGCTACCTGGGGTCTCCTTCCCAGACCTCCGACAGGCTGAACAGCGGGCAGTGACAGGCAGAGCTGGGGAGGCACAGCGACCCAGGGCTCCAGTGGCCCTGCTTTAGGGTCGTGTACCCAAGAGTTCACTGTAGAGAGGTCCTGGGAAGTCTGACACATGCTGGCGATGGTCCCTCCCTGTCATCCAGGGCTGCAGCCTTTGCCTGTCCACAGTGAGTCAAGCCCTGCCTACCCACGGGGTACCATACACCCAAGAGCCATGAGATTCAGGCCTGGCTCTCAAGGATCTGGCCTCTGCTTACAGGAGGACTTGACCCTTTGAGAAAGGGGGAAGCAGATTCTTGAGAGTCACACAGTCCCGTCCAAAGGATCATAGTTGTGTGGCTGTCCGGTGGAGACATCATCTTGAGTGTGTCTGGGAGGGCTGGGGTTGTCCCTGTTGTCAGGGAGGATCTCACATGGGGTGGGCAGGCTCCATGTCTTGCCTTGCTGCCTAAGGAGGCCTGAGCTCCAGCATCCCCAGGTCCTGGGGTATTGAGTACAGAAAGTGAGGCTGTGGTTGCCTGGTAACAGCCTGGCCTGGAGCCCAGCACGCGGCCTCAGCAGGAGCCCTGGGCAGAACCAGCTGGGGGCTGAAGGAGGAAGTGCCGTCCTGGTAGATGGTTCAGTGGGTAAAGTCACCTGTCACCAGGCCTGAGGACCTGGGTTTGACCTCAGAGCCCACACGGCGGTGCAAGAAGAACTAATGCTGGGGCCTATTGGAGCCAAGGAGTGCTGTTGAGTGAGTCAGGAGACTGCGGTGGCCACCATCTAGCCTGGGGCCTTCAAGGAGCTTCCGGCATAGCCTGTCACTGATACAGTCGGACCAGGAGTGGATTGGGAAGTGTTGTCCAGCCAGTGAGACCTGCTGGCGCCATGTGACTCAGGGTCGTTAGTTACCCACTGTGGGCGAAGGGTATCTGTCCCTGGACACTCAGGTTGGAGATCGTTCTTTGTGACCTTGGCCCAGCCCGCTCTGCAGCAGGACTGGCGGGGGCTGAGACCTGCTCCAGGGCCTTGGCCAGCGCCACACACGCCTGCTAAGGTGGAGGAGCGGAGCCGGTCGGTCACTGCAGTGTCCAGGGTCAGCGTGGGGTCTCATGCGGCAGCCAGGGGTGGGTCAGACAGCCCGGGGTGCAGGCAGGGCCGCATGAGCAGAGGCCCCCTCCCCCAGTGTGTGTGGTCTGAGTCAACTCCTCCTCACGCCTCCGCCCTCTAGACTGAGCTTCAGCGACAGCGAGAGCGACAACAGCGCTGACTCCTGCCTGCCTGGCCGCGAGCCCCCGCCCCCGCCCCAGAAGCCACCCCCTCCCAGCAGCAAGGTGAGTGGGGCCAGGCTCTGAGCCGGGCTCGGTGGCCATCCTGGAGGGTGGCGGGGGCCATGCTGGAGCTCACAGGTCTGGGGTCCCCGCAGGTGTCCGGCCGGAGGAGCCCCGAGCCCTGCAGCAAACCGGAAAAGATTCTGAAGAAGGCGACCTACGACAAGGTGGGGGTGTCTGGGCCTCTGTGGGCGTGGGTGTGGGTGGGGCCTTGAGCTGGGCTGCCCCCGAGTGCCCCGGCCCATTGCCACACTTGTGCTCAGGCTTACACGGACGAGCTGGTGGAGCTGCACCGGAGGCTGATGGCCCTGCGCGAGCGCAACGTGCTGCAGCAGGTACTGCGCCCTCCACCCCCAGGCCTGGGCACGGGCCTCCAGCTCCGTTCCTGAGCCCACCAAACCCACCTTACAGATCGTCAACCTGATCGAGGAGACCGGCCACTTCAACGTCACCAACACCACCTTCGACTTTGACCTTTTCTCCTTGGACGAGAGCACCGTTCGCAAGCTGCAGAGCTGCCTGGAGGCCGTGGCCACATGACCCCGGCCGCCACTGTGGAGCCACGGTGGGCATGGGCACGGGAGGGGCTGGGCATGAGGGCTGGCCCGCCATGGCTCCCGCTCCCGGTTCCACCCCCAGCTCGCCATGGTGCCCCGGTGCCCCTCAGTGGTTGGTGGTGAAGGGGCTGCGGGCCAGACTTCCACAGGAGGGGGTGACACAGGACACACGTGGCCTGCCGCCCCTCATTCATTCTGCCAGTTTTCCAGTGTGGGTGGGGCTGAGTGGCAGGTCACTGCCTGGGCCCCTCCGAGTGGCTAGGGTGAGCACAGTCTTCCATGCGGTTCACAGGCCGCCCCCCGCTGGCCTGCCTCCTAGCCTCGAGGTCTGTCAGCATGGCCAGGGCTGGCCATGGACACCTGGCTCTGCCTGGCAGACGCCTGTGCTGGTGTCCTGTCAAGCAGCCTTGTGTATTGTGTATGTTCCGGGTGTGTCCAGCAGCTGGGGAGGCTCATGCCAACCCCTGCTGGAGGCACGGAGGATCTCCCCTCTAGATCCCAGGATGCCACTGCCTCTCGTGGCCCCAGGCCAGTGAACACTATGATGGGCACCAGTTTTGGGTCCCCAAGGACCACCTCTGTAGCCATGTGCCAGCCAAGCACCCACAGTTCCCAGGCTGGCTGTGCTTGAGCCCCTGGGTCACCATTCCCCACGGGCCGCCGCCTCTGCTCTCTCGCTGATCAAGTCTTTGAACTTTGAAAACATCAGCTTTTGCCAAATATGATAGGACGGTGTGTGTGAGGCAGGCCCAGCCCCAGACTGCCTCTGTCTCCGACCACATGGCCTCTGCCTCCACAGTGGCCCCGAGAGGCTTTGGCCCTGTGCCCTATAAACTGCCAAGGGCCGAGCCAGCCCCTCCCATGCCTGAGCCTGGAGTCGTCCCCCCCCCCCAGTCGTGTCAGTGTTTGTGCCCCAGCCCAGGTGTTTGAAAGAGGCCTCAGCCCAGCTGGCTCACAGCGCCGCTCTGATGTTGCTTCCTCCCCAGTGTGGGTTCACCCTGGAGGCCTGGCCTCCCAGCTCCTCTCCCTGTCAGGAAGATCCCAGCCTCTAAGGCTTCCCTTACCCCCGGGAAAGGAGAGGCCTCCCCCTGCAGCCCCCTTCCCCCCATTCCCACTCCCTCCATCTGAGAGGAAGCAGGGTTTGGGCTCCACACTCTTCCCAGACAGGCCGACAATACTCTCCACCAGGCGTTTTGTAGCCTCGAAGCCTTTGGTCAGAAGGCCCTGGCATCGTGGCAGCCGTTGGCATCCACATGGAGTGCGCCAGGGTCCCAAACAGCCTCAGCCCAGGGTGCTGTTCTTCCTCTTGTGGTCGCCAGTGGCCCAGCCCTCCTGCTGCCCTGGGCCTTGGTGTCCAGTCCTTCCAGATGCTTCCAAGGCCCTCCTGGAAGCACCCATCTCAGTTACCTCCTCTGGCCGGAAGGTCACACCACTGTCCTCCAGAGCCACTCTGGGGCCCATGCTGGCTGTCTGGAAGCCTAAAGCAGTAGCTTGCATCCAGAGCCCTGAGGGCTCTAGGGACTAGTCCATAGGAAGGGGTGGCACCAGGACTGCCCCCAGTGGGTCCCCATGCTGCAGCCTCCTGAACCAGCTCACAACACTGGGTGCAAAGGTATCGGATACCTGTCCCTCCCCAGGGCTTCACAAGACGTGTCTCCAGGAATAGACACGTCAACGGCCCAGACGAGCCCTGGACAGAGGGACAAAGAGAGCCGTGTTTGTAATGAGCTACAGGGCTGTTTGTCCCGCATTTTAAACTTTTTGTTAAATTGTGAAATTATGGAGGAGTTTTATAGAAAATAAAGAGATGGGAGCAGTGGGTGGCCCACCTTTGATTCAGTCCGGAGTAGCCCACACTAGGCCACAGTCGTGCCATTCCCTTGGGTGCAGCTGTGGAGGGCTGGTTACAAACAGCCTGTAGTCGCAGAGGGGTGGAAGGGCCAGCAGGAGGTTAGAGGTGGAGTGGAAGGTACCCTTTGCAGGGACTCCCAAGGGCTCGTCTCCCAGCTCCTGCACCTTGGCAGAGCCTATGAGCCGCCTCTAGTGTCCCCTCGCTGGGCCCATTTCCACAGACTTGAGCTCTACCCAGAGAGTCAGGAACGCAGTGGCACACACAAGCGCACACCCTCAGCTACCATGCCCTCGGGGCAGCCACCCCGAGTCTTGTTAGCAGGTGGTAGCTGGGGACTCCTGCCATCAGTGGAAATGAACTCTGCTCGGGCCTCTAGGGCTCGACACTACCGCTTGACTCATCGGGACACTGCCTGCCAGACCCTGTCCAGAAGGCTGTTAGTGTGACAGCTGTCACACTGCCCACTCTCCAGTGCTTGCCGTCACCCTCAGGTGGCAGGAGCCTGCAGAGATTCGTAGGCGACCCCAAACTTTGAGGGCTAGGAGACATGTAGAGAAAACTGCTGCATGGGCCTGGGGACCTGGGCTCCATTGCAGAATCCACAGCCAAGTATGTAACTCTGTGTGTGTGTGTGTGTGTGTGTGTGTGTGTGTGTGTGTGTGTGTGTGTGTGTGTGTGTGTGTGTGTGTTGGGAGGTGCTAGTGGGGGGCAGAAAACAGGTCCCCTGGGGCTAGAGTTGCAGGTCATTGTGAGCTTCGTGATGTGTTAGGAACCAAATGTGGATGTGCATCTGGACCGAGGGAGAGTAGCAAGCACTCATCACCACTGAGCCCTCTCCACCCCCTAAACCCACCCCCACCCGCTGCAAGCCAGGAAGCAAGGGGAGGTTCGCTGGGGCTCACGGACAGCCGGTGAGGTCTGTGACTGTTGCCAGGTTCAGTAAGATGCTGTTGTATTTAAAAAAAAAAAAAAAAAAGAAAAAGATTAAGGACAGTTCCCAAGGGGAAACAAAGGTTTGATACCTGGTTTCCACCGGCATACATGTGCATACAGTTTTTATTAAGAACGTATGCACATAAAATTTGAATTCACTAAACTTATCAGAGTTTGTTGGAAATTTGGATCACTGAGACTGGGTAGTTTATAAAGAAGGAAAGGTCTTGTGGCTTGCAGTTCAGAAAGTGAGCTCCAGTCAGGCCGCTGCATCAGCTTGGCTCCTGTTATATTTCGTGAGTGGCTGGAGAGCAGGTGCATGCATGAAGAGAAAGGTCTGAGTTCCCATAATACTACCACAAAAGCCACTCCTGAGGGCTCTGGCTCCAGAACCCCAAACCTCCCCACAGCCATGGAGGACCAAGCTCTACAAGAGAGTCACTGAAAAATAAAATTTAAAAAAAGTGTCCCTGAGGACAGACCATGTTCAAACTGCAGACTGCCTCCCTCTGACCTAGCAGTCATTCTTTGTCACAGTAGTTTGGTTTTGAGACAGTGTTGTGTAGTCCAGACTGGCCTTGAACTCCTGATCCTCCTGCCTCCACCTCCTGAATGCTAGACTGACAAGTGTGCACCCCTACACTGGTCTGCGTGGTCCTGGGGATGGGAGCACAGGGCTCTGCACACACCAGATGAGTGCAGCGCCCATGGTAGTGTTTGCTAGGCTGACGTTCTCATGAGAGCATGATCACGTCCCTGGAGGTAATTACTCCACCCCTCCCCGGCCTCACTCTGTTCGTCCTTGTGTGTTCCTGCCAGTGTCACCTACCTTAGGACACAGTTGCAGGACCATACCGGAATGGCACTATGCTGTTCGGACTGTCGTCACCTCTCCTTGAAATCTTGTCGGCCTCAAGTGTTTTCTTCCAGTGGCAGTGTGAACCAGAGGTCTCCCTGCCTGATGCTGGTCTGGACAGCTGCAGTTGTCTGTGTCCACCATCATCTCCACCCAGACAGATACAAGAACTGTCCATACTCAGCCTTTTTTCTCCTGAAGATGTAAGTGGCTTCCAACTTACAAGTCACACTGGGAGCCAGAAACGTGATCTGTGTGCTTTGGTAGTTACAACTTCCTGGGTAACTGGGTACCTTCCTGGGTAGCTTAAGTCAGGGAGGTTGCTGGGGTACTTGGACTGTGTCCGTTCCAAAGCAGTGTCCCTGGAGGCCCCTGCAGCCTCCCCCTCCCCCAGCAGTAGTGACTGGTAACGTGTGGACACTGCCTCAGGAAACTTGTTTCTTCCAGAACCTTCTGAGTATCATTTCTTCCTGCATTTTAACGAGCCTTACAGGACACCCAGGTGGTGCGCTCCATTCCTCTGTTGCAAATTCTGTGCACAGGCTGCCTCAGCTGACAGGACGTCCCCTGTGGTCCCTTCTACCCCCATCAGAGCTTGCTCATCTATGTGTCCCCAGGGCTACTCCAGCACATGCCTTTAATCCCAGCACTAATGAGGCAGAGACAGATCTGTGAGTTTGAAGCCAGCCTGGTCTACAGAGCAAGTTCAAGGGCAGCTTGGACTACACAGAGAAACCCTGTCTCTGAAAAACGAACAACGAACAAAGAGTTCAAGCTCATCGCTGTAGTTTGAGGTGTTGAGACCCTAGGTGGGGGTGGGGGTGGTCCCAGCTGGTTCTGGTGAAGACAGCGTGAGATCTGAGTCTACCCACTAAGTTCCATGCCAGCGGCTGCTCTCAGGTGCCTTTGTTGGCCTTGATTGCACCAGCTGGGAGCATCTGCACCGTCCCTAAGGAGAACTGTCTCAGCACTTCCTCAGTTTCTCATTTAGTACAATGTATAAGTGGGTTGGGGAAGTGGCTCAGTGGTTAGGGCTGACTGCTATGTTTACTTGCCAGCATCCCATGTGGCAGCTCACAACCCTCTATAACTCCAGCTTCAGCCTGGAATCCCCCAGTGAGAGGCTGGGGGCGTGGTCGGGTGGAGCCCCGCCTAGAATCCTTCAGTGAGGGGCTGGGGGCGTGGCTAAGAACTACCCTAGTGTAGGACATGGGCTCCAGACTGCAACAAAAAGAAAGTGTGGTTTTCAATGTAAGAATGAAGTCTGAGGTGGGAGCCATTTCAGTTTGGGAGTCTTGCTTGAGGTGTCAACATGAGGCCTGGGTCACGCTGTGCAGTGTCCCAGACCTCCACCCACTCCACACCAGTCATGACAGCCAGGTGTCACCCAGTGTCCCAACACAAAATCACCCCTGGGTGAGATCCACCGCTTTAGTGAACACATTTAATTATTCCTTTACAATTCAGACCCCAACACTAGAGGGCCTTCACCCAGGCCCTCACAAAGAACACTTTCCCCACTGTAGAAATTGTTCCTTGACAGCAGGATGTAAGACACGAACTACCAGCACCTGGGCGAAGATTGGGGTGCACAGGGCTGCTAAGAGCTCGAAGCCCTCTCATAGAATTTCTGGATTTCCTCCTGGTATATCTTGGCCACAGTGGTCCTGTTCAACTTGGACATGGGCCCTGTGGTAGAAGCAAGGCTGTGGTGAGCCTCCTCGAATTCCTCCCCCAGAGTCCCCTCTCAGAAGCCTGAGCCATCAGAGGGCCGAGTGCATGTTAGGGGTAGGAGAGGAAACTGGAGAGTAGAAACCCACTCCAAGACACCCCCTGAGTTCTCTCCTGCAATCATAGGGGCAGTGGATAAAATGTAGGTATGGAGATGCCACCTCAGGGACCTGTGTTCCAAACAGCCTTGGGCTGTATTTTGTGGGTTATTATATTCCAGTCCAGAATCTAACACTCTCAGATGCTGCCTCTGCACCCCAGAAAGTGAAGAATTATGTCTGGAGTTGTCCCATCTTCAGTTGAGAGGAAAGTGTTGGAGTTGGGTTCAGCACACCACATTTTATACAAGTAGGGCTTGGATGTGGGAGATGTTTTTAAAGATTTTATTTTAAACTGTGTGTCCGTGTGTGTGCATATGCTTGCAGTGCCCCTAGAGACCACAAGTGGGCATCAGATCCCCGTAGTTGGAGTTGACAGGCAGTTGTGAATTGCCCAGTTTGTGTGGGGGCACTGGGAACTGAATTTGGGTTTTCTGCAAGAGCAGCATAGTGCTTTTAACCTCTGAGCCATCTGTCTAGCTCCAGATGTGGGAGTGTGTGTGCTCATCTGGCTCAAGGAGGGTGTCAGATGTCATGTTCCATCACTCACGCAGGGTGTCTCACTCAACCTTGAACTAAGCTGGTTGGCAGCAAGCTCCAGGGATCCTCCTGTCCTTGCCTCCACAGCGTGGGGTAACAGAGCTGCACCACCACACCTAGCTCTTTAGGTGAGTCCTCTGGTCCTCGTGCACAAGCTCCCGTGGCCACTGAGCATCTCTGAGCTCTCAACGTGTTTTGTGTTGTTTTTCTCAAGGCAGGGTCTCACTGTGTGGCCCTGGCTGTCCTGGAACTCACTCTGTAGACCAGGCTGGCCTTGAACTCAGAGATCTGCCTGCTTCTGCCTCCGGAGTGCTGGGTTAAAGGCGTGGGCCTCTACTTCTTGCCTAGCCCCCTCCCTTTGAAACAGTATTGTTCATTGGCCTGGTGCTGGCCAAGTAGTCTGGGTTGATGGTCCAGGGAGGACCAGGGATTCTCTGGTCTCAGCCTCCCCAACATTGGGAGACAGCTCAGTGGTTAGAGCACCGGTTGCTCCTGCAGAGGGCCTGGGTTCAGTTCCCCACACCCATATGACAGCTCACAACCACTTGTGACTCCAGTCCCAGGAGATGTGGTGCCTTCGTCCGGCCTCTGTGGGCACAGGACAAGCATAGTAAACATTCATACATTCAGTCATACACACAAAAATAAAAGGAAAAATTTTAAAAGGCCAACAGCATGCCCATGGTTGGTTGGTTGGTTTGTAACATGGGTTCTGAGGAATCAAACTCAGGTCTTCATGACTGCAATCAGCATCCTTACAAATTGAGCCGTTTCCCTGGCTCCAGGCTTGTTTTTGAGACAGGGTCTCTCACTCTATCCTGGGCAGCCCTTGAACTCCTGATTCTCCTGCCTGGCTCCCAAGTACTTGGCTGACGGATGTGTACCTGTGTACCGCCACACCTGTCTTAAATGTGTTTTGTTGCAAAAATCAGCTAAAGCCACGTGACCACAGACCCTTCCTGTACTCAATGGAAGCCTGGGGCTAGGAGGCTGAGAGGGTCCGTGGCCCACCTGTGACTGCCATTAACTCACCAAGCTCCCCGCCGCCAACAGAGAAGTCATTGTCTAGAATGACCCACTTAATGATCTTGGTGCCTTCCGAGGGTGCCTCTGCATTCACGTCTTGGATGCCCTGGCTGATGAACTCTGTGACCAGGGGGTCACGGTTATATAGGACATCTGCCAACCAGGTGGCCTGGCTCCGCATCTTCCGGCAGCAGGCCACAACCTCACTGGTCAGGGCACTCCGAGCCTCTCCAGTCTCCGGGTTGATCTGACACTGTGGAGGCAGGCAGAGTTGGTGGTGTTCTGTGAACCCCCTTCAGGGGCCATGCCCATGGCACGTGGGTCCTCCGGGGTACACGTGCCAGTGCATCAGAAAGCCCTACTGATCCCACTAGGGAGGGGCAGAGCGTGCAGCTCAGAGGTCATGCAAGCCTGTAGAGCAGGCTTCTGGGACTTGACTCGATTCTCTCCTTCCAACATGTGGGTCCTGGGTATTGAACTCAGAAGTCGTCAGGCTTGGCAGCAAGCGCCCTTACCCACTGAGACAGCTCTCAAGCCCATCTTCCCCTCAGCCAGGCTCTGATTGATATCTTCAACTTGGTACCTTGATGCTTTGAGGGACACCGGTCTACAGGGAAAACCCTAGATTCTTCTACACACTCGGGCACTCTACACTCCTCCCTAGAACCAACAACTGGAGCTGTGGTGTGACTCCACATGAAAGCTGCCTCAGGGCACATCTTCTGTGTCAGTGGACCAGGATCCTGGGTCACTGTGAGAACACACTCCTGGGTCTGTCAGGGTTCCCAGAGGCTTAACTGAGATGAAAAGGCCCATTCTGAATGTGGGCAGGAATCCCTGGAGAAAGCAGGGCTGCGAGGTGATGTGGGGTGAAGGCCTCACAGGCTGAGGGTGTGAGCTTCATCTCTCGAACTGTGTACAGGTGGGAGGAAAACACTCCTCAGACCTCCACACAGGTGCTGTGGTACATGAACACAGATACCCACAATAAGAAATGTTTAAAAATAGTAAGCCGGGAGGTGGTGGCGCACACCTTTAATCCCAGGACTCAGGAGGCAGAGGCCAGCCTGGTCTACAGAGCAAGTTCTAGGACAGCCAAGGCTACACAGAGAAAGCATGTCTTGAAAAACCAAAACCAAATTTTGTGTGTACATATGTATCTGTGTACACGTTCCTATGTGCATGATGGATGGAAGTCAGAGGTCAGCATTAGGTGGCGTTCCCCTGGCACTCTTTAATTGGAGGTAAGGTCTCTCACTGGCCTGGAGACTCACCAGTCTCCCCAGCACTGGGATTATAAAAGCCCATCATGCCCAGCTTCACATGTGTGTTAACACTTTATCCATGGAACATCTCCCCTGGCCCTCAAATCGCTTCTGGTTAGGTATTAACCACAGTGACAAACGCCACTAAAGCTGTGACTAAATGACTGAATGACTCCCATCTAGCCCATCCTCATTCCGTACTGTCAGAGTCTTGCTCCGTGGGAGCCGCCGGGTACCTTCATTGTGAGGAGGGCACACAGGTATGGGGCATCCTGGCCCACCACCATCACATAGCGCACAATGGGGATGCGCATCTTCACTCGCTCCTCGATGGGATTCGGGTTGATGACTTCACCTGAGCTCAGCGTGATCATATCTGTGGCAGGAATGAGAAAGGTTTGTCTCTGAAAAGGCGCACCAAGTGGCTTACAGGGGCTGGAGTGGGGACAGCCCGTCCTCCCCTCCTGGGGGCTGGGGCCCGCTGTGCCTTCCATGCGTCCTGCGCAGCCTGTACCTCTGTGCCACGCCCCTCACCGTTGACATTCCCCATGACATAGAGGAACTTGTCGATGTCCAAGAAGCCCAGGTCGTTGGTGTGCAGCCAGCCGTGGCTGTCCACCTTCTTCTCCGTGGCTTCTTTGTCGTTGAGGTACCCCATGAAGATGTGGCGGCCCCATACACACAAGTTCCCCACGCCGTCCTGGTTCTCCTTTTCCACCTTTGTGTGGGAGCTGGGAAGTGCCTTCCCACTGCTGTGGGCGTGGAGGGGATAGCAGGGCTGGCATGCTCCCCCACCAGGACACGATACCACTCGGGGCCCACGCCTTTTATCCCAGCACTTAGGAGGCAGAGACAGGTGGATCTATGAGTTCGAGGCCAGGCTGGTCTACAGAGCGAGTTCCAGGGCAGGCAGGGGTACACAGAGAAACCCTTCAAAACTGCTGTGCCTCGCTTTATGCACAACCCGAAGCAATGTCCACAGAGAGACCGTCTCCCGGTCTGTTGCCAGGCTTGCCCTGAGGGAGGCTGCCTGCCAGGTGTGGATACCGTGCCTGCCTCTGCTTGGCGCTCGGGAGGGGCCTGAATCCCACCTCCTCCCACCCCACCCCGCCCCACAGAGGGAAACATCCCGGAGAAATGTGAAGGGAAGCCTCGCCCACCAGGCGCCGGGGTGGCCCGAATCCCGGGGACCCCTGACCCGCCGCTGTCCCGGGGAAGACAGAGCCCTATCCGACCCACCTGGGGAGCCGGTAGGCCTGCTGGCTGGACAGAGTGTGCAGTCCGGTGCACTCGCTCAAGCCGTACACCTCAAAGATGGGGATGTCCAGGCCGAGGAAGAAGTCCACCGTGGCCCTCGGCAGCCCCGAGCCCACGTTCAGGAACTGCTGGCAATGGTTGAGACCCAGGAATTTCCTGGCAGGGTCAAAGGTCAGCTTCTTGGCCAGGCCGAAGCACAGCGGCTGGTGGATCTGCCTTTAGAAGCGGAGCAGCAGCCACGAGTGACCACTGTCCCGCCCACCCCGCCCCCGGGTCCCCTCCCCCAGCGGCCGCCCCCGGGTCCCCTCCGCCCCGCCCCCGAGTCCCCTCCGCCCCGCCCCCGGGTCCCCTCCGCCCCGCCCCCGGGTCCCTGCCCACCCTATCCCCCCGGGTCCCCTCCGCCCCGCCCCCGGGTCCCCCTCCGCCCACCCCGCCCCCGGGGCCCCTCCGCCCACCCCGCCCCCGGGTCCCTGCCCACCCCGCCCCCGGGTCCCCTCCGCCCCGCCCCCGGGTCCCTGCCCATCCCGCCCCCGGGTCCCCTCAGCCCCGCCCCCGGGTCCCCCTCCGCCCCGCCCCCGGGTCCCTGCCCACCCCATCCCCCGGGTCCCTGCCCACCCCGCCCCCGGGTCCCCTCTGCCCCGCCCCCGGGTCCCTGCCCACCCCATCCCCCGGGTCCCTGCCCACCCCGCCCCCGGGTCCCCTCTGCCCCGCCCCCGGGTCCCCTCCGCCCCGCCCCCGGGTCCCCTCTGCCCCGCCCCCGGGTCCCTGCCCACCCCATCCCCCGGGTCCCTGCCCACCCCATCCCCCGGGTCCCTGCCCACCCCATCCCCCGGGTCCCTGCCCACCCCATCCCCCGGGTCCCTGCCCACCCCATCCCCCGGGTCCCCTCTGCCCCGCCCCCGGGTCCCCTCTGCCCCGCCCCCGGGTCCCTGCCCATCCCGCCCCCGGGTCCCCTCCGCCCCGCCCCCGGGTCCCCTCCGCCCCGCCCCCGGGTCCCCTCCGCCCCGCCTCCAGCGCCCGCCGCACCCGAGCAGCCGCCTCCTATTGGTGCTGAGCCCCATGTGCATGGCCCAGCGGTCGATCCTCCTGCGGAAGGCCGTGGCATCCAGGTGCTTGGTCTGCAGGCTGTCCAGCATGCGGTCCCACACCCACGGGATGCCGCAGAACGTGGTGGGCTGGACCTCGCGGAGCATCTCCGTCAGGAAGCCCTGGATGGGGCGGGATGGGGCGCTGGGGGACCCCCATGCACACCAGGGTCATGAGGCAGTAAGCTTCAGCGTGGGGCCGAGGACAGCGCAGGTGACAGGCAGAGCCACACCACCGAGGCCCCTGCCCCCGAGTCGGGGAGAGAAGGAAAAAGGGCCAGAAAGGCGGGGGCAAAGGCCGGGGGGCGGGCAGAGGGAGCGCTGCAGCCGCCTGCCCCCTGCTCTTGCCACTTCGACCCTCTGCCAGAGCTGGCCTAGCGACAGCGAAGGATCCCCTGCCCCCGGTCCTTCGCTGCCCAGATCGGGCCACTGTCACTCTCACCCCCAGAGCTCACCGTGCCAGGGGCTCGTGCTGGCCCGCTCCAGTTCCCTGCCTCTGCTGAGGGGAAGTAGACTGTTGCAGCCACGGAGATGGCCACCCACACATCCAAGATCTGGGCCCCCGCGAAGCAGAGCGGCAGGTAGCTCACAAAGATCTCCTGGCCATCAGGCGGACACTTGAACTCCAGGCTCTGAACGGTGGCCGCTGTGGTCCATGTGATCTGGAAGGTACCTGGCTAAGTCAGCCTATGTTCCTTAGTTCCAAGAGCCACCGCGCCGGGCCGGCGCCCCCCACCCCCACCCCCCGACCCCCCGGGGAGCATCACTCACATTGTCGTGGCTGAGCATCATGGCCTTTGGGGCCCCGGATGTGCCCTGGTTGTATACCAAAGCACAGCACTGGTTAGGCTTCTGTGAGTCGATGACTTGGTCCAACTTTTCATCCGAGATGCCATCTGCGAGGTCCAGGAACCCTTTCCACTGTAGAAAGGCTGTCCAATGGGTTTTGGGGGAGTAGAGGCTACCCCAGAGACACCCCCCGCCCAGCCTCAGCTCCATCTGTACACTGGAATATTAGTCATGAAAAGGAAAGGCATTCCATACATGCTCCAAAGTGGAGGAGCTCTGAGAAGATAATGCCAGACACATAAGGACACCCACTGAAGAGTCCCACTTTGGCTGCTCTGGACTCTCCATGCCACCCAGCCCCTGGCTTGGCCTCCGCGGCTGGGCCTGTGGGCTGGCTTTCTGACTCCCTGGGCGTACCGAGTATAGATTTGGCTGTACTTCCTGGATGTCTTCTCTGTATTGTATGATGGCCTTGAGATGCTTCAGGTAGCCCTGGATCTGGAGGACGCCATGGGGTCAGCACCAGCAAAAGTGGGACTCCTGTAGCTCAGGCTGAACTCAAACTCACGACGTAGTGGCAAGTGACCTTGACATTCTGACTGGCCTTACTGCCACAGATGGTTTCTGTGGTGGTGGGGGTGGAACCCAGGGCCTCATCCATGCCAGGAGAGCACTGTGGGTCCCACTGAGTTCTGTGTTCTTTTAAAAAATATGTGTGTGTGTGTGTACACATATATTCTTTTTAGTTCTGTCACCTGTATGCATATGTGCGCCTGCATGGCTTATGTGCAGTGTGGAGGCCAGAAGGGAGCGTCTCATCCCTGGAGCTGGAGTTCCAGGTGGCCCCGAGCCGCTGTGTGGGTGCTGGGAATTGAACCTGGGTCCTCTGCAAGAGCAGCCAGCAGGATGCTGCAAGTGCTTTTAACTGCTGAGCCAGCCCTTCCGCCCCTGTCCTGGGTCCTGAACACGTGAAAATACACGGTTACTCCACTTTAAACCATTTGGTTTTCTACTTCATGGCGTGGAGCCTACGCACACTGAGCAGGTGTTCCGCTGGTGAGCCCCCCCTTTCTTTCCATTCATCCTATTTTATTTCATTTCTGTTGTGTGTGTACATACACAAAGGCCATACTCACACCTTCACGGCGTTGGTGTTTTCCTCTATTTCTCTCCACGGGATTTTTAAAATTTAGTACTCCTGTTGTGTGCATGATGCAGGCATGGGCATCCCAGACCCCACGGATCCGAGAGAGTACCACACACCTGAGTGGAGGGGCACCACTAGCCCACTCCAGCCTGTGGCTCTGGCAGGCCTTGCCCTTCCCCCCATTCCGTCTGCCTTGCTAAAAAACCGTTAGATTCCATTCCTGAAGCCGCACACCAAGGTCCGTCCCCTTATCTGCCCCTTCCTCCTCCTGAGGCTGACCACCAAGGTCCGTCCCCTTATCTGCCCCTTCCTCCTCCCGAGGCTGACCACCAAGGTCCGTCCCCTTATCTGCCCCTTCCTCCTCCTGAGGCTGACTGCCAAGGTCCAGCTATCAAAGTGTTGGAGTCCAGCAATCAGAAGCCTCCTTTGGCTTACATAATTAACATGTTCATTTAAAACTAAACACCTCATTCTAACACAGAGTTTCCCATTTTACCTTTATAAACCACCACTTTCCTATTGGCCATGTGTGTCTCCTGTCTGTCCAGAGGCGGCCCTTTGTCCTCCAGGACAAATACCCAGCCCCTTCTCCCTCATCCTCTGTCTCCTGTGTTTGTCTCTTATTTCCCGACTGTCCCTCTGGGCAAATGAATCTCCTTTGTGCTGACAGCTTGGTCTTGTGCCCGTATCAGTCCTTTTACCGACGGCATCCCAGACCCCGTGCACCCCAGTGACTCTCACCTGGTTAACTTTCTGCAGCTGTCTGTCATTATCCACCACGAAGATGTCCATCTCTGAAGCCTCGGCGATGACCTGGCAGACTTTCGGTGAGTTACTGCACAAGATGCCCACAGAGATGCCGCTGGAAGCAGAATTCAGGAGCTGAAGATCCAGTGAGGAGGGCTTTGGGTAGCTGTGGGACTCTTGGGGGTTCTCCAGACACCCTTGGAAGGTGGGGCTCAGGGGCACCCCTTTCAACGCTTCCACAACTGTTCAGCGTGAGTGTGGGGAGGGCTCAGTGCTAGGACGCTGAAGGAAATAGAAAGTACGTCTAAAGGGGCATAAGCGTTGGGCTCCGGAGGGTATATAGGAGTTTGATGGGGAGAGAATGTCCAGGACAGAGAGACGAGCGTGCTAAGACTGTGTCATCGTCAGAGCTCCCCGAACTGAAAGAACACAACCGACTTCCACAGAGGCAAGACCCCAAGACACTCAGAGGACAGGCCGGGTGCCCCTTACCCTGCCATGATGGCTCCAATGTTGGCAATCACCCACTCCGTGGAGTTGAAGCCCATGATACCCACGCCATGGAAGCGTTCCAGGCCCACCTGAGGGAGGAGACACCTTTGAGAGACTCAGCTATCCTCACCGTGACTTAACAGGAATCTGCAGCTGAGAATCTCAGTGTCCTTCTCTGGACCATTGTCCACCAGCTCCAGGTACCACAGAGTAGTGATGCTAAGCAGGGCATTTCCACCACACTCTTCTGTTACCCATCCATCCACCTGCCTGTCATCCATCACATGCTGTCAGTTCACCATCCACCCATCCACCCCTCAACTCCTCCATCCACCCATCCACCCATCCACCCCTCAACTCCTCCATCCATCCATCCATCCACCCACCCACCTATCCACCCACCCATCCATCCATCCATCCATCCACCCACCACCCATCCACCCACCCACCCATCCATTCATCCACTCATCCACCCACCCACCCACTCATCCACTCACCCACCCACCTATCCACCCACCCACCACCCATCCAATCATCCACCCACCCAGGCACTATCCATCTTTGATGCTTTCCCACCTCATCAAGCTGCATCTTTTGCAGAGAATGTGCCCTCTGGCCCGGGGCCTTTGCATGCTCTGTGCCCTTGGCTCCTTCCCCCACTTGGTTGAAATTTTACTGTCTGTCAACCCTTCCTTGGCCACCACACTTTAAAAGTCCACCCCTACCTCCTGCTCTTTTCCTCCTTTCTCCAGCAGGCTCCGGATCACTGATCCTGACCTTATTTCACAGGCTGACTGGACAAGTCACTTCAGCTTTCTTTTTTTATGCCCTTCCCTAATCTGAAGGGTGGGCATATTAAAAATTCATTTATTCAACAAACGCCAGAGGGTGGAATGGTAGCTTCCCATGGAACCAACCAACAAAGATGCCATCACGACACCCGGTAGCCAGAAAGACAGGGCAAGGGGGGCCTGGGAGATGGCTGTGTTGGCAAAACTCACCGGACCCGCTCAGTCATGCATGGGCCGAGTGCTTTTCAAAGAATTCATTCTTTCTTAAAAGATTTTTTTGTGTGTGTGTATGTGGATGTTTTGCCTACATTTGTGACTGCACCACATGTACCCACAGAGGCCAGAAGGGGCGGCGGGTCCCCTGGAGCTAGAGTGACAGACAGCTGTGAGCCGCCACAGGGTTGCTGGGAATTGAACCCTGGTCATCTGCTAGAGCAGCCAACGTTCTAACCGCCGGGCCACATCTCCAGCCCTTACTTGTATATATTGCATGTAGGAAAGCATACAGTATGCACATAACACATGTGCCCCGTGTGAAGGCTTTCATATTTATGAATATGCACACCCTAGATGTCAATAGTATATGAATATATTTAACTGTATGATACGACTCCGTATACATGTGGTAGACCTGATAAAACTCTGCATTTTATACACATACAACATTAGAATACATAAAATATATATGTAATACAGAAACATGTAAAGCTATCCTCGAGGTCTCAGTACACACGCATTAATGCACGTTGGTATGCAGAATGAACCTTGTACATGGGGAAACTGAGGCACAGAGTGGCAAGGAATCCACGTGACTAATGGCGGTGCGATGATGCTCAGTGGTGCGAATGAGTAACCAGAAGCGAAGCACCAGGCAGTGGTCAAGTCACGCGGTCCCTTCCCTCGCTCGCTCGTGCGCGCGTGCCTGCACGCGGGCAGGCAGGGCGTCGCGGTTGCGCAGGCGCAGGCGCAGGCGCGGTACCTTGAGGAAGGCCTTGGCTGCGCGGCGGCAGGCCTCGTAGTACTCGATGTAGGTGAGCAGCTGCCAGCTCTTCTTGTACTTGGAGCCGATCGCCAGGCAGTGCGAGTACTTGGTGGCAGCGCTCATGATCAGGTCGGGCACCGTGGTGGGAGGCTCGTCCTCCGAGTTCTTGCCCAGGCGCAGCTTCACCTCCCCGTCGCGCTCCGTGGTCCAGTAGCAGCTGCCTGCGGCGGGCGGCGGCGGGGTCGGGAGGAGGGATGGGGTTCCCGGGAGGACCGGCGTCACAGTCCCCGGGACAGGAAGACAGGGGCCCAGAGGTCATTTCCCCCGTGAGGACTGGAGGACCGAGGACGTCCGAGAGGACGGGCCGGGCCAGGGGTGATGCCCCGACCCGCAGGAAGGAGGGCATGGAGCCAGGGTGACCGCGTGCACAGGGCCACGCGGCCGGCAGGGATGGTTGGTGGCCACAGGTACCATCCTCCCCCTGGTACACCTGCCCCGCCACAAGGCCCTGGCCCCCACGGGCCCCCCACGCTCTGGGCGCAGCGCTCCTCCCCTGCAGTGTGCTGCAGCGGCAGGGCCCCCCAGGCCCCCAAGCTGGTCCCGAAGCCCGGGCAGGGTAGGGGCCTCCCACCTGGGGCCATTGTCTCCGAGGGGTGAGGGGCTTGTGTTGCCGTCCTCTTCAGCGCTTTGCTGTAAAGCTTGGTCTTCAGGATGGTTTGTGCTGTCAGGAAGGACTTGGCGCCACTCTGTTCGTTAGGGTCAGACATGTCATCGACAGGGAGCAGGCACACGGGTGTTCACACGGGTTCCAGGGGTCGGGGGGTTCAGGGGCGCGTAGTGGACGGCGGCCGAGTTGGCCCAGCAAAGATGGGAACCTGCAGACCCAGCCGTGGGTGCTGGTTACAGGAGGCAAAACAAGCTGGGTGTTAGTGAGGACATTTCCTGTGCGCGTGGCGTGTGCAGGCGTGTGGAGGGCAGAGGTCGCAGGCGCATGCCTTCCTCAGCACCCCTCCCCACCCGAGCCTGGAGGACCAGGGACCCTCTTCTCACAGGCCTATGCTGACACACCCAGCTTTCACCTGGGTGTGGGAACTGAACTAGACCCTCGGGTGTGTGTGGCTTGTGAGTTCAAGGGTGGCCTGGACCACAAGCGACCCCAGGGAGGGGAGTAGGAAGGAGGGAGACGAGAACAGGGTTCTCAGAACCTTCCGAGCCTAGTGTACTGCTCCCAGGCACTTCCTGAGAGAGGCTGGGGCCCACGAGGCCCTCAGCCCTCGGTCTCCTCCACAGGCTTCCACTGCTTGATCGTTGGGAGGGCAGGACCCACTCCTGTCCAGCTCTGTCACCACCCCCTGCTCTAGCCACAGAGACAAGGAGCACCCAGACTGGATGTCCTCCAGAACATTCCCTTCTACAGTCCAGCCCTTGTGACATCACTGTGTTCCGTGAGCCAGGGCCACAGTGGCAATGTGGCCCAATGCCCCTTTTCAAGAGGCTGGCTCTGGGGGGCAAGGACAGGTGCAGCAGAAGAGACTATGCCTAAGTACCACCAGCCAGGGAGCTCCCAAGACGCTGGTCCCCAAAGAGCTGGTGGCAAAGTTCCGGGCTCTGGCCTGGTAGCCCGAGGGACTCCATCGTCCCATGGACAGGCTGGCCAACGCAAGACCTTGTGTCAAAATACTAAGACTAGAATGACCATGTGATCTCGAGCCTCCCTCAAGGGCATTTGTCAAAAAACACTGAAAGAAGGAACTCGGAGATGTCACAAATCCATATTCACACTGCAGCTGTGTTGCTGGAGGGCTTCTCTCCAGGTTCCCCAAGCCCCGCAGTCCCACAATCCACGTATAAAATAATCACTCAGATGCTTATATCACTTATAAACTGTATGGCCATGGCAGGCTTCTTGCTAACTGTTCTTTTATCTTAAATTAACCCATTTTTATAAATCTATACCTTGCCACATCACTTATGGCTTACCAGTGTCTTCACATGCTGCTTGTCCTGGCCGTGGCTGCAGTGTCTCTCCCCTTCTTCCTGTTTCCCCAATTCTCCTCTCTCCTTGTCCCTCCTATACTCCCTGCCTGGTCACTGGCCATCAGTGTTTTATTTATATAGAGCGATATCCACAGCACAGCTGCTCTTGGGCCCTGCTCGCTGACAGATGAGGGAGGGAGGGAGGGTGTGGGCTCTCCAGCCTGCAGGAGGACATTACAGTGGGCACCCACCCCAGCAAGGAGGAACCGTGAGCACACGGTGAAATTTTCCAGATGAGAGCACGTCCCCCAGGGGCCCACCCTAGAGCAAGTCACACCCAGGAAATGCTTGGTGGGGACCTGGGAGGGTTTGGGGGTTGGGACTGAGTACTGAGCTGGGGTAGAGCTTCAGTATGGGGAGACGGAAGGTTCTGGTACTGGATGGTGGTGAGACTACACAGTGTGAATGCGTGTTTGTGCGAGGAAGAGTCTCACGCAGCCAGGACTGCCTTTGAACTCGTTATGTATCCAAGGATCACCTTGAATTCCTGATCCTCCTGCCTCCGTCTTCCACAGTGTCGCGCACACTGGGGACGGGACCCAGAGCCTTGTGCATGCTGTGCAAGCGCCACCCACTGGCCTGCAGCTCCAGGCACGGTGGTGGGGTTTTGTGTGTGTGTGTGTGTGTTTGTTGGTGTGTGTTTTTTGGTTGCTTTGTTTTAGGACACCCCACAGGTATGAATGGCCTGTCTGGTTTCATTCATATTTCTATCCAGTGTAAAGCACAATGCCCAGCACTGGAGCTGTAAAAACAACATCAACAAAAACCTCATAGACACACACAGACGCATGAATGAGTGGGTGGATGAATGGGTGATTGATGGGGTGACTAGATGCATAAATATGTTGGTGAGTGAATGAATGGGTGAATGATGGGTGCAGGGAGCCCATGCTCCCCCTCCCCTGCCAGCACTCTCCCCCTGAGGCGGGGTGCAGGGAGGATGGCCAGTGATGTCACAAGGGGTAGCCTGAGTAGAAGGTTCCAGAAGCCTGAATGGGGCAGAAGGTCTGTGGGGTGGGGGAAAACCATCTGCCTCTGTCCTCCCCTCCACCATCTCCATCACCCTGGCTAGACTGAGGGGGTGACCACTGCTTCTGGGACGACCTGCCGCTGACCAGCTCTGTGCAAGGAGAAGTACCTTGGTGACCAGATGTCTCCGTTTGTGACACCTGGCCACTCTGGCCAGAGCGGCACCCTGTGAAGGGTGACGCTTGGTAAGGTTCCCGAGACAAGCCCTGCGTGGGACCCATGACCGTTTCAGAACAGAACTGACTCTTGGGAAGGCAGCGGTTTAGTTTTTCCCCACGGAGGAAGATGGCCTGGAACTCCTGATCCTCCTGTACTTGCTGCATGGATGTGAAGCTTGACTTGAGGTTCCTAGACCCACATAAAAGACAGACACGGTGAGGCCCTGCGGCAGCCCCGGCACCTGCGCACTCAGTGTCAAGTGAGGTAGAAGGCGGGGCCACCCGACTTGCACGTGGGTGTTGTGGCAGTGTGCATTGTCCTGGAGTCTGTGGGAGCACACTGTCTCCTGCATACAAAGGGCGTCTGAAGTCCCCTTTGTGTATGCGTGTGGAGGCCAGAGGTCAACTTGGGGTGCCGTCCTTCAGGCACCATTTACCCTGTGTTTTCAGACAGCGTCTCTCACAGAACCAGAAGCTTGCTGCGTGGGTCAGGTGGGTGCCAGTGAGCTCCAGCAATGCCCCTGTGCCTGCCTCTCCGGAGCTGGGGCTCCAGGCTCACACCACCACACCCGGGGTTCTACATGGGTACTGGTGTTTCACACTTGGGTCCTGTGCCTACACAGCACACATTTACCCTCAGAAACATCTGCTCAGACCTTGCTTTTGCACCGTGTTTTGTTTCGTTCTAAGACAGGGTTTCTCTTTGTATCCTTGGCTGTCCTGGACCTTGATCTGTAGACCAGGCTGGCCTCGAACTCACAGAGATCCACCTGGCTCTGCCTCCCGAGTGCTGGGATTAAAGGTGTGCGCCTGCAGTCTTTTATATTCTTAACCTTGTGGAAAATTAAAATGTTTTGATTATTGCTATTTTTCAAGAGCAGGCCCTACTACATTGCTCAGCTGCTCTTGACTCTGATCACAGCCCTCCAGAGAGCTGTGGTCACAGCAGGCACCCTATGTCTACCCACAGATCTTTAAAAATTACTATTATTATTGTGTGTATTTGTGCCTGTGGATGCACATGTGTAGAGGTCTTAGGACACCTTGAGGCAGTCCGTTCTCTCCTATCATGTGGGTCTGAGGGATTGAACTCGGGTCGTCAGTCTTGACTGTGAGTGTTTACCTATGAGCTGTCTGGATGGACCAATAATAATTTTGAAAAAAGAAGAGAAAAGAGGGATGGAAGAAACAGGGAAAGAGGGGAGGAAGAGTCTGGGAGAACCTCGCCATTGGACACCCTCTAACTTAGAAATCCTCCGGGACCAAGACAGGAATAACTAAGCAATCCCGAGCAAGGGTCTAGGCAGACATCACCAGTGGATAGAGGTTGGCCCCTCTGCTGTCCTTGCCAAACTTAATCTGTTTCCTTCCTTGGTTCATCTGTGGCCATGCAGCATTGTGACGAATGCTCCTTGTGAACCTGGAAAGGTTGAACCACCGATGGCTCAAGAAAAGAAGGTGGAGGAACCGGAGAAAGGCGCGGACGTCACCCCAGGTCTGTGATGGCCAGGGAGCACTGGGGAGGGGGGTGGACGCCTCATCCAGCAGGGCCGCCTGGCCGTCTTGGCCGTCACGTTCTTCCTGTCTGGGTGTGAAGAACGGTGGCCGGCAGTTTGGAGCTCAGTCACTTAGGTGACAACTTGGGGTTAGCCCTTTGGGAAGCTCGCTTACATGTTATCTAGTTTCTGGCGTAGGATAAGCTATCCAGGCAAAAGCAACCTAAGGGGGAGGGTTAACCGAGGTGGGTGATTCCACAGCCTAGACATGCTGCAAGACACACGATCTAGATGGTTCCCTGCTGAAGCTTTCCCGGGCGATTCTCAAGAGTGTCAGTTGACTAAACTAATCACACGGATACTTTTTTCTTTTTCTGTTTTTGGTTTTTTTCAAGACAGGGTTGCTCTGTGTAGCCCTGGCTGTCCTGGAACTCACTCCGTAGACTAAGCTGGACTTGAACTCACAGAGATCCATCTGCCTCTGCCTCCCAGGTGCTGGGATTAAAGGGATGTAACACCACTGCCCGGCTCACACAAATGCTTTTTTAAAAAAGATATGGGGCTGGAGAGATGGTTCAGTGGATAAGATCACTGGCTGCTTTTCCATTGACTTTGGTTCCATTCCCAGAACCTGTGTGGTGGTTCAGGATTGTCTGTAAGTACATCAGATTGGGATCTGATGCTCTTGTCTCACCTTCATGGGAACCAGCCACTCGTGTGGTTCACAGACATACACGCAAACAAAAAGTCCTTACACATAAAATTTGAAAAAGGATTGTGGGGTGAGGTGTGTGCTTGCCTGAGCTTCAGACATGATCACACACATCTACACCACGGAGCAGCACCTCTGTGTTGGGATGGTGCCCGTGTGGGTCCCATCCCAGGAGCCATTCCTGTAGATGACATGGATACTGTAAGTGACTTGTGGTCCTTATGCAGGGACCACATGACACGCTGAGCAAACCTCAAGGTCAGCGTGTGGCCTGGACGGCTTTGCTCACCCCTGTAACAGCCCCTTCTCAGAGGAGAGGTCGGTGAGGCTGGGGGCTTCTCTGGCCCCTCTCCAGCCGTCCTTCACAAGCATGGGGACCTGAGTTTGACCCCCAGAGCTCATGGGAAGGCTAGAGGTGGTGGCTCCCCAGCAGTGGGGAGGCAGAGACTGGAGGGTCCCTGGCCCCGGCCCAGCCAGTCAGGGAGTTTGGGTTCAGTGAGAGATCCTACCTAAAAACACAAGGTGGGGAGCAGCTGAGTAAGACTAGGTGTTGACCTCTGGTTTCCGTGTGCACCTGTACACACACACACACTCACACATACACTCATTCACACAGATATGTGTACACAGAGACTACACACTGAAGCACATAAACATCATGTACATACACATAAACACACGAACATCAGCACACACGCTCAGATACACACGCATACACATATTGTTGGTTGTGCGGCACTATTCCTGGGGGAGCCTGAACAAATACACGCACACCCCGCATTATGTGACAAGAAAGACTTTTCCAAGGAGATGCTGTTGTATTAAAAACTGTGGGCAGTGGCCTTGGCAGATTGGGGCCACGGGGCCCCCTGGGTGAGAGAGAGACGTGCTGTATAGACAGCACTCATGTAGAGGATGTTATTGGGGGAAGAGAGAGGAAGGTGGGCGGGGCCTCCTCTTAAGGGGGTATTGTGTATGCAGGGCTGCGTAGATGGGAGGGGCTACATAGGATGACGTTGTCAGGACCCTGAGTGGGCCAAGGTACTGCCTGCTTACTGGCTAGGTCCCCAAGGGGCTGGCCAGGTAATGCCCAAATGCTAACAATTCCTCCTTTTGTTGATTATAAAAAGGTGAATTAGGGATAGCAAGTGAGGTGGGAATGAGGGGTGCCGAGTTCTCAAGACTGCTTCCTGCTGACTTGGGATGAAGTGGGAAGGGGGAAGTCGGGGCTCACACACAGTGGGAGGTGTGAGTGAAGGAGCTTTCAGTTAGCTGTGGTCCTGGAGACCTCAGGCATCTGTTCCCTGAGAGAGCAGAGAAGGCAGGTTGTGAGGAGAAAAATAGATTGTTGTCATTGGCCTCATGAGCAGGGCTAGCCATAGGGAAAGTGATGACTGCCAGAGAGGATGGGACGGAGAAGTGCTCTGGTGTACAGAAGAGGCAAGGGTGAATGAGCCAGACAGAGGAGCAGATTTGCTCTTGAGTCTGGAGAGGTGGTACCAGATGTTCCAGGAGCTTGGGGGAAATGGCACTCCAAATCGGGAGTACAGGAGCCACCACATCTGCTGTTTCCCTGGAGGTTGGGAGTGCATCCATCCTCAAAAAGTGTCAACAGGTCAGGAGAGGACAGAGTTTTATGAGCAGGCACGTGGGTGAAGTTAACCTGGCAGTATTCGCCCGGTTGGTGCCCTCAGAGCTGGTGCAGGGGCTGGCATATCTGGAGGGCCCCTGAGGGTTTGGCCTTGGCACAAGTCTGGCAAGAGAGGTGGACCTGCAAAATATGCTCGGAAATGGGTGGGGTCAAAACAGGCTCTGCAGACTTAGTTTTCACCAGACTAGACTTTTTGATGTGGTAGCAGAACTTTCCCTAGGAGCCTGCAGGTGTCTGTAAGACAGCTGGAACAGATTTACATCTTGGTGTCATAGCAAAGGCCATGGCTTTCGGTTAAAAGGCATGAACATTCAGGACAACCACAGGGAACTTAAAACTCTGAACCTCTGAAGTTATATCTGAAACCTGTTAATCTTGGACTATGAAGCTTATCTACGAGGCACACTTGTCTGTATTTTTAACAGGAAATGTACTAATGAGCTACTAAGGTGCTTGTAGCCTTGGGATTGGGGGTGCTGTTAAACTGGCAAATCTCTTAGTACCCTAGTCATCAAACTCCATCAGATCTGAGAAGGATAAGTAAATGAGCAGGAGTGAGCCAGCTTTCCAGTTACCCAGGCAGTCCCAAGTCTCTCCGTGGTCACTGTGGGACAAGTCCCAGAGGTAGCACTTGTTCAGATGCCGAGAGCAGAGGAACTGAGAGATTCTTTGTGGAGTAGAAATTTCGGGAGACTGACCCACCTTGACTTCGCAGATTGGGGTAATCGATCCCCCAGTGCCCTGTTATCCAGTCCAGGCAGGATCTAGGCAGCGGTTGAAGTGAAAGCCAGTTTGTTTGTTTTTTTTCATTCAGTAGCTGGCATTGCCACACTCAAAGCAAGCCTCCAGGGGGAAGTTCTTCTGTGGCTGTCCATCTTCTTGGAGAAGATACAGGATGCTTCCAGGAGTTGGCATGTCTCTCACAAAAAGCTTTTCTATTAGATGCCATATTCTCAGATCTTAGAGAGTGTTTGAGAATGAGGGAACAAAATCTGTTAGGTATATCTAAATTAGACAAATGTTGTTTAGGTTTAACTTTGAGGGCATATGTTGGTTAAGTCTAAACATACAGTTTACCCAATTAGTTACAGTTTACCAATGTTAGTAAGAGCAAGGAGGTTAGGCATATATTCTTAAGTTGGTGTTTGTTAGCCTAAACAGACCTTAGATAAGGAGAGACCCTTTGCCAGACTGTTTGAGCATCTCAAATAGGAATATCTCAGTCTCTGGTGTTTAGCCATGGTCCCAAGATATAAAAGGCAAAACCAAGTTTTAACATTGCAAACAATTTAGTTTCAATATTAGTGGGCTTAATCTTAGGTTACAAAATCTGGCTGCCAGCAAGAATTAGAGGCAGAGCTTTAATATCTCAGCAAACCAGCATTGTTTTAAATCCTATCTTTCATAAACCTTATTTTTAGGACAGGACAGGAATTATCACGTAGAAATCTATCCAGTTCAGAATAATGTGGAGACCTGATGTCTCCTGGTGGACCCATCTCCATGCCGTCACCCTTACTAATGATGGCAGTGAGGTCATGACTCTCTTTTAACCTTAGCCAAGATGGCACCTGTCCACGTGGTCACCCTCACCATGGCAGACCACATGGTGTTTTCCAGGGCAGTTTAGATCTGGAGTTGTAAGTTTTTTAGGTCTTTAAACCATACCAGATTTCTTTGCTGTTCTTGTTTATAGCAAGGTAGAACAGCATAAATAACTTTCTCTGTCGTCACATTCTGAGCCGAAGCAGCTGGGGAGCATAACCAAGCTGTTAGCCAGGCACGCGGAACATGTGATCTCAGGCATTCAAAAACCAGCCAAAAACAAGCACGAAAACCCAGGCATCCTGAAAGACCCCCGAAGGCAGTCTTCCCTCTGGAGAGACCCTCGCCCAGAGATCACACCGAGACCACGAGTCAGATGCAAACAGCAAGAGGCTTTATTCAGGAACACGGGTACCCGGGGCAACACAGTCCCTCAAGAGGCTCAAGAGACTGGCGCGCCGACGGGCTGGAGTGGAGGGTTTTTATAGGGTCGGGCAGCAGGAGCACGAGGAGCATGGTTTACAGGGTTCTGATTGGACGATTCAAATGAGGCCAGGTTCAAACTCAGGACAGCTCGTGGTTTTTCCCCCGAGCTTGACACGCCTGCTGTCTGGCTCCAAGTTGTTTTTCTGACCTATAGTACCCTTTTCTGGGGCCAGGTGGCCGACCGTAGATACCCCGTGCTTTTCAGACCTTACTCGAAATGGCGTTAGGCTAAGCTAGTATGCTGGGGTCTTTCATTCCCCCATTTTCTTATCTCAGGGAATGGAATCCTCCATTCATGGGGAAGAATAGGGATGTGGCTCCATTTCCACCTGGTTGAGTCGTTGGTATTGTTGGGTCAATACCAAGGTCTGAACAATAGAAACATGTTCCCTGATAAATTGGACAAGTCTGTTTAGGATGCAGGGCCCGAGCGTCAGAAGGAGCAATAAGATCAGAAGGGGCCCTATAAGGGTGGAGATGAGGGTGGTGAGCCAGGGGGACCTTTCGAACCATCCTTCAAACCATCCCTGCTGTTCTTTAAAGAGTTTTTGTCTTTGTTCTAATCTCTTTCTTAGTTTGGCCATGCTATCTCTCACCACCCCAGTATGATCCGCATAGAAGCAACATTCTTCTTTAAGGGCGGCACATAACCCCCCTTCCTGCAGGAAGAGGAGGTCTAATCCCCTCCGGTTCTGCAGAACTACCTCAGACAAGGAGGTGAGTGACTTTTCCAAGGCACTCACGGATTCCTCCAGTGCCTGGATATCGGTATGCATGGCAACCTGGAGTTGTCTGAACTGGTTGGTTTCCATGAGGGCAGTGGTACCTGTGCCTATTCCGGCGGCGACTCCTCCCATAGTTAATCCACCTAGTATCAGGGCCAGGGTTAGCGAGACTGGCTCTCTTTTTATACGGGGGACCCCTGTTTCATATCGGGCATAGATATCTTCAGGTGTATGGTAGACTATCCTGGGGTACAGTTCTATGAGCACACAATAATCGGCCGTGTTAGCTAGTATTGAGGGGGAGAGGCATGGTGTAAGTCCAGTGCTACAGGCCCAGTAAGTCCCGTTGGGAGCCACGAGATAATGGGGTCCTGGAACAAGTGCCTGGGTGCGATTACACAGGTGTTGGTGGGTGTAGGGTACTGTCCCCAGACATAGTCCTTGTCCTGACACCTCGGAGATTGTGAGCTTATGCTGAGGTGACGAGGCGCATCCTGACGGGGGTGAAGAAGAATTGGTGAAACTTCCGACTACGGCCACCCCCTCATAATAAGGAGGTGCGGAAACTAGGCATAACCAGCACTCCTGAGTCCGATTTGGGTTGGTAACATTGAGGGCTGAGTAAGCGCCCTCTATAAGATTCAATAGCCGGTCTCCCGTACCGGGCCTGGGTGGCTGGAGGGTGACTGGGGTTACAGCGGCATTCGGAGCCGTGCTTGGGCGAATGGCCGAATTGGGTCGGGGGGTAGCCCTCGGGGGTGCCGGAGCGGATAAAGAGGGACGCTTTTGGTCAGAGAGAACCTGGTTGGGACCTATAAAGGCGGAGGGCTCCGTGATTTTAAGCTTAATCGTAAACACGACTCCCTGGTCCCGTCCTGTCATGTAAAGTCTAAGTCCCCACGTTTTACCTTTAATCCAGTCTTGTGTTATCTCCCTTCCCTTCTGGGTAAAGGATATATTCAGGGGGTTGCAGGTGAAATTTACACAGGGGCCTCCCCCTTCCAGTAAGTGTTATCTCTTCCTGGCGTGACAGTTCCCCAACAATGCCCTTGGGTAAGGGGACGCCATGAGTGGCTTTCTCCTTGGGTAGCCCTTTTTACCCTAATGAGGTCCCAAGTGGATGAAGGCTTCCAATAGGTATTACCAGTTGTTTCACATCCCCATGCTTTACAGAAGTAACTTTCATAACCCCCAGATTGTCTAATCATCTTTTTGTCCCTACCATCCCGGGGGCAGACGTAGAAGGATAGTTGTGACAGGGCTGCCCTGGTTTCAGGGTGACCACATCCGTATCTCCCGTCACTACATTTGCAAGTTCCCTTACCATCCTGACAGACGTCTGGTGCTCTGGGGTTCATGGGGTCAGTGGTAGGGATGTCCCAGTCCTCTGACCCTGCTGCTAGTTGGCAGAGATCTGGATGCAAGTTAGGCCACCATGTAAAGGGGGTGTGAAGGGCGGTCATTTGCCAGACCGTCTCCCCAGTTTGTGAGATGACCTGCCAAGTGAGCCCCTTAACCAGGTGCGGGCTCTCTGCCGCCCTAGTCCCTTGGGGGTAGGCAGAGATTAAGAGGAGGGGGAGGAAGAGGAGCCGCGGGCCAACCTTATTTTTAGGGGGTTTCGTGTGCGGCGCACTGTCCATGTTGACTTTCTGGATCCTGCTGGGTCGGGTTCCCTGGCAGCCTTCACATGAGAGGCGTGGATCCATGCAGCAATCCCGTCGACCTTGAGTGCAGTGGGGGTGGTCAGCAAGACAGTGTAGGGCCCCTTCCACCGTGATTCCAGGCTCTTGGTCTGGTGTCGTCGGACCCAAACGGAGTCCCCGATCTGGAAGGGGTGGGGCACCACCGGCTTGTCTAGCTGCTCCTGATAAGCCTTGGCCAGGGGCTTCCAGATCTCCCTCTGCACCAGTTGGAGGGCTTGAAGATGTGCCTCTAAAGTAGGGGTGGTAGCAAAAGATGAAATATCAGGATGGAGAAAGTTTACAACAGGAGGTGGGGCCCCATACATGATCTCAAAAGGGGTTAGGCCGTGTGGGCCAGGAGTATTTCGGGCTCGGTAAAGAGCCAAGGGAAGTAGGAGCACCCAATCTCTAGTGCCAGTTGCAAGCGTTAATTTGGTTAAAGTCTCCTTGATTGTTCTACTAGCTCGTTCTACCTGTCCTGAGCTCTGGGGGCGGTATGCACAATGGAGTTTCCAATCAACCCCCAATAGTTTGGCCACCTTCTGACTTACCTGAGAGACGAAGGCAGGCCCGTTATCCGACCCCAATATTTGAGGCATCCCATACCTGGGGAAGATTTCTTCCAACAGTTTCTTCGTTACCACGTTAGCCGTCTCATTCTTGGTTGGAAATGCCTCGATCCATTCAGAAAAGGTGTCCACGAAGACCAGGAGGTACCGGTACCCGTAGAGTCCGGGTTTTACTTCTGTAAAGTCTATTTCCCAATGAACACCAGGACGATGGCCTCTTTGGCGGGCCCCCTTGTTTAGATGAACCTTTCCTGCGTTGACTTGAGCACAGGCTGGGCAGGTAGAAGTTACCTGCTGGAGTACCTGATCCTGGTTCAGCAGCACTGTCCAGGTGTTTTCTCTGTCTAATAGGGTCTTCATTTTGTTTTTGCTCAAATGGGTCAATGCATGGAGGAATCTCAGCATATATCGGGTATGGGAGGTTGGCATGACCATCCGGTCCCCTAGTATATATGCCTGTCTTCTTTATTCCCAGTCCGCCCCCATTTTCTTTGCTAGCTCATGGTCTTCTGGGCTATAGGGCATGGGGTCTCTCTCAGGCTGTGGTTCTTGTATAGCCATCAACTGGCTGTTTCCTGCTGGCTGGGAAGCCGCTGTTCGGGCAGTCAGATCTGCCAGCCGATTCCCTCTGGCTACCGCAGAGTCATCCTTTTGATGCCCTGGGCAGTGGACAATACTGAGTTGGAGCGGGAGGAACAGGGCCTTTAGGAGGTCTAGGATCTCTTTTTTGTTTTTGATTTCCTTACCCGCGGACGTCAGCAGGCCTCTTCATCTGTAGATTTCCCCGTGGACATGTGCAGTGGCGAAGGCATATCTGCTGTCAGTATAAACTGTGAGCTTCTTACCTTCTGCCATCCGGAGAGCTTGGGTGAGCGCAATCAGTTCTGCGCGCTGGGCCGATGTCCCGGGCGGGAGCGACGATGCCCATACCACTTCCGATTCAGTGGTTATAGCTACCCCGGCTCTGCGTTCCCCCTCTTCCAGGAAACTGCTCCCATCTGTGTACCAGACAGCGTCTGGATCCTTAAGCGGCTGATCTGTCAGATCAGGGCGGGTGCCATGTGCTTCGGCTAGAATCTGGAGGCAGTCATGCTCCTCGGAGGGGCTAGGCAGTGGCAGCAAGGTAGCTGGGTTAAGGGAAACTGTCGGCCCGAAATTTACCCGGTCTGAGTCCAGTAGTAAGGCCTGATAGTAAGTCATTCTGGCGTTAGAAAGCCATCTGTCCGGTGGTTGTCGGACCAAGGCCTCCACTGCATGGGAGGCCAGCACAGTCAATGGTTGTCCCAGAGTCAGTTTTCCGGCATCTTTGAGTAATACGGCAATGGCTGCCACCATGCGGAGGCATGGAGGCCACCCTGTAGCCACCGGGTCCAATTTCTTGGACAAGTACGCTACAGGTCTCCTCCAAGGTCCCAGTCTTTGCACCAGTACCCCCTTGGCAACACCTGAGTTCTCATCCACAAAGAGCTCAAAGGGCTTGGTTAGATCTGGCAGACCCAGAGCCGGGGCCTCGAGTAAGGCCTTTTTGATCTGTTGAAACGCTTTCTGATGTTCCTCCTCCCATTGGAACATAGTCTCTGGTTTAGTGAGGGGGTATAATGGGGCTGCCAGTTCGGCAAAGCCAGGAATCCAAAGGCGGCAGTACCCAGCCGTACCCAGGAATTCTCGAACTTGGCGGGGGTTCCGAGGAGGGGGGATGGAGATTATCGTCTCCTTCCTTGCTTCTGTTAACCATCTTTGCCCCCCGCTCAGGGTGTAGCCTAGGTAGGTGACCTTGTCTCGGCATACTTGGGCCTTTTTGGCTGAGGCTCTATAGCCCTTCTGCCCAAGTCTGGCCAGTAAGGCTCGAGTGCCCTCCATGCACTCGGTTCGACTCCTGGCCGCCAGGAGTAGATCATCCACGTACTGGAGCAGAGTCAGGGTTGGGTGTTCGACCCGGAATCCGGCCAGGTCTGCATGTAGGGCCTCATCAAAGAGGGTTGGGCTGTTTTTGAAGCCCTGAGGGAGCCGGGTCCAAGTTAATTGTCCCGAGAGCCCTTTTTCTGGGTCCCTCCATTCAAAAGCGAATAGCAGTTGACTTTGAGGGTGCAGTTTTAAACAAAAGAAGGCATCCTTCAGGTCTAGCACAGTGTACCAGACATGGGTCAGTGGGAGGGTGCTCAGAAGGTTATAGGGGTTAGGCACCGTGGGGTGTATGTCCTCCACCCGCTTATTGACCTCTCTCAAGTCCTGGACCGGCCTGTAGTCTCCTGTCCCCGGTTTCTTAACAGGCAAGAGGGGGGTGTTCCAAGGTGACTGGCAGGGCTTTAACACCCCTTGGTCCAGGAGCCTCCGAATATGGGGCTTGATCCCCTCATGAGCTTCCCGTGACATTGGGTATTGTCTGATTGAAACGGGAGTCGCGGAGGCCTTTAGTGAGATCATCAGCGGCGGCTGATCGCGTGCCAGCCCCAAGCCCCCAGTCTCTGCCCAGGCCTGAGGGAACTCTCTCAGCCAGTTCTGTAGCTCCTCAGGTGATTTCTCCGGGGGTTCTGCCTCAAACAAATGGTATTCTTCCTCTAAACTGAGGGCAAGGATTTGTAGGGGGTCTCCTTTAGGACCCGTGACTCTTGGTCCCTTCTCATCAAAGTAGATTTGTGCTTTCAATTTGGTTAGTAGGTCCCGTCCTAACAGCGGATGGGGGCATTCAGGTATATGCAGGAAGGAGTGAGTTACTTGCCCTGATGCCAGTTGGACTTTTCTCTCGGCAGTCCAGTAGTACCTCTTGTTTCCAGTTGCCCCCTGCACCAGTGCAGAATGCCGGCTAAGAGGCACTCCGGCATGGGTTAGGACTGAATGTTCGGCACCAGTATCAACCAGGAAGGTCACGGGCTGCCCCCCGATCTTGAGGGTTATCCTAGGCTCGGGGGGGGGGGGGCTCCTGGCCTCGACTCCCCTAGTCCTCTAGACTAAGGAGGTCCACGGTTTTGGGCTTGGGTCGGCGGGGTCCTTGTGGCTTCTTGGGGCAGTCTCGGGCCCAGTGTCCCTTCTCCTTACAGTAAGCACATTGATCTTTATCAAGGGGTGGCCTCCTTCGCTCTCCCGACCTATCTCCCTCTCTCCGCTGTCCCTGAGACACAACGGCGGCCAAAACCTTTTTCATTTCCCTATGCTGTTTCTTGTCCCTTTCCTCTTGTTTCTGCCATCTCCTTTCCTCACGCTCCTCAGGAGTTTCTCTCTTATTGAACACTTTCTCTGCTTCCTTCAATAAATCTGGCAAACCTAGCGTCTGCAAACTTTCCAACCGCTGCAATTTGGTTCGGATATCTGAGCTAGACTGGTATATAAATGACAGGATGACACCTGGTGCTTGCCCTGGGTCTTCTGGATCATACGGAGTGTACATCCTATAAGCCTCCTTCAGCCTCTCTAAAAATGCAGCGGGTGATTCTTCCTTTCCCTGTATCACATTCCTTACCTGAGCCAAATTGGTAGGCCTTCTGGCGGCCGCTCGGAGACCCGATAAGAGCAACTGGCGATAGAGACGTAGATGCTCCCTACCTTCAGGTGTATTGAAGTCCCAGTCTGGGCGGGTCAAGGGAAAAGCTGCATCGATGATATTTGGGAGTTGGGTTGGCCTCCCGTCATCGCCCAGAACCTGCTTCCGGGCCTCCAGGAAAACTCTCTGCTTTTCCTCCACTGTTAAGAGGGTCTGCAGGAGCTGCTGACAGTCGTCCCAAGTCGGCCTGTGAGTCACTAGGATGGACTCAATTAGGCCGGTCAAGGCAACAGGATCCCTGGAGAAAGGGGGATTATGTTGTTTCCAATTATAAAGGTCTGAGGCAGAAAAGGGCCAATATTGTAACTGATGGTTGGGTCCTTCCCGAAGCGGGAAGGCCTTGGACTCAGTGGGGGGGCCGGCTCGGCGGCCCCTGAGGCGGCCCACGATGGGGGACTGGACTGTTTCTTTTTCTTCCTCCGAGTCCCCGGCGAGCGGGGTCATCACGGGGGGGGGGGGGGGGCGGCCGCCGGGGAGGTCGCATCCGGCGTCGCGACTGGAGCCACCGCGGGCACAGCCGCCGGGGCCGCGGCCGGCACCGCGGCAGGGGCCGCCGCGGGTGACGCTGGGGGGGTCGGCTGGTAGGGTGGCGGTTCATTTACCAGAAGGTCTACGAGAGGAGAGTTAGGGTCAGGGGGAAGGACAGGGGGCTTGGAAGGCTCCCTGTGGGGAAGGACTGGGTAGAGAGAAGAAAGGGGGTTAGGAGGCGCCGAAGGCTGGGGAGTGAGAGGGGGTTGTGGGAGGAAGGGCTTGACCCAGGGGAATGGTTTTTCAACCAGGGATCTCCAAATGGCGATGTAGGGAACCTGGTCTGGATGCCCATGGGGGCTGGGGGCAAACACCTTCCTCTCAACCTGTGAAATGAGAGAGAGATTAAATGACCCTTCCCGTGGCCATCCTACATTCATCATGACCCATTCGGCCTCACAGAGGGTCATCCATTTATTTTTCTTGATGACTACACCTTCATCGCTCCCCCGGCCTTTGACGTCCGACCAATGGTCAGTAGTTAGGCTCAAGGGGGTAACGACAGTCTGTCCCATATTAATTCCTGGATGGAGAAGGATTAGACAAAGAACACAAAACAAACCGACAACACAAACAAGAGACAGTTTCGCTGCGCGGCTCTGGTGTAAAACCGAAAGCAAAAACTCAGATGGGGGCACGGAGTGTTTGAATTCTCTGTCCCCTGCCAGTACCACGTATCCTTCTGATACGGGGGTGGCCCCGAAAAACCGTGCCCCAGAGGGGACTTCAAACCGTGCCCCAGAGGGGACTTCAAACCGTGCCCCAGAGGGGACTTCAGACCGTGCCCCAGAGGGGACTTCCCGTGCCCCAGAGGGGACTTCAGACCGTGCCCCAGAGGGGACTTCAGACCGTGCCCCTGAGGGGACTTCAGACCGTGCCCCAGAGGGGACTTCAGAGACCCGTGGAACGTCTTCCAGGGTTGCAGTGGCGAAGTCTGAGCCCGTCGGCTCCTTCAGCCCCACTGACACCGACAGATTCAGGCGCGCAAACAGACAACATTCAACATTCAGACAAACCGACAACACTCAGACAGGACAGAGATGACATACACCAAGGCCGGCCGGCTTACCTCCTGACAGTGGGTCGGTGGTCCCGAGGCGGGGGGGGGGGTCTCCTATCCCGGACGAGCCCCCAAATGAAAGACCCCCGAAGGCAGTCTTCCCTCTGGAGAGACCCTCGCCCCGAGATCACACCGAGACCACAAGTCAGATGCAAACAGCAAGAGGCTTTATTCAGGAACACGGGTACCCGGGGCAACACAGTCCCTCAAGAGGCTCAAGAGACTGGCGCGCCGACGGGCTGGAGTGGAGGGTTTTTATAGGGTCTGGCAGCAGGAGCACGAGGAGCATGGTTTACAGGGTTCTGATTGGACGATTCAAATGAGGCCAGGTTCAAACTCAGGACAGTTTGTGGTTTTTCCCCCGAGCTCGACACGCCTGTTGACTTGGTTACAAGTTGTTTTTCTGACCTATAGTACCCTGTTCTGGGGCCAGGTGGCCGACCGTAGATACCCCGTGCTTTTCAGACCTTACTCGAAATGGCGTTAGGCTAAGCTAGTATGCTGGGGTCTTTCAATCCAAGACCAGTTTTAACAAAACATACTGTGGCCCCGTTATTCATACATACATTCCAACAGAAAGATGAAAAAAAACTTTCCCAGGAAACTGTGTCAGCTGACCAACTTAAAAATCTTAAAATAAGAGTTTACAGTATAGAGCAGCATGTAAGAAACCATAAGAATGACAGGCGTTTCCTGGCCGTGGTGGTGGAGGAGGAGGCGGAGGAGGCAGAGGCGGCAGTGACGCCCATTGGGCGTTTGTCCGTCCAGGCACGAGCAGCAACGCCTCTCGCATTCTCATGCATTGGAGCATGGAGCTGGTGCTGTAGAGAAAACTGGGAGCCCGAGTAGCAGCAGAGCCCGAAAGAAGGACCCCCCCCCTTACCCCCAGGCTGCAGCATGGCGGCCCCGCCGCAGCGGTGGGAGGCAGCGAACACAGGACAATCGGGAGGAGGAGACACTTTGAGCGAAAGTGTGAGACGCCGCCGCCGGCACAGAAGCAGGGAGCAGGCGAGGGAGGCCTCCAGCCGGCAGGGGCCCAAGCCGCGGGTCTGCAGGCTGCTGGGAGCGGAGAGCGGACAGGATAGACAGCTGAACAGGAAAGGGGGAGGGCCGGGAGCGCACAGCCCCAGCAGGGCACCCCCTTCCATCTGTTGGATCACTGGTAGAAGTTGCAAAGGTCCCGTGAAATATCGGGGTATGGGGTGCCCGTATGCGGCCCTTTGGATTGAGATGTTGGACCTGTATTGCTGGTAGGCTTTTTCCCGGTGAGTGAGGCAGGAAAAAACAAGATCCAGTGACTTTAGAGTTTCTGGCGACCCAGGAATTGAAGATCGACTGAGGAAGGGCAGGGCCGAGAGCCTAAGCCTGAGAGGTCTGAGAAGCAGGTCTCACTCGTGGGGAAGGGGGATGGCCAGAGGTGGAGAGGGGGTGCTTACCAGTCATGCCGGTGTTAGGTGCAGGGGCTCAGCAACCCTTCAGTTGGAAAAGTGTCGCTGTTGAAGATTCCAGGGTGCTGGTGTACCTCAGACCGCGCAGGCAGAAGGGAGGAGAGGAACACCATGCAGATGGCGCCCATGTAGATTTTATTGGGGGGACAGAAGAGAGGGGAGTGAGACGGGGCACAGAGCAGCCTGGTGGGAAGAGAGAGAGAAAGGTGGGTGGGGCCTGCCTCTCTCTCTCTCTCTCTCTCTCTCTCTCTCTCTCTCTCTCTCTCTCTCTCTCTCTCTCTCTCTCTTTCCAGACAGGGTTTCTCAGTGTAGCTTTGGAGCCTGTCCTGGATCTTGCACTCTAGCCCAAGGCTGGCCTCAAACTCACAGAGATCCGCCTGCCTCTGCTTCTGGAGTGCTGGGATTAAAGGCGTGAGCCACCACCACCCAGGGGCACCTGCTTCTTAAAGTAGGCTTAGCGCATGCACAAACAGGCTACACAAACATAGGATGATGCTGTGTCAGGACCCTGAGCGGGCCAAGGTATACTGGCAGTGTTCCCAAGGAAGCAGCCAGATGATGCTTAAATGCTAATAGATGCCTGAGACATGAGTTTACTCCCGCCAGGGAGGGAGCCCACAGCAGACCGAAGTGCACACATCACCAAAGTCCTGCTTGGTGAACGTGAGTTTTCCTGGGGTCACTGACAGGCATATGGGTGAGGGGAGACAGCTGCGTCACCAAGGCCCACCCCAGCATGGGTGACGGCTCCCAGAGCTGGGAACCTGGAGTGTATCACACAGCCCGCAGGCCACAGGACAGGCTGGAGAACGAGGTGCCTCAGCTGGTCTGAGCCTCTTCCAGGCAGCTCTGCGACTCCAACAGTATGCCTTGGCAGTCCTTACCGCTAGGTACATCTGTGGAGTGTCTTAGCTAGGGTCTCTGTTGCTGGGATAAACACCTCTTCCAGTTACAGGTCCCAGGCCAGGTTCCTGACATTCAGCCCCGGATGCTGAGCGTGCAGAATTTCCTATCTGAGTTCATGGCACCAAATGATGGGTAAACGGTGCTGGTTATTGGCGGAAAAGTCACGGGCAACGGTCACGACTACGAGTTAAAAAGGGCTTTATCAGAAAGAAGAGGGGATGGGGGTGGGGGGAGCCAGGCTGGCGGGGGAGGGAAGGGGAGCAGAGCAGAGAGCAAACAGAAAGAGAGGGTGGGGTCCGCCTCCGGCTTTTTAAGGCGGGGATTTCGTGACCACGCGTGTTTGCTGATGATGTAAGACAGGAGACGCCAGGCCCCGAGCTGCGCATGTGCAGTCCTGACACTGCCGTCGGCGCTCTGCCGTCTGCCACAGCCTGTGCCAGCTCCTGTGCGGTGTCTCGAGTCCCCATTTGAGACCATGTCTCATGTAGCCCAGGCTGGCCTTGAACGCACTGTGAAGCTAAGGATGACCCAAACTCCTGTGTGTATGTACGCACACCCTAGTGCACCCACATGCATGTAGAGGCCAGGAGGCAATGTTAGGTGTCTTCCTCAGCCACTCCCCTGCCTATCATCTGTCTGTCTGTCTGTCTGTCTATCTATCTATCTATCTATCTATCTATCTATCTATCTATCTATCTCTATCTGTCTGTATGTCTGTCTGTCTGTATCTCTGCCTGTGTGTCTGTGTGTCTGTCTATCTCTTATCTGTCTGTCTGTCTATCTAATCTCTGTCCACCTGTGTGTCTGTCTGTCTGTCTATTTGAGCCAGTGGTTACAGGCCCACTGTAACTGAAAGTTTTCCTGTGTCCACCCAGCTCCCACATCCTTGTGGTCCCACAGCTGCTCAGACCCACATGAACACACAGAGGCTTACATTAATTACGAACTGTATGGCCTATTGGCTCAGGCTTCTCACTAGCAGATCTAACATCTTAAATTAACCCATTTCTATAAATCTGTACTTTGCCATGTGGCTCACGACTTACCAGTATCTACATCTTGCTTTTCATGGCAGCGTCTGGCAGCGTCCTCTGTTCTCTGCCTTTCAACTTCCTCCTCTCTAGTTAGAATGTCCCGCCTAACCCTATTTTGCCTCACCATTGGCCAAACAGCTTTATTTATCAACCAATCAGAGCAACATATTTTCACAACATACAAAAGACATTCCCCCACCAGACCACCATCTGCTCCTGGTTGTTTTTTTGAAACCTGGGCACTTAGGACCTGAACTCATCCTTCCGTGTGTACAGCAAGCCCACACTGACTCAGCTGCTGTGGTCCCCTGAGCACTGAGCCGATCAACAGGAGCCACCGTGCCTGGCTCCGTCTCCAGGACAGCCAGGGCTACAGAGGAATCCTGTCTCAAAAACAAAACAAAACAAAACAAATTGGCCCGGTGTACACCGAGCCCCCGTCCACGCAGCACCACCCACGCCTGTGACTCTTACAGCTCCCCTCAGGCTGTGGAACACTCACTGTGACGGAGAGGTGCTCCTGAGGCTCTCCAGACACGGGCCAGGCCATGAGACCCCGATGACCATCCCCGAGCTCTTTCAGGAGTCCGTTGAGCGGTTTGGCGCGTACCCAGCCCTGGCCTCGAAGAACGGCAAAAAGTGGGACACACTGACATTCAGCCAGTTCTATGATGCGTGCCGCAAGGCAGCCAGATCTCTGATCAAGGTGAGCATCTCCCTCCACCAGCCATTCAGGAGCAGTGGTCCATCCAGTGGGGGGCAGGCTCTGGGATCCCAGCATGCGGAGAGCTGAGGCAAGAGGGCCCTAAGTTCTGAGCCAGACTGGGGTGCTGAAACCCCACCTGCCTCAGAAAACAAACGAAAAGTTAAAAAGAAGCTGAGAGGAACCTCAGCGACCAGAGTGGTCTCTTGGCGTGCACAATGTGTGCGCTCCATCCTCAGTACCATGAAAACCAGGCATGGTGGTGCACACCTGTCACCCTCACTCAGGAAAGGCAGGAGGGCTGGGAGTTCAAGGTCATCCTCTGCAACAGAGCATGCCAGAGTCTAGCCTGGGCTACTTGAGGAAACACCATGTCCAAGGCAACTTATGAACAGAAGCATTTAATTGGGTCTGGCTTACAATCTCAGAAGGTTAGTCCATGATCATCATGGTGGGGAGCACACAGAATGCATGTTGCTGGAGCAGTAGCTGAGAGTTTACATGCTATGGGAAGCTGGGGGCCGAGCACAAGGCTTGGCCTGGAGTGGACCTTTGAAACCTCAGAGCCCACCCCAGTGACACACCTCCTCCAACAAGACCACACCTCCTAATCCTCCCCAAACCGTTCCACCAACTGGGGACCAGGCCTTCAAACATGAGCCTCTGGGGGCCGTTCTCATTCAGCCACCACTCCCTGACCCATAGGCTTGCGGCCATACCATAATGCAATGCTTCAGCCCAACTTCAGAAGTCCACGTAGTCTTCTGTCACAGTCTTAACACTGTTTCAAATCCAAAGTCTCTCCTGAGACCCAAAGCAGTCTCTTAACTGTAGAATCAAAGCAGGGATCACATACTTCCAGCACACAGTGACTCATAGCCTACATTATCATTCCAAAAGTGAGCAAAGACTGCACCAAGAAGGACGGAAGCCGGATGGGGACTCCGTATCCTGTCACCCGGTGTCAGAGAGCTTGGAGGCTCTTTGGGGCTCTTCTCTTTCCGGCTTCAGTGACAACAGCACACTTCTCTCCCTCAGGCTGCTTCCCTGCCTGACCTGCCCTCTCCTCAGCAGGTGTCCCATAGTTCTGGCATCGCCATCATCCTGGGTCCTGGGTTCTCCAGTACAATCCCGGCCTCACTGTCCCAGCCTCTCTGCAGGGACTCTCCTGCCACATGCCTGGCCTTGGCTTCCCTTAGCCACAGAGAGAGTCCATGACCACTTTATTCCTGTGCCCCTCACGACTCTACCACAGCCGTATGGCTGATGCTGCCAAGTCCCGCTGCCTGCGTGGGGTGGGCCCTGCCACCCCAGACCTATGCATGCATGCATGCATGCATGCATGCGCTTGGACTCATTGCTGCTTGCTTCGTTGCACAAGCCTTCCGTTCATTCCTTTCTCGGCTGCAGGACTGAAGACACCAATCCTCCATTTCCAGCATCAGGCTTTTCTTGTTTCTCCTGCCCTTGAGCACAGGGCTTGGCCCCAACATCATGCTTCCTGATGCTGCTCAGTGCACATCTTGTGTTTCTCTTTGCCTTGCTCACTCCTTGTAGACCTGCTTAGGTCACTGACAGCCATACGACACAGTCAGTCTTAGGCTGCCTTGAAATCGCCTTTGCCCACAACGTTGGCCCAGATCTCTTCACGTTAGCCTCAGGCAGAAAGCAGCCACATTCTTCACCAAAATATCCTAAGAATGGTCTCTGGCCCTGTTGCTAATATTGTTCCCCTCTGAAACGCCTTGAGCTAGGCCCTCATAGTCTACAGTCTCCCAGCACCACTGTCTTCCAAGACCCTCCTAGGATGGCCCATTAAGGCCCACTTAAAGCGTTGAGCCACTTCCCTATCTGGCCTGTCACAGCTGTACCCTGCTCCCCGTTACCAACTTCTGTCTCGGTCAGTGTTCTGTTGCTGTGAAGAGACGCCATGACCAAGGAAACTCTTATACCGGAAAGCATTTCACTGGGGGCTTGCTTACGGTTTCAGAGGCTTAGTCCACAACCATGGTGGAGAACAGACAGGTGCCGGAGCAGTAGCCGAGACTTTTACATCCTGATCCACAGGCAGAGGGAGAAGGAGTGAGACTGGGCTGAGGTGGACTTTTGAACCCTCCAAGCCCACTCCAGTGACACCCCTCCTCCAACAAAGCCACACCCCAGACCCTTCCCAAACAGTTCTACTACTTGGGCCCAAGCATTCAGACATATGGACCTATGGGGACCATTCTCATTCAGACAGCATAGTACGTCAGTCTAATGTTAAAGCCTGGGGCCAGAGCAGCGCTCAGCAGCCGAGGACTCGCTCTTCCCGCTCTTCCCGAGGACATGTTTGGTTCCCAGCAGTGGCTCACAGCCACCTACAACTTCAGGGAACTCACACCTCTGGCTTCCGTGGGCAGCTGTATGCAAATGCACACACCCACATGCACACACACATCCTCACGATTAAAACTAAGGACATGAAGAAGGGTGGATCCTGGGTTCCCCTCCAGCAGCCTGGCCTGTATGGCGAGCTCCAGGGACCTTGTCTGGAAAGATATAAAGGTGTGGACTAGGGCCATGCTCCCCAGAGGGGCCACACTCCTTGGACCTTTCCCAGCAAGAACAAAGACCTGAGCTTGAGTCCCTAGAACGGATGTCAAAAGCCAGGTGTGGCTGCGTGTTCTTGCAGGCCCCCAGCCAGTGGGTGAGCAGAGGCTCATCCCAAAGGCTCACAGCTGTGGCTGCATGTTCCTGCAGCCCCCAAGCATGTGGGTGAACACAGGCTGATTCCAAAAGCTCACTGGCCTGGTCCAGTGGGAGACCTCTCTCAACACAGGGGCAGAGAAAAATGTGAGGTTCTGCCCCGGCCTCCTGCACACCCATACACCCAGATGGATGGCATGTGAGCAATAACACCTGAGGACACCCTCTGTGTGCACACACATGCACAGGTATGCACAACATTCATACACATTTCCTATGAATTAGATAGAGAATTGGTAGACCACCCAGAACTTCTAAGTATGTGCTCGGAGGAGTCAAGATTGGGCCTTAAAAGAACATCCATACATCTGTATCCGCTACAGCACTGTTCACACCAGCCAAGTGCCCAGTTCTGGTGCATAAGAAAGTGGGATGTGTCTGTGCCGTGGCATATCATGCAGCCTTGAAAACAGGGGAACCTGATACACGGAACTACGTGGAGGCCCCGGGCCAGGACTCAGTGACATGAACCTTACACAGAGGACACACACTGCAGGATCTCACCCCAAGAGGTTCCTAGAGCCATCAGACTGACAGCGTCAGGAAGTGGGGTGTGGGTGCCAAGGCCTGGGGAGGGACGGAGTTAGTGTCAAATGGGGGCGGAGATTGATGTGGGGAAAATGGAAAATTCTGGAAGCGGACGGTAGAAATGGCTGTACGTAGAGCCAAGTGGACGTGCTTCCTAGCCTGACTCACACACCGAGAAATTGACAGCTAAAGCAGTGAGTTCAGTGCCGCGTGGACTTCATCACGCGGATGCATGGAGGAAGGAGAGTGAGCTCATGGCACCCGAGTGCAGGCTGGACAGCAGCTTCCCGCCCGCCCGCTCGGTGCAGCCAGCCTCCTCACGATCAGGCCTGAGGAGGAGTGGGCATGCCCAGGAGCTGGAGTGGGCATGCCCAGGAGCTGACGGCTGCTGCCTTCTGGTTTTGCTCCCTCCAGCTGGGACTGCAGCGCTTCCATGGCGTCGGCATCCTGGGCTTTAACTCCAGTGAGTGGGTCATCGGTGCCATTGGGGCCATCCTGGCTGGGTATGTTCCACCCTTGGGGTCGTGTTGATGAACTGGCTGCTCAGTGTTGGGTCTGGGAGTCACACAAATATTGAGGATAAGGCCACCAAAGTTAAATGAGCAGAGGCAACTTGATTAAAAAGAATAAATTCTGGGAAGAGCACCGGCTGCTCTTGCAGACCAGGTTCGGTTCCCAGCATGCATGTGGCAGCTCTTGCAGACCAGGTTTGATTCCCAGCACGCATGTGGCAGCTCACAACCATCTGTATTTTCAACTCCAGGGATCCGACATCCCCTCCCGCCACTGTGGACCCTTTACACATGCACAGACAGACATGCAGACAAAATACCCACATACATAAAAGATCTTTTAGGAAAGAATGAATCCTTTCCAAAGCACTCAGTCTGTACAGGACTGAGCGGGTCCTGTGTCCCCAGGGGCCTCTGTGTTGGCATTTACGCCACCAACTCGGCAGAGGCCTGCCAGTATGTCATCGGGCATGCCAGAGTGAACATTCTGCTGGTGGAGAATGACCAACAGCTGCAGAAAATCCTGTCGGTGAGTGAGCCTCGAGGTGGGCGCTGGGTGCACCGTGTGAGGCGGGGAGCAGGGGGGTTCCCAGGCCTGTCAGCTCACTCCCCAGCCTCCACCTGTGGGCGTCAGAGGCGAGCAGGCGGGGCTCGGGCAACCCCAGGGCTGCCCTGGTGACGTTTACTCTCTTCTTATTTTTAATGGATGTTACAGACACACCTTCGCGCTCACACGCGCTCAGCTGCCCAGCACCTGCCCGGGGTTGGCAGGATGATCTGGAGGGAGGGTGCTCAGCAGCAGCACAGGGGACCCCTGGCCAGTCAGTCAGTGCGAGGCTCTGCCTCAGAAGATGACCTAAACTCCTGATCCTCCTGCCTCCACCTCCTGAGCGCTGGCATGTGCTGGCATGTGCCACCACACCTAATTGATGCGGTGCTGGGTACAGGCCCCAGGGCTTTGTGAATGCCCAGTGAATGTTCTGCCCACCGAGCACAGCCCCAGCCTTGATTTTTAAAAATTACTTTCTTTTTTTAAAAATGCACATTTATTTATGTATGTATCGTGTGCGGGTGCGCGCATGGCACGGTGTGTTGAGGGCAGAGAACGGCTTTATGGGGTCGGCGCTGCTCTGTCACCGTGCGCAGGCGCCTTTACCTGCGCCCCAGGACCCTGAGCCCACAGGAACTCTTCCAGATTCCACCGGACAAGATGGAGCCTGTGAAAGCCATCGTGCAGTACAAGCAGCCATTGGAGGAACGCGTCAGGAACCTGTACTCAGTGAGTGCCGAGGGGCGGGGCCAGAGAGGTGGAGCCTGTGGGGGGGGGCAGAGAGGTGGAGCCTGCGAGAGGGGCGGGCCCGGCGGGGCGGGGCCTAGAGAGGTGGAGCCCGTGGGAGGGGAGGGGCCTAAAGAGGTGGAGACTGTGGGAGGGGTGGGGCCTAGAGAGGTGGAGCCTTGGGAGGGGCGGGGCCTAGAGAGGTGGAGCCTTGAGGCGGGGCGAGAGGGGTGAGGCCTAGAGAGGTGGAGCCTTGGGAGGGGCCTAGAGAGGTGGGGCCTTGGGAGGGGCGGGGCCTAGAGAGGTGGGGCTTGGGGGCGGGGCCTGGAGAGGTGGGGCCTTGGGTGGAGCCTTGGGAGGGGCGGGGCCTGTAGGAGGGCAGGACCTGGAGTCTGGCGGAAGTAGTAGGTGGGGCCACAGAGGTTCATGCGCAGTGAGTGGGCATGGACTCCTTGAACTGTGTAAGGTGGCGCTCTACAGGAGTGGGTGGGGCCCCTGAGGAAAGTGGGCGTGGGACGGGGACAGTGTGGTGGGGGTGATTAGTGGCAGCTGTGTCCTGTCCTTGCTGTGATCCCTCAGCCCCAAACCAGCAGATGAAGGCAGGAACTCATTCTGTGCCAACTTGGTGTACATTGAGAGTTCCAGGACAAGTCCGGGGTGGTGGCGCACGCCTTTAATCCCAGCACTTGTGAGGCAGAGGCCACCCTGGTCTACAGAGTTAGTCCCAGGTCAGCCAGGGCTACATAGAGAGACCCTGTCTCAAATAAACAAGTAAATATAAAACGAAAATACTTAATCTTTTTAGTGGCAACACTTAAGATTTAGTCTCCACACAATTTCTGAACATATAAGTCATTATTTTAAATTTCAATATTTTTCTTATGTCCAAGTTATAATCTATTATGTGTATCCAGAGTTATAAATATTTGCTCTAGCTGCTGGATCTTCCAGGCACCAGCCCGCAATCGCAGGTCACTAGAGACTCCCGTCACTACAGCAACAGTTCTTAAGTCTCGGATCACCTTAAAAAGTATCTGTGAAGCAAGGCTGGGGACACAGGACTGCCGTCTTCACTACTAGGAAGCTTCAGACAGGAGAATTGGGAGTTTAAGGCCAGGCTAAGACCCTCTACTAAAAGAGGCTCGGAAGTAGAACAGCCTCCTAGAATCCCCAGCGAGGGGCTGGGGGCGTGGTCAGGGTGGAGCCCCGCCTAGAAGCCCCCAGTAAGGGATGGGGGCGTGGTCAGGGTGGAGCCCCGCCTAGAAGCCCCCAGTAAGGGATGGGGGCGTGGTCAGGGTGGAGCCCCGCCTAGAATCCCCAGTGAGGGGCTGGGGGCGTGGTCAGGGTGGAGCCCCGCCTAGAATCCCCCAGTGAGGGGCTGGGGGCGTGGTCAGGGTGGAGCCCCGCCCAGAATTCCCACTGAGGGGCTGGGGACATAGATATCCGGCGTCTTTTTGCCTGGTGTGTGATGAGAGATCCTGGGTTCAACCTCTGATGAAGAGTTTTGCGGAGGAGGAAAAAGCAAGCCTCCCTGAGTAGAAGCATCGCTGACCACTGCAGACTTGGCGCTCTTGAACTTGGGGCCGCGGACCCTCGGCTGGGATAGTCCTGGAGCTGTGACGCTGAGCCGTGCCTCTGGCTTCCAGCCACTAGGTGGCAGCAGCGTTCTCCCCGTAGGAACAAGTCAATCCATAGATCATGCCATACTCCCACCGGCTCAGTGCCGCTAACGGGGACACTTACGGGGATGATTCTGTTACATAGCAACGTACCTACCCACTCTGCAGTGGAAGGGAGACCCTATAAGCGTGGAGTGGAGCTAGATCTGGATATGTAGCCCAGGCTAGTTCTGAACTCACAGCCCAGGCTGGCCTAAAACTTCACATCGTACTGCCTCAGCCTCCTGTGTACTGGGATTTAAAGACCGGCCACCATGACAGGGGTTCAAGTTTTAAGAGTCAGCTTAAGAATATACATTTTAAGGCCTCAATCTGTTTAGCTGCCCTGGAAAGATCATCTGAACCTCAAGGGTGCCATTGCCTTTAGTCCCAGCAGAGGCAGGCGGGTCTCTAAATTGGAGGCCAGCCTGGTCTACAGAGCGAGTTCCAGAACAAACAGAGCTGTTACACTGAGAAACCCTGTCTCGAAACAAAACAAAACCAGGCCAACCCAAATGTCTTGAGCAAGGAGGGTCATTTGCCAGTCCTTCAGCGGCAGCTCAGAGGGCTGGCTTCAGGCAGGGCTGCAGCCAGGGGCTCCCGTGGTCCTCCGGGCTTCATGTCACCAGTCTCCCAGCTCTTAGTCCCCGCCCCTCAGACCCTGCATTCCTGGCTGTTCTGTCCCCTTTGTGAGCTCTGTAGAGCCAGTCCTGGATTGATGGGGTAGTCTGGCTTCACCCCATCAGGGATGACTTCTGGGGTGGGGAAGCCTGGAATGGGAGCTCCCTTCAGGGGTCATTGACTCCTGGGGGTGGGGCCAGTGGGGGGGGGCTCAGCAGGTAAAGGGGCTTGAACCCAGGAGCTCACATGGTAGAAGGAAGGAACTGACTTCTGCAGGTGCACCGGGGCATGCGTCCCCTCATACATGCACCCCGAAACAAGCAAATAAAAATAATTTTAACAATCTTTAACCTTCTGAGGGTCAGTCTGTTGTTACCTACAGCCCATGCTGTCCTTCAGGATAGCCTGTGCCCCAGAGGGCTGGTCAGGAGACCAAGGCCACGGCACAGCCAGTCAGCCTCTTCCTGGGACAGCCCAGAGAGGGCTAGCGTTCCTGTGCCGTAGCCGAGGTCTGTCTGAGCTGGCAGGCCCCGGGAAGGTGGCTGGGGTGTGAAAGTCCTGGGCTTTTCTGGGTGCTCCCACGGCCCTCGGCCCTTCCTCTCTACCAGCTGGCCACATGCCTTGGGGTAAGCCCGCGGGATGGGGTCTGAGCAGGACCAGCCGGTCCCCAGCCTCCAGCCACCTTCCCGTCCACAGTGGCATGACTTCATGGAGCTGGGGAACGCCATCCCCGTCATGCAGCTGGATCGTATCATCTTGAGCCAGAAGGCCAACCAGTGCGCGCTCCTCATCTACACCTCGGGCACCACGGGGCACCCCAAAGGGGTGATGCTGAGCCATGACAATGTAAGCACCTCTGCCTTGGGCAAAACAGAGTGGCATGGAGGAGTGTGTGAGGTCGGTGTGGCCCTTGCTCCATGGGGAACTAACTGGACAGTTGTTGGAGCTGGGGGCTTGGAAGTAGACCTGGGTTCAAAGCCAGGCTGGGCCATCTTGGGCAAAAAAACTGATCGTACCATTGCCTACTTCCTGTCTGTGAAATGAGAGTTGGTTTCATGGTTTTTATCTGGTGGGTGGCTTTTAAAAAACTCATGTGCATGTCTCTGTGAGTGTGTGTGTTTGTGTTTGTGTGTGTGTGTGTGTGTGTGTGTGTGTGTGTGTGTGTGTGTGTGTGTGAGCCAGCGCCTGGCCTCAGCTGTGGTCCCTCAGGGGCATCTACCTTGGATTCTTTGAGACAGGGTCTTTCAGTGATCAGGGAAGGCTGGCTGGCTGTGGACCTTCCTGCCCCGCCTCTCTGGGCTTGGGATTGTTGATGAGCATCACCACATGGGCTCTGGGAATTGGAACTCAGTCTTCGTGCAGGGCAAGCACTTTACCCACCAAGACATTTCACCGGCCTGATTGGTCTATTTTATTTTGTTCTTAGTTTTTGAGGCAGGGTGTCACGTAGCCCAGGCTGGCCTCAAACTTGCTGTGTAGCCGAGGATGCCCCTGAACTCCTGATCCTTCTGCCTCCACCCCGAGTGCTGGGATGACAGGAGTGTGAGAACACTTGTGTGTGGGTGTCTGTGGAGGCCAGCGCTCGTGCTTGTGTCCTTGACTGCTCTCCACCCATACATGGAGTCAGGCCTCCCCTGCAGACCCAGGATTGCAGGTTCGGCTTGTTCTGGGAGTCCTTTGTCTCCACCTTCCTCGTGACCGGGATGGCAGGCCACGGCACATGCACTGCACTGGACAGTTTATGTTAATTTGACACAAGCTAGAGAATCTGAGAGGAGGTAGCCTCCCTTCGGAAAAATGCCGCCGTAAGACTGGGCTGCAGGCAGGCCTGTGGGACCTTTTCTTAATTAGTCATCTGGACCCCACTTTCTTTTTTGGGCCACCAACCAGCTCCCAAATCACGACACAGGGACTTCTTATTAGGTTTGAATGCTCAGCCTTATCTTAGCTCTCTTCTGACCAGCTCTTTTAACTTAAATTAACCTGTTTCCCATTATCTACCTTTTGCCTCAGGTCTTTCCCCTTCTTTCTGTACATCTTACTCTGTGTCTGTGACTCGTGGCTCCCTGGCTCCTGGCCCCAGCCATCTCCCTCCTCCTCCTCCTCCTCCTCCTCCTCCTCCTCCTCCTCCTCCTCCATTCTTCCTTTTTCTCCAGCCTAGATTTCTCCCCCTATTCATTCTCTCTGCCTGCCTAGCCTTTTTCTGCCTAGCTATTGGCCATTCAGCTCTATTAGAACAATCAGGTGCCTTAGGCAGGCAAGGTGAAACAGATGCAGCACATCTTTACATAGTTAAGCACACATCCTTATATCATTGAACAAAAGCAGCAGAAACAAAAGGAACACGCCTTTACACGGTTAAAGTCATATTCTTCAGCATAAATACATGTAACACATCTTTGCCCAGTTAAAATAATATTTCATAGCAGTAATCAGTGAGGAAGGCCCAGCCCACTGTGGGTGGGGCCATCCCTGGGTTGCTGATCCTGGGTTCTATTAGAAAGCAGGCTGAGCAAGCCATGGGGAGCAAGCCAGTAAGCAGCTCCCTCCATGGCCTCTGCCTCAGCTCCTGCCTCCAGGTCCCTGCCCTCCTTCGATGGTGGACTGTCACCTGGAAGTGTAGACCGAATTAACCCTTTCCTCCCCACGTTGCGTTGGTCACGGAGCGCCGTCACAGCGCTAGTGACCTGACTAGACTCCACTCACATGGTCTGGGTTCTGGAGATCTGCGCTCCAGTCTCTGCTCTTGTGTGAAAAGAGCTTTAGCAGCCGAGTGTCTCCCAACACCTGCAGGTTGACATTCTAGATGAACCATCCCAACGCGGCATCCCCCAGCCTCGTTCCTCCTGCCTGCTGGATGCTTCTACACACTTGGAATTCTGTTGGCACGCGTCTGGGGCGTGTCTTCCTCAGTCACTCTCCCCCTTCCCTTGGGGACAGAGCCTTTCACTGAACCCTCTGCTCACCTGTGGTTAGGCTGGCCAGCCACCAAGTCCTAGGGACCCTCCTGTGTCCTCCAGCATGGTGACAGTAGTGGGTTGCAAACGTGAAGAGTTGGCCATGGTCAGGGCTTTAGTGCAATGCTCTCCACACGAGCATGAGGTCCTGAGTTCAACCCACAGCACCCACATAAAAATCCAGGCACGCTGGTGAAGAGTCTGGACTCCCAGTGACGGGGGATTGAAGACGGGAAGGTCCTGGAGCTCACTGGCCAGGCAGCCTACTCAAATCATTGAACCCCAGGTCCAGCGAGGAACCCTGTATTGAAAAACAAGGCAGAGGGGGCTGGAGAGATGGTGCAGTGGTTAGGGGTGGAGTTTGGAGCCCAGCACCCACATAACCATCCAGGTGTTGCATGACCCTTCACTCCAGCTGTGAGTGGGACAGAGGCACAGGGTTGCCAGGCTATCCTGGCCACAAACCACAAGTATCCAGTTCCAGAAGAGAGCCTGCCCCGATGGTACACATGCACTCACAGGGAAGTCCATAGCTTAAGAAAACGTGTATGTGTGTGTGTGTGTCTGTGTGTGTGTGTCTGTGTGTGTGTGTGTCTGTGTGTGTTAGAGAGAGACAGACAGAGCAAGTGAGCAGGTGTCTGTGGGTACCCTCAGAGGCCAGAAGAGGTGATCCCCTGGACTGGCGCTATGGGTGTCTGAGCCACCATGTAGGTACAGGGAACTGAATGGATCCTCTGCAGGAGCAGCAAGCCATTGGGCCGTCTCTCCAGCCCCAGGAAATAAAATTTCAAAACAGTAAGATGGGAGCAGTTGAGGGAGAAAACTGATCTCTGTCTCAGGCCTCCTCACGTGTGCACGTGCACACACGTGTGCACAGTGGTCCTCGGGTAAGGCATCAGAGCTCTGAATTACCTTGTTTTCTAGATCACATGGACCGCAGGGGCCATGATGCGTGAGCTGGATCTGAGCTACGCCTCAGGGAGCCAGGAGATAATCGTCAGCTACCTGCCCCTCAGCCACATTGCAGCCCAGATGATGGACATCTGGATGCCCATAAAGATCGGGGCACTCACTTTCTTCGCTCAACCAGATGCACTCAGGGTAAGGCTGGGTGAGGGCCCCACCAAGCGTCGGGTGGCCTTTGGGGAGCCGACAGCGTCTGTCCACCGGACAGGCCAGAAGTCTAAGAATCGTTTTCTCCCACTTCATTCTCTGTTCCATTCCGCAGCATTGAAAACAGCTGGGTAAATTCTCCTTGCCTATCCTGATGAACAGTGTGTAGGCTGCACCCTAAACAAGCTCAGGGAGAGGCCGCAGTGGCGATGAAAATCTGTGGTTTCAGTATTTCTTGCATGTATTTGTTTATTGGGGTGTGCACCGTGGTGTGCACACGATGGTCAGAGGAAATTTTAGGGTCTGTTCTCTCCTCTACCCTGTGGAAGACAAACTCAGGTCATCTGGCTTGGTGGCCAGTGCTTTTACCCACTGAGCCGTCTTGTGAGTTCCTCCCTTAAAAAAGCCGTGTTTACTCATGTATGCTTATGCACGTGTGTTGGGGGGGTGGGGCTGTGCATGCACACACATGCTCAAGTCTGGGGAGAAGATCCTGGCCTGAGAAGCACCAGCTGCTCCTCAGGGGACCTGGGTTCAATTACCAGCGCCCACATGGCGGCTCACAATGTTCTGTAACTCCAGTTGCAGAGGATTCAATGCCTCCGTGGGACCAGGTGTTCACATGGTGCATGCGCGCACGCACACGCACACACACGCGCGCGCGCACAGGGAAAATGACTCATATACATAGAATAAAATAAGTCTGCGAGTTAGAAGCTGCCTCTCCTGTGTTCCAGATTACCCCTTAAGTGAGACTTAGTTCAGATATCAGGTGATTTCTTTCATATTCAATTCCAGTGTTTGTGGTGTATATAATGTTGCTATTTCTTGATTCATTATCTGTTGTTTCCCTATGTGTTAGAGGATTCGGTTCCTGCAACAGGGGGCTGACCACAAGGCCCCAGCCCTGTCTGCTTCAACTTAGTTTTTCCCGGAGTTATCAGGAGCCTTTGTTTTTCAGTCGGGCGGCATTGGTGCCCTCGGCTTTTCTTCCCGTAGTCAGTGTTCCACTGTGAGCTGGGCTGCTGATTGCTTTGTTTGTCCCTGGTCGGGATAACTGGAGCAAAGCCTGAGATGGGTTGTAACTTACTGCAGTCGTATAAAAATGGGAAGGAAGTGAGACCAGCAAGGGGCAGGGGAAAGATCCAAGCCAGGAAAAGGAGGTGGAGCAACCCCGAAAGACCCCCGGGGAGCTGTGTGAGAGTCGGGCCACAGCTGCCCCACATGACTACAAAGACATGGAACTTTCGTGTCCTCCTGCAAGGTGGACACTGGCCACAAGCTCAGCACATGTGTGTGCTTGTGGGCAAGCTCAGCTCAGCTGTCGCCAGGATTGGGTTGTCATGGAGCATTTGGGGAATGCCCATTTTCCTGCCTTTTCCAGTTTCTAGAAAATGCTGCCTGTATTCCTGGGCTTGTGGCCTCTTCCTCCATCTTCAAAACATATCATTGTCTGTGTGTTTATAAGTGTTCATGGCATGTATGTATGTACCCAATTGCATACTTGGTGTCCCTAGTAGCCAAGAGGGCACTGGTTCCCCTGAGCTGAAGTTCCAGGCAGTTAAGAGGCTCCATGTGCATGCTGGGAACCAAACCTGTGTGCTCTGCAGGAACATCAGGTGCTCTAACCAGTGAGCCTGTCTCCAGACCCCTCTTCTTCTGTCTCTATTCTTCCTCTTGCTCATTATCTTCCAGTCTCACCCCTAACACATATAAACAAACATCAATGAATATACATGTGCATGTGAACACAGGAAAACACACATGAACACAGTTCACACATTCAGACACACACACATAAACACATCATAAACACAGTCGCAACACATACATGTGTTTACATATATATATATATATATATATATATATATATATATATATATATGTAAACACACTGTCTCAGTTAAGATTTCCATTGTTGTGATAAAACACCTTGTGTAGTAGAGTATTATTTGAAGGTGTGTTACTTTTGTTTATGTTGCATTTGTTTAACTCTGTGAAGCTGTGTTACTTTGCCTGTCTAAAACACCTGATGGTCTAATAAAGACCTGAACAGCCAATAGGGAGGCAGGAGAAAGGATAGGTGGGGCTGGCAGGCAGAGAGAATACATAGAAGGAGAAATCTGGGAGGAGAGAAATAGAGATGGATGAGAGGAAGAGCTAGGATCCAGAGGAGGAGGAGGACTCCAGGCACCAGCTACCCAGCTACACACACAGCCAGCCACAGAGTAAGAGTAAGATTTACAGAAGTAAGAGAATTCGAAAAGCCCAAAAGGTAAGCAGGATAATGTAAGTTAAGGAGAGCTGGCAACAAGCCAGGCTAAGGCCAGGCATTGATAATCAAGACTAAGCCTTGGTATACGATTTGTTTGGGAGCTGGGTGGTGGGCCCCCCAAAAGAGAAAAAAACCAACACTTTGGTGTCCAATGTGAGGCTTGTATTTCCATGTAGGGCCTGAGAAAGCTGAAAAAATATACATATAGCTCCTTTAAGAGTTTCTGCGGGACAGTTTCTGCTGGTCACTGAGCCCTTGAGCAGCTAGTATGTTAAGTAGGAGAAAAAAACTAAGTAAAAAACACCTGCCGCAGTGCAAGCATTGGCATTCTAGAGCTCTAGGAAGGCTGAAGGCAGTTCCTGGTCAGACAAACCTCCAACAAACCAGCCTCAAGTTTCATGCTTGGTTTTCATGACCCAAGAAGTGGGCAGAGCCAGCTGAGTGCCACACTCAGAGGATCCAGGTGTCTGTTAGCAGCCTAAGGTTTGCTCGTATGGACAAAAAAGGCTGAAGATGTGCAATAAAAGGGGTCGAGACAGAAAAACTTCTAAGCAGGTTACAATGTGTTTAACAATGTGTGTAGGCTTAAGAAAAGGAAAAGGAGCCGGGCGGTGGTGGCACACACCTTTAATCTCAGCACTCGGGAGGCAGAGGCAGGCGGATCTCTGTGAGTTCAAGGCCACTGACTACCAAGTGAGTTCCAGGAAAGGCACAAAGCTACACAGAGAAACCCTGTCTCATGGGGCGGGGGGGGGGGGGGGGGGGAGAAAAGAAAAGAAAAAGGAAAGGAAAGGAAAAGGGTATAGTCATAGAAAAAAATGAATAGTTTATAAAATAAAGTCTTTAAAGAGAGAGTTAAAAGAAAAAAAAACCACGTAAGATGGGAAATACACAGATGTCTGGATCCTGTATGTTATTGTGTTGATTTTGAATTTTTTTGAATGTTGAAAAGCAAAGGACAGCTGCAAAGAGACCTGGAATTGAAAGGGGGACTGTTGAAATAAATCAGCCTATATGCTTTAGGAAAGCCTTAGCTTTTAAAAAGTAAAAATATATTTGTCAAGTGGAAATAAAAAATGCTTTGGAGATTTGTTCACACAGGAGATGAGAGGCTGTGGATTCCCTCAGGGTTAATATGGATCAGGTTGGATCAGGTGAGACCTCCTGAAACTTGACAGGTGGTGATATCTATCAGCAAAGCTTACTGCTGGTCTTCCCAGGACTTGGCCATTATCTCAGAGTTTTCTCTCTGGGAATCTAAAGATAGTTTGTCCACAGACAGCAGGGAGAAGTACGGAGAAAACTACACCCACACTCCCAAGAGTTGGGGGGTTGTTTATTTGATGGATTATGGATGTTTGTTTTCATTTAGGGCAATATAGTATATAATACAAAATTAAAGTTAGTTTTGTTACACTGTATATGTTTCTACTCTTGTTTAAATGATTTTCATATATTGATAAAAATTTAAGGTTATTTTTGTTACAACATATTGTATATATGTTTCTGTTTTTGTTTGAGGTATTGTACCTATGCAGTTTATTTAAAAATGTAATGTAAAGTTCTAGTTTTTGAAAGCTGTCATTATAAACTATATAGGCTAACCAGGAAACATAGGTCAGTGGTTAGTCATTTATAATAATCAAATTTGTAGATATGTTAGGTATGCTTTCCAGATTATATAGAGACATAGTCTAGATAGGTAGATGGTCTTCAAATCTTTCAAAGACCTGCAGAATATTGCATTTAAAATGTTTGGTTAATTTAAAGTTTTCATGACAATGAGACACATCTGTTTCTGGAAGTACCAATTTACTTCAGAGAGGACGATGGACATTGAAGAAACTCCTTATGGAGTTTGCTTTCATTGTGGCAAGGTTAGCCACTAGGCAAAGAAATTGCTTTTGCCTTTGACTGCTGACAATGTGCTATGTAGACTGGACATGCAGGACACACAGGAAAAAGACTGTTGAACTTTGCCAAAACAAGGCAGGACAGTTCTCCAAAATTCCTGCTTCACTGGAAAGTATGCCAGATACTCTGGACCTGTAAGCTGAAGATGGGTGCCCGAGCATTGCAGAGGAACTTTGGGTGACTGTCAAGGCAGCCAAATGTCTCTGTTGTTAGATAATAATACACCCTTCTGGGTCTTTGATGGAGTTGAAGACTAGATAGTTATAGTTGCAGCTTTTCTTAATTATGATAGAAAGTAAGTTAGATGTAAAACTTTGAATTTACTAAGATAGGATAGATAATGCATTATTTTCTTTGAAACGCTAACTACAAATGGAGAGACTATTGTAAATGTAATTGATATTTGATAATTGTTTTGTTGTATGTAGTTTTAGTATGTTAAAGTTAAAACTTTTATTTAGACAAAAAGGAGGGAAATGTAGTAGAATATTATTTTAAGGTGTGTTACTTTTGTTTATGTTGCATTTGTTTAACTCTGTGAAGCTGTGTTACTGTGCCTGTCTAAAACACCTGATGGTCTAATAAAGAACTGAACAGCCAATAGGGAGGCAGGAGAAAGGATAGGTGGGGCTGGCAGGCAGAGAGAATACATAGAAGGAGAAATCTGGGAGGAGAAAAATAGAGATGGATGAGAGGAAGAGCTAGGATCCAGAGGAGGAGGAGGACTCCAGGCACCAGCTACCCAGCTACACACACTGCCAGCCACAGACGACAGAGTAAGATTTACAGAAGTAAGAGAATGGGAAAAACACAGAGACAAAAGGTAGATGGGATAAATTAAGGAAAGCTGGCAAGCTAAGGCCAGGCATTGATAATTAAGAATAGGCCTCTGTGAGTGATTTATCTGGGAGCAGAGTGATGGGCCCCTCAAAAGAACAAAAACCCTGTAGCTAGAGTTTTCCTGCCTGGCCCACAGTCAGGACAAATCTCTCTCACCTGCCAGTCCCACAGCTGCTCAGACCCAACCAAGTAAACACAGAGACTAATATTGCTTACAAACTGTATGGCCATACCAGGCTTCTTGCTAACTGTTCTTATATCTTAAATTAACCCATTTCTATAAATCTATACCTTGCCACATGGCTCGTGCCTTATCGGCATCTTCACATGCGGCTTGTCATGGCGGTGGCTGGCAGTGTCTCTGACTCAGCCTTCCACTCCCCAGAATTCTTCTCCTCCTTGTCCCGCCTATACTTCCTCCTTCCTGACTACTGGCCAATCAGTGTTTTATTTACTAACCAATCAGAGCAACACATTTGCCATACAGAACATCCCACAGCAAAACCCCCAACAATAACCTTGATCAAAAGCAGCTTGGGAAGGAGAGGGTTTCTCTGGCCTATGCTTACACATCATACTCCATCACTGAAGGAAGTCAGGACAAGAACTCACACAGGGCAGGTACCTAGAGGCAGGAGCTGAGGCAGAGGCCATGGAGGGTGCTGCTTACTGGCTTGTTCTCCATGGCTTCCTCAGTCTGCTTTCTTAGAGAACCCAGGACCAGCAGCCCAGAGATGGCACCACCCACAGTGGGCTGGGCCTCCCCATCAATCACTAATTAAGTAAATGCCCCCCAGGCCAATCTGGTGGAGGCATTTTCTAAATTGGAAATCTTCTTCCCAAATGACTCTAGTTTGTTTCAAGTTGCCAAAACACTAACCAAAAATGCATACAAATGATAAACATAGACACGCACACATACAGATAAACACAGTATACATTTATGTATAGTGGCAAACATAAATACAAACATATGAACATGTAAACACACAGATGCCATACATACATGTGCAATCACACAACACACCTGCGGGCCTCAGGCCCCTCCTGAAGTCCCTGTCCTCCTCCTGTATGACCCTCGTCAGGACACTGAGCCACGTGATCACCCAGAAAACCTGATTTCTCAAGATCCTTAATTTATTGTTACTTTTTGAATTTATATTAAAGTTTAAATTTACAGTGAGTGCTGGTGAAAGAGGAAAGGGGAAAGGCGTCGGGGTCCCGGGAGCAGTGACGTGTGTGGCTGCATGGACATGGGGCCCGAGGACCTGAGTTTGATCCCCAGTCCCCACACGATGGAAGAACAGATTCCTTCCAGGTGTCCTCTGACCTCCACAGGAGTGCCGTAAAGAAAGTGAAGGAAAAAGAAGTCACACATGGCCAGGAGTGATCCAGATAACCAGGGCGCTGAGGTTTTCAATATGACGTCTCCTGCCATGATGTCATCACATGGATGCTTTCTGGTGGGACGTGTTCCCTCCGTGGGCCCCAGGGACATGGCATACCACAGATAGCAGGGCTGATGCTCACACTGCAGAGACAGCTACTTGCTGCACGACGATTAGGACCTGAGTTCAAATCCCCAACACTCATGTTAAAAGCTGGCGTGGCCACCTGCATGCCATAACCCCGGTGCTGTGGAGCAGAGCAGACCGTCTCTGGGGATTGCTTGGCAGCCGAGCCTCAGGTGCTGGACGCTGGCCTTCCTCCCCTGCCCTCCGTGTGTGTGGCGGCTGGCGTTTGGTTTGTAGAATGGGATGGGATGCAGGGTCAGCACTCAACACAGAGCCTGGTGCCCAGATCTTTGCATCATGTCTCCACTGACCCAAGGGTCTCGAACGTTTCCCCTTTACAGACATCTTCATCAAGTGTGGGATGGTTGACCGGGTTCCCCACTGCTCCATCACCTTCCAATGCAAGTCATGTTTCCGTTTTTTAAAGTGTCACACCCACTCACATCTCAGGGTGTGAAATGGATGGTCACCGTCCTCACCGACATTTCTCTCATTATTAGTGACGCTGAACATCTTTGCGGGTTCACTGACTGCCTGGATCTCATTTCTTTCTTTCTTTTTTCAAATGTTTGTCCCCTTTTTTCTTTTTCTTTATTCTTCTCATACAATACATCTCGATCACCTCCAGCCTCCCCTCGGCGTCTGGTTGGCCGTATTTGGTTGATGTCGTTGGGAGGCTTGCTCTTGTCTGAAGGGAGGTGGAGGGCTCCTCGGATTTAATTTCTGTTCAAATCTTTTGCATTTAACGTTTTCTTTGTATGTCTAATCACACTGATCTTTGAGCGTTCTTTACATGTTCAGGTAATGAATCCTTACCAGGTGCCATGATCTGCAAATGTCTCTCCCAGTTCTCTGGCTTTGTTTTTCCTTCACGGGCTTCTGAAGCATGAAGGGAGTTTGGCTTTGATGAGGTTTGGGTTATTGATTTCCCCCATGCTCTGCTATGACAAAGATTTCCCGTTTTCCTTCATGTGCTCTCTGCTTTTAGCTTCATTTAGAGTTGATTTTCATGTTGGGTGAGAAGTACGATTGTAAGACACGCATGACTGTTTGCACCTTTCCCAGCTGCAGGGAACTACTCATAAGACAGGTGCTGAAAGCAGATGATCATAAATGTAAAACGTTGTCTGTGGACTGGTTTGTATGTTCTTGCACACACATGCACACACGAGCATATACACATATACACATGCACACCTATTCACACACATGCACACATGTACTCACACGTGCACACATGTGCTCACACATGCACGCACTTGCACACTCATGTACTTGCACACATGTGCACACGTGCAAACATGCATGTGTGGGGGTGAATGAATCTGAGCCTGACTGGCTGCTGTGGAGCCAGGGCGTTGTCCTCACGCCTGGTCCAAAGGCTGCTCTTGAGGAAGGGAGAGGGACATGTACAGTTCCTGAAGGTGCTCTGTTCCGGGCAGGGCACCCTGGTGTACACTCTTCAGGAGGTGAAGCCTACCGTCTTCCTGGGGGTGCCTTGTGTTTGGGAGAAGATGCAGGAGAACATCAAGGAAAATGTATCGAGGTCCTCCAGCCTGAGGAAGAAGGCGTTTACCTGGGCGAAGATACTCGGCCTGAAGACCAACACCAAGCGGATGCTGGGGTAGGCAGCGTGTCCTGCGATGGGTGTGGGGGCACAGAGGAGGCTCTGCCACCTGCAGCTGGGTCTCCTTGATGATGCCCTTCCCAGGAAGCGAGACATCCCCATAAACTACCGCATGGCCAAGGCCCTGGTGTTCGCGAAGGTCCGGACCTCCCTGGGCCTGGACCACTGCCACTCCTTCTACAGCGGGGCCGCGCCCCTCTCCCAGGATGTCTCCGAGTTCTTCCTCAGTCTGGACATCCCTATTGGAGAGATCTATGGGATGACTGAGAGCTGTGGACCCCACTCGGTCTCCAGCAGGACCGTCTACAGAGTTCTGAGGTACCAGGCTGCCGCGGCCCCAGGTCCCCAGTGTCGTGGGGTGAGGGCGTGAAGGGGGTGGTAACCGCTGGCTGACATCCTGGACCTGGGTATCCTGAGAGCCTCTCCAGCCTCCCAGCCTCAGGCCTCTGGCTTATCACACAGCCTTCTGGGATGGGCACTTGTTCTAGAACCATCTATCATGTTGTGTGACTTTTCTTGGAAGACCTGATAGAGCGCTAAAAATACCAAAGAAGCACTTCCTCCCAAGTGCAGCCTAACACACTTATTGGGGTGATTTCTAGACTGCGGGTCAGGGGTCACTGACAGGAGCACATGTAGACTCAAAGGCAGAGCATCACTTACAAATCCACCGCAGCCTGGGACACATCCAAAACCCCTGCACATTTCACAGGCAGACAACTCCAAGCATCTCCCTGGGAATGTTACTGTTGGTGGAATCTGGGGCTGGGCCCTGAGGCCTTGTAAGTTTCAGGAACTTCTCAAGACTTGTGAGTTTGCATTACTGAGTTTTAAGAAGCCTCCTTGTTCCAGTGCAGAGGAAGAGATTGCTGCCTGACACACGGTTCCCCCCAGTGTCACTTACGTGTCTGTCATGTGACCTCAGAACCCCATTGTCTTCCATCTCAGGCATCTCTACAGCTCCTCTGTGGCTTCTGCACAGCCCAGCTGTCCCTGCAGTGTGCCACAGTAAACCTAACACAGGCGCGCTGCAGGGAGCCTCTACTGTGGAGGCTAACCTCTGCTAACCTCTTCCAAAATCCTAAGTCTCTTGACGCCGTTCCTGCCACCGTATTGCGTGTCAGGCTTTCTGCTTCTGCGTGAGGTTTGCCAGCGTGCAGAAGGCCGAGGGGCGTGAGGTTTGCCAGCGTGCAGAAGGCTGAGGGGCGTGAGGTTTGCCAGCGTGCAGAAGGCCGAGGGGCGTGAGGTTTGCCAGCGTGCAGAAGGCCGAGGGGCGTGAGGTTTGCCAGCGTGCAGAAGGCTGAGGGGCGTGAGGTTTGCCAGCGTGCAGAAGGCCGAGGGGCGTGAGGTTTGCCAGCGTGCAGAAGGCCGAGGGGCGTGAGGTTTGCCAGCGTGCAGAAGGCCGAGGGGCCCAAATAACAATAATGCTAAAGACAAGGACGGCAGAAGAGATGAAGAGGCAATGGAGGAGGAGGAATGGCTGGAAGTTGATGGTGTCCTTGGGTCCCCCTCAGCTGAGTGCGGCCTTCACCCATGTCCCATCATGCCATTTTAGCAGGACAGTGGTCACACTGATGGCTGGACTGAGGATGAACCTCCTGTGTCCACCTCCCAGCGCTAGGATGGCAGCCATATGGCTGCTTACAGTGTGTTTCTACAAGCCAATGGACACAAAGTGCTGCCTCAGTTTCCCTTCTGTGCCTCGTCTCATGAGGTTGAAAGCAGCTCTCCACACACTACTTCTCTGAGGAGATTCCAGCTTGTGACATTTAGGGCTAGGGTTAGGGTTAGGGTTAGGGCTAAGGTTAAGGGTTAGGGTTAGAGTTAGGGTCCTCAGGGTTAGGGTTAGGGTCCTCAGGGTTAGGGTTAGGGTTAGGGTCCTCAGGGTTAGGGTTAGGGTTAGGGTTAGGGTTAGGGTCCTCAGGGTTAGGGTTAGGGGTTAGGGTTAGGGTCCTCAGGGTTAGGGTTCGGGTTCGGGTTCGGGTTAGGGTTAGGGTTAGGGTTAGGGGTTAGGGTTAGGGTTAGGGCTAGGGTTAAGGTTAGGGGTTAGGGTTAGGGTTAGGGTTAGGGTTAGGGGTTATTGTCCTCAGGGTTAGGGTCCTCAGGGTTCAGTTTAGAGTTGGGCTTAGGGTTAGGGTCCTCAGGGTTAGGGTTAGGGTTAAGGTTAGGGTTAGGGTTAGGGCTAGGGGTTAAGGTTAGGGTCAGGGTTAGGGTAAGGTTAGGGGTTAGGGTTTTAGAATATAAAAGTGCTACTTATACATCCATTGTCCAGGTGCTGAAATGGCATAGAGGATAAGAACGCTCTGCATTCATGCCGGGAACCAGGGTTCAATACCCAACACTTTAGGGCTAGGGTTAGGGTCCTGGCCCTCACGCGGCTGCTGTCCCCAGTGTTCTCGTAGGGGAGGTGGTTCATCGGAGGTCTTCGGGGAGGATGTGGAAACAACTTCCAAACACACAGGATGTGGAGAACCTGAGCACTGGGTCAGAACGATTGCCACTGAGACAGACAGCCAAGGAACCTCAGGACTCTGGGCTGGTGGTGTGGGAGGACCCGGGTGGTCGGCGCCACCCTGTCTCTGACGCACCCCTCTCGTCACATCCCCGGCAGCTGTGGCAAGGTCTTAAATGGCTGCAAGAATATGCTGTACCAGCAGAACAAAGATGGCGTGGGCGAGGTCTGCATATGGGGCCGGCACGTCTTCATGGGCTACCTGGACAGGGAGGACGCCACACTGGAGATTCTTGATGATGAGGGCTGGCTACACTCTGGGGACATGGGCCGCGTGGACAGCCAGGACTTCCTTTACATCACTGGCCGAATCAAAGGTACCAGGCACACTTGGGGCAAAGAGTGCCAAGTGTGCTGGGAACTAGCAGGGACTATTGGAGTGCCCAGGCTGCCAGGGTACCGGCAGTACAGAGGATATTAGGGTGCAGGTACCAGGGACACGGGGAAAAGCAGCGTTCCCAGATCATCGGGGTCCCTCCCAGTCACACTGGGGGCAGGTTGCTCCAGACCTGTGACCTGTGCCCCTGGAGTGAGACTGGAGCTGCCCTGTTGGCTCTGCCGAGCAGTGGAGAGGCTGGAAGAGCCAGCCGGGAGAGGCCTCGGAATGTGAGGGAAGCTTCAAAGATGTTGTGTCCCCCCCCCATCACCACAGCACTGGGTGGAGGCTGGGGCAGGAGACCTGCAGTCTGGGGCTAGCCTGGGCTGCACGGTGAAAACAACTCCACAGAACGCTCCGGTGTGCTCCATCACAATAGTGACCACTATTAAGCAGCTTGGGGAGGGAAGGGTTTATTCAGCTTACAGCTCAGGCTGCACTCACTCCATCATCCAGAGAGTCAGGGCAGGAACCTGGAGGCAGGAGCTGAGGCAGAGGCCATGGAGGGTGCTGTTTACTGGCTTGTTCTCCACGCTTTGCTCAGCCTGCTTTCTAATAGAACCCAGGACCAGCAGCCCAGGGATGGCACCACCCACAGTGGACTGGGCCTTCCCCATTGATCACTAATTGAGAAAATGCCCCACAGGCCAATCTGCTGGAGAAGTTTTCTGGTTAGATCTATCTTCCCAGGAGACCCTGGCTTGGCAAGTTGACAAAAGCTAACAGGACAGATTCTGTCCCTGTGGGGTCCTGAGAACATAGATGTTGGGAGGGAAGCAGGCGTGGGTGCGGACTTGGGGTGCCTGAAAAGAATCCGTAGAAACCTCTAGCCTGGTCTCAGGTAGGTGGGGCCCTGTACCAAGCTGGGCTCTCGTTCCAGAAATCCTGATCACTGCTGGTGGTGAAAATGTGCCCCCCATCCCCATCGAGACCCTGGTGAAGGAGAAGATCCCCATCATCAGCAACGCCGTGCTGGTGGGCGACAAGGCCAAGTTCCTGAGCATGCTGCTGACGCTGAAGGTAAGCCGGGGCCGCCCAGCCCCAGAGTCGGGGCGCTGGCTGCAGGTGGCTGGAGCCCAGGCGCCGCCTCTGGTCTGGGCTGGGGTCCGGATGCCTGGGGAGCATGCGCGGTGACGGGTTGTCCTGGGGCAGTGTGAGACAGACCGGAGGAGCGGGGAGCCCCTGGACAAGCTGAGCCTGGAGGCCATCAACTTCTGCCGGGGGCTGGGCAGCATGGCGAACACCGTCTCGGACATAGTGAAGCTGCGGGACCCGCTGGTCTACACCGCCATCCAGTGTGGCATAGACATCGTGAACCAGGAAGCGATCTCTGACGCTCAGAGAATTCGGAAGTGGGTCATCTTGGAGAAGGATTTTTCCATCCATGGTGGAGAGCTAGGTGAGTAGCCTGGCCTGGACCTCAGAGGGCGCCTCTGGGCCATACTCTTCTCTGGGGGTTAGGTCTGCGGGACCAGCTAGGACATGGGACACCGCTGCCTTTACCAACTGCATCCAGCTCCCAGCTGGCCTCCATGTACTGCCTCTTCCCTAGGACGGACGCATTCATGCTCTGGAGCTAACATGAGAACTCCCCACCATGGGCTGGAGAGGGTGCCCAGTGGTTAGAGCCCCCTCCCCTCTCCCCGCCAAGGACTGGACTTCAGATCCCAACCAAGTTGGGCAGCTCACAGCCATCTGTAATTCCAGCTGCAAGGGATCAGATGCCCTCTTCTGGCCTCTTTGCACGATGCACTCACACACACACACACACACACACACACACACACCACATATAGACACATAATTAAAAATAAAATAAATCTTGAAAAAGAGCTCTATCACAGGCAGCGCCCCCTCTTCCGCCAGTCCGTGTGGACATCCCCTGTCCCCTCTCAGTGACAGCAGGAGCAGCCCTGGGACCCTGTCCCTGGTTGCCCACGGTAAGTGTGGAATTTTTCCCTTCACAACCTGACTAATGTCTCCTTTCTCCACAGGGCCGACATCAAAACTCCGGAGACGTATCATAACCCAGAAATACAGAAACCAAATCGACACCATGTACTTGTGACTGCCGCGGCCGGAGCTTCCTCGACGTCCTCATGGTGAGACCCGAGGGCCTGCCCTGGCTGGGCGGGGCGGTTTCGGGTGTCTTCCGGGCCAGGAGCAGAGTTTCTCACGGATCCCCTCTTACTCGTCCATTTGATCTCGGTACACTGTGTACGCGCGTGGAAAGAGGACCGTCTCGGGCGGGCGTCAGCCTCCCCGGCATCTCGCCGGTCGCCCCTCCCCTGAGCCCCGCCGGCCTGAGCACAAGCGCAGCACCCATAGCCGCGCTCAGTCAGCTGTCACCAGTCACTGGCTCTCCAGCCAGCCCGCCCGTGTGGCCTCCCAGGAAGGGACCCCACAGCTGGCCGCTCCCACAGCCCAGCTCCAGCCCCGCGCTCAAGCAGGGCTGCGTCTGAGAGTGTATTTTGAGATAGGGTCTCTTGCAGGCCTGTGACTGGCCAAGCAGGCTAGGCTGGCCAGAGAGCCATTGTGCTGGGCTACAAGTGTGCACCACAGGCAGCCTGCTTCTCCCTCCTCCTTCCCCTCTCCCCCCGGGTTCTGGGGGTTCGAACTCAGGTCCTGACGCCTGTGCAGCAAGCATGCTGAGCCGTCCGTCTCCCCAGCCCCACACTAGACTTGAACTGGAGACGTGGTTCACGTGGCTGCTGTCCCTCTAACTGTCAAGGTCATCGGTGGATGCCCCTTCCCGCCAAGGCACTTACTGCGTGGAACTCGGCGTGTCCCACAGGGGCCCCACAGACTAACGCTGGCCCCTACTCTGCACCCCCCCCCCAGGTAGACCTCATCCTCCCAGGGAGCCCCCTCCCGTGTGGAAGAAGCCAGACCCCCGCTGCTCTTGGTCCTGCCTCAGCTTCCAAAGCAGGAGGTCCACGCGAGAGACACCCCCAGACCTTCCGGCCCGAAAGGAGTGACCTGTGGCTGCAGCGGCTCTTCCTCCCCTGGGAACTTGTGTTAGAAAGAAAACGCTTCGGAGGTGTGACGACCCGGACCCCAAAACACCTTCCTGAGAGCACCGTGGAAACCCCTCAAATAAACTGTAGTCAGGCGCATGGCTGCCTTGAGGCCTCATTCTTTCCAAGGGCAAACGCCACCCCATTTGGTGTGTTGGCTGTGGGTTCACATTCTGGCCAGCTGTGTGCACTCACCCTGAGAATCGGTGTGTTGGTTGCCTTGGTTCCTTGTGTGGTGATTTTGGTGTGTATGTGTGTGTGTCTGTGTCTGTGTGTGCAGGCGGGTGTATGGTGTGTGTGTGTGTGTGTGTGTGTGTGTGTGTGTGTGCAGGTGTGTGTGTGTGTGTGTGTGCAGGTGTGTGTGTGTGTGCAGGCGTGTGTCTGTGTGTATGTGTGTGTGTGTGCAGGTGTGTGTGTGTGGGTGTATGTGTGTGTGCAGGCGTGTGTATGTGTGTGTGTGTGTGCACACGTGTGTGTGTGTGTGCACACGCGCGCGCAGGTGTGTGTGTGTGTGTGCAGGCGTGTGTGTGTGTGTGTGTGTGTGTGTGTGTGTGTGTGTGCAGGCGTGTGTGTGTGTGTGTGTGTGTGTGTGTGTGTGCGCGTGCGTACGCGCGCGCAGGTGTGTGTATGGAGGCCAGAAGTCAGGAGCCTCACCCTAGGGTTCTCCACTGCAGTGTTGGGGACAGAGTCCCTCACTCCCCGGTCAGCTAGACTTGCCGGCCACCAAGCCCCAAGGATGCCCCTGTCTCTGCCCCAGGCCCAGCTTTTTACAGGGTTGCCCGGGATTCGAACTCAGGGCCCTCACACCCGAACAGCAAGCAGTGCGCCTACCCAGCCATCTTCTTGGTCCCTGCGGGGTCTGACTTCTGGAGTTTCCTCCTCAGGGATGAGTCTCCCTGTGGTAATGAACTCAGCAGATGTGGAGGCACCCCAACCCCACAGGACTCCAGAGCCTGTGCAGCCGGCAGCCTCCCCCTCTGTGACAGGATGCCTGAGGCCAGCAGCTTAGAAAGAAGGAAGGGGCTGAGGAAACAGCCCTGCGGGGGACGCGCCCGGGGAAGGGGGACTTCCGGGGCATTGACCGACCATCTGAAGCAGATTGGCCCTGAGAGCTGACTCAGCAGGTAAAAGGCCCCGTAGCGAAGCCTGCAGACCTGGGTTCTATCCCCAGGCTCCACCTTGTAGGAGAGAGCTGACTCACCCGTTTGTCCTCTGACCTCCACACAAATGCACCCACACCCAGGGCGATAAAATGCACCCCCTCACCAGACACCACACCCACCTCATTCACAGTGGATGCCTCCTGCTTCCTCGCTTTCTTGGGTCAGAAATCGCTGGAAACACCGTTGCTGGGTACAGTGGCACACACCTGTCATCCCAGTATAAGAGGTGCAGGCCAGAGGGTGGAGAGTTCAAGGTTACCCTTAGCAGCTTGAAGACTTGGGTCCAGCCTGGGCTACATGAGTCCTTGTCCTGAAGCAAGGAAAAAATAAAGAGCACTGGCAGTTTGAGCACTTGTAGGAGGCGTACCAGGTCCTGTCAGACCTGTCATCTTCTTGTCATGGGACCGTCAAACTCAACTACAAAGGGCAGAACTGGACGCAGAGGCACCAGCCTGGCTGGAGTCGGTCCTTGGGCACTGAGCCTCTGGGACACTCTGGTGCCCGATTCATGGCGACTGGAGGCTGCAGGCGGTCTCTAGCGCCCTCTGCAGGTGGTTTATACCCCAGACCCTGGCTCCAGTTTATTTCCTATGTTTAAATATTTAAAATTTTACCTTGTAGATGGCCCAGCAGAGAGTTTTTGAGACCACTTTTTCTGTTGTGTCTCTCAATTTTCAGTCTGCCACAAACGTCCACATTGTCCCTTGATACTCAAAGAAATGTGAGCGAGCTGGAGTACAGCCCAGTAGCCCACCCTTAGAGACATGCCCCAGCTGGGTGTGGTGGTGCACACCTTTAATCCCAGCACTCAGGAGGCAGAGGCAGGTGGATCTCTGTGAGTGTGAGTCCAGCCTGGGCTACACAGAGAAACTCTGTCTCAAAAGTAAAAATTAAATAAAAGGAGGAGGAGGAGGAGAAAAAGAAACCTGCTCCAGATTAACCCCGATGCCAACCCCACCTGGCATGGGCTCCGGGCAGTTGGCTTTGCAGGAACAGAAATCCAGCCACAGTGGCTCATGCCTGTCGCCTAGCAGACTACTGCCTCAGCCACCCAAGTACTGGGGTCACAGAGATCTGTAACAAGTATGGCTTCAGTTAGAGTTTTATTTTTTCTGAGCCGGGGTCTCATGTAGCCCAGGCTGGCCTCCAAATCACTATGTAGCAGAGGGTGAACTGGTCCTCCTCCTCCTCCTCCTCCTCCCTGAGTGCCAGGATGACAGATGGGGCCACATTCAGCTTTTGGGGTACTGGGGATGGACGCAGTTTCATGACTGCTCCACACTGCTCTTAACAACTGAGCCCGTTGTCCAGGGTTTGTTTGTTTGTTTTTTGTTTTTTTCAAGACAGGGTTTCTCTGTGTAGTTTTGGTGCCTGTCCTGGAACTCACTCTGTAGACCAGGCTGGCCTCGAACTCACAGAGATCCGCCTGCCTCTGCCTCCCAAATGCTGGGATTAAAGGTGTGTGCTGCCACCGCATGGCTGGTTTTTGTTTGTTTTGTTTTGTTTTGTTTCTTTTCTTGAGACGATGTCTTGCTATGTAACCCAGACTGGCTTCGACTCGTTACCCCCCTGCCTGAGCCCTCCAAGTACAGAGATGACAGGTCTGCACCTCTGTCCCTGGCTTGGCCTACTTACAAGTCACCTGGTCTCTGGGAGCTTTGTTTTCATTTGCTTGAGGCGTAGTCTCAGGTAGCCCAGGCTGACCTGGATTTGTTATGTAGTGGAGAATGACCCTGAATTCTAGATCCTCCTGCCTCCACCTCCTGAATGCTGGGATGACAGGTGTGGGCCACTGTGGTAGGACCGGCCCATAAGTCCAGGAAACTGGCTCAAACCAGTTGCCAAGGCATGCACATAATGTACTTCTTATGAGCCAACCTGGAGTCTGCCTGAGGGCCAAGCAACAGGTGCTGTCAGAGTTCCTGATCATGCTCAGAGTTCCTGATCACTGTCAGAGTTCCTGATCATGCAGAACCTGCCTAAGGGCCTAGCAACAGTCACTGTCAGAGTTCCTGATCATGCTCAGAGTTCCTCATCACTGTCAGAGTTCCTCATCACTGTCAGAGTTCCTGATCACTGTCAGAGTTCCTCATCACTGTCAGAGTTCCTCATCACTGTCAGAGTTCCTCATCACTGTCAGAGTTCCTCATCACTGTCAGAGTTCCTGATCATGCTCAGAGTTCCTCATCACTGTCAGAGTTCCTGATCATGCTCAGAGTTCCTCATCACTGTCAGAGTTCCTGATCATGCTCAGAGTTCCTCATCACTGTCAGAGTTCCTGATCATGCTCAGAGTTCCTCATCACTGTCAGAGTTCCTGATAATATCAGAGTTCCTGATCGAGCCCAGCCAATAAGGGACGACCATGCAGACTGGGTGCTGGGAGGAAGGTATATAAGGCCTTCCCTGTTACTGAATAAACAAGCTCATTATTTGCCTTGCGTTGACTCCTGGTGTCTGTGCCGTTGACGCTGCGCCTTCTCACCCGCCCCCAGGGAGCCATTAGGGTCCCGCAGCAGGTACCTACCTTGCTCCATCTTTCTCCCTCGTTTCTGTCTCTTTCTTTTGTTTACCTTCGGCTCTCGTCCTTGGTCCTCCCCACAGTCTGTCCTTCCTCTGTCTCATTTCCAGTCAGCAGGGAACATGTTTTCTTGTTTCCCCAGGCTGCCGGGAAGGGTTTGAGGATGTCCGTGGCTGGGTGGTCTCAGGTGTGCTGGCCACGCATCCACCTGCCCCCATCAACGCAGCCTCCTGTGGTGAAGAGTCAAGCCACAGAGAAACGCGGGCACTGATGGAGAGGAGGCCACGGCCACCAAGGGAGAGGAGATGCCGAGTCTCCTGTGCCCTCTGTCCACACCAAGTCCGCTCCTGTTCTGTTTCCTTCTCAGGGAGTTACCGACTCCCACTTGAGAGTGTGTGGAGGAAGACTATTTGGGGACCTCGCTATGGGGTTGTGTGTCCTGTAAGGTGCTGACCCCGCATGAGCAATCAAGACAAAGCCTATTTGGGAGGGAAAAGAAAGCCCCAAAAGGGTTCTGGGAAGTTCCGTGGCGCCACCTTCTCACCCTTGATTTGCTTTCCGTGGGTCTCGTGGCTTCACCAGCTCTTCCCTTGTAAATGCACGTTTAACTTTGCTTCTGTTCTTCCTCTTATCAATATTTATTATAGTGACTTATTTGTGGGGTTGGGGAGCTCACCCCACGGTGCATATGGAGGTCAAGAGGCCAACTTCAGTTTTCCCACAGTGTGGGGCCTGGGAATCAAAGTCAGTTCATCAGGCTAAGCCATCTCACAGCCCTCAGTTAGCCTAGGCTGCTGTGGATATCGCTCTGTATAAATAAACACTGATTGGCCAGTGGCCAGGCAGGAAGTATAGGAGGGACAAGGAGAGAGGAGAATTCTGGGAAGCAGAAGGCTGAGTCAAGGAGACACTGCCAGCTGCCTCCATGACAAGCAGCATGTGAAGATGCTGGTAAGCCACAAGGCATGTGGCAAGGTATAGATTTATAGAAATGGGTTAATTTAAGATATAAGAACAGTTAGCAAGAAGCCTGCCATGGCCATACAGTTTGTAAATAATATAAGCGTCTGTGTGTTTATTTTATAAGTGGGCTGTTGGACTGACGGGGCTTGGTGGGACCCAGAGAAAAAAACCCAGCTACACTAGGCTGACTCAAACTTGCTAAATAGCTCAGGCTACCCTTGACCTCATCGTGGAGCCCAGGTTGGCTTTGAAAACTGTCAGCCATCCTCCTGCCTCAGCTTATTCCCACTTTGATAGCCTTCTCTAATACCCAAGAGTTTTTAACTTTGGTGGCATCCAGTTTACTTCACTTTTGCTTTGGTGTATGTGCTGTGGGGTGAGTGCCAAGCCTGTGGAGGTCAGAGGAGGGTGGAGGATCCCCAGCAGCTGGAGCTGCAGACAGTTGTGAGCTGACAGATGTGGGTGCTGGTAATTGAACCCTGGTTCTTGGAAGAGCTGCCAGCACCTGAATTGCTGAGCCATCCCCCTGGCCCAGGAGTCAAGTCCACATGCCTATCAAAACCTGCACCATGTTGAGCTTCCCAAATGTGCCACCACTGCCCTGCTTCTGCTATGGCTTGCTATTAGCTCTGACCCCAAGGCAACTTTATTTATTAACATACAAATAAAATCACATTTCAGTACAAGTAAAATACCACCATACAGGTGCCTCTGAGTTTGAGTGCATTCCAGGGACACCGGGGTCCTTGCAGAGGCAGGACAGCACCCCCCCCCCAGGGTAGAACCGCAGTGGAGGTCGTGCTGTGGACCCAAGGGAAACTACTAGCTGACAGAACACCAAGATGGGAGGTGCCTGGGATGTGGAGAGTGCAGTGGAGATTTTGAAATCCTCCTTACAATGAAAAGAGCAGGGTCTGAGTCCCTAGCAATGGGAGCCCTAGGGCTGCCTCGAAGGCTGGTGTTAGGCTATGATAGCAGGGCAGTGCACAGAGGCTTCCGGGACCTGGCGTGCTGAGCACTGGAGGCCTTGCACTCACCGGGCCCCTGGAGGAGGTGGAGGACAGCTGAGGTGAGCCAAGTGAAAATTGCTGTGCAGGGAGGCCTGGGAAAGTCACCAGTCAGCAGCCGGAAATGCTGGCAGCCACAGCCCAGGAGCCTTGCAAACTCCCAGGTCAGAGGAGCTGCAGGCCTGGGACACAGGAGGGACCAAGAATGTGCTCACTGAGCCTTCTCAGAAAGCGAGCAGTGGCGGCAGGCCCCTGGCGGTGGCTCAGCAGACCAGCACCAAGTACCCCAGGTCTCAAGGGGACCATGCTGGGACTCCCAGTCTGCACATAGCCACCTCCTCCTAGGAGGCAAGCAGCAGTGGCAGGAAACACAGGGGCAGCTGAGACCCACGTGGGTGTGGTGGGTGAGCCCTCCCCTTTGCCTCAGAATCATTACTAAACATGGGTAAACCCAAACCTGAAAAAAAATGCTCATGGTGCATGGGAATGGTTTGCATTATGACTTGGACAGTTATACAAATCCTTCAGAGCAGCTGGTGAGCCAGGCGCTGATTTTGAGTGTTCAATGAAACATTAAGAATGGTATCAGAACTGACTTTTTGAAATTTTCAGGCTTAAGAAATGGATGGAAGGAGTGGTTCAATTGAAATGGAACTGTTTTGTATATAAAACTGTGATGACTCAAGAACTGTTTATGTAGAAATAGAGAAGTTTGGTTTTTTCTACCGAGACTCAAGCCTTAAAAAATTATAAACAAAAGGGGGAGTTAATATTCCTCAGTCTCTTTAATTTTTTTTCTTCTCCCTTGAGTGGATTAATGTTAACTTGTGTTAATGTACCCTATGTTTTGTTAGCAAAAAGTATAAAAAGTTCTATTAAGAGACTGCTTTTGGATGTTTGCTAAAGTTTGTAAAGTGTAAATAGTTCTATTAAGAGTTTGCTTTTGGATGTAAGTTTGTGAGAATTGTAATTGTGTATAGTAATCATACTAGCATTATGATGTTAACCTATTAATGTTAATGTTGATGCTAAGAAGTCTTTAGACTTGATGTGTATGCATCAGTTTACTGATTTATTTGATGTGGTTGTATCAGGAGTTTATTGATTTAAAAACGGGTTTGGTGCAGCTAAGGCTGCTATAGTCATCTTAGACCCATTTAAAAGGGCCATTCCTGGCTGTGTGGCAGTGGCGCACACCTTTACCTTTAATCCCAGCACTTGGGAGGCAGAGGCAGGTGGATCTCTGTGAGTTCGAGGCCAGCCTGGTCTACAGAGAGAGATCCAAGACAGGCACCAAAACTAAATGGAGAAACCCTGTCTTTGTTTTTCCAGGAAAAACAAAACAAGGGGCAGGTAGGGTGGCAGGTGGCGGCCGAAACACAGTTGCAATAAAGACCAGAAACTGAGCTATTACCCACTGAAGAGCTACTGAAAACAAGCTCTTAATCAAGAGCTTGGAACAGGGATGCCTTTAATCCCAACACCCGGGGAAGAATCTATCTCCGTGGGATGGAACCAGAATGAATCTGAACACTCCATCTGAGGCCAACCCAGGACCCAGCTGCTGATCCTGTGAAACCCAACAACTTGGAGATGTTGGTGAGACTACCCCACTCACCTGAAACCCATCTGGGAGAGGATTCAGATGCCTACAGTTTGAAGTCTGAGGGAACAAGATCAGCTGAGGAGTCGACAAATGAGCAAAACGTGGCCTGAGAACACAGAAGAAGGCGCTACCCAGTCACCAAACCAGATCACCAGAATCGTAAGTATATGCTTCACCGACTGAGAACAGGTAAGCTCCCATCTCCTGACCAATAGATCAGGTCTCTAGCCCCTAGGCTCTACCCATCGGAGTACCAGAGACCAGACAGCTACCTTTCCCTGCTCCCCCACCAAAAAAAAAAAAAACGAAAAACAAACAAAGAAACAAACAAACAAAAAAAACTAACCCCTACGAGCCTAACAACCACTGAAACCATAAGCCCACCCTGCACCAACTGGGAACAACTGCTCCCAGAGACAGAACCCATTAACACTGAATTGACTAAGCTGCTCCCAAAGAAACAGCCCTACAACATCAATTAAACCAAGAACTCCTACTAAACCAAGACTAAAAATTAGAACGAGAGGCACTCTCAGATACAGACACCACCTGCACCGAGCAGAGGAAGAGATGAGTAGACGCCAGTGCAAAAATACAGGCAACAACATAAAGACCTATATGGCAACATCAGAACCTAGTGATTCTACACCTGCAAGACCTGAAAATACCAAGACAGAAGAAACAGAAGAAATCAATCCTAAAAATGACTTTAAGAAGATGATAGAGGCCCTTAAAGAAGAAATTAAAAAATTCCCTTAAAGAGGGAATTAAAAACTCCCTTAAAGAGGAAATGAAAAACTCCCTTAAAGACATGGAAGAAAAAACAAACCAAAAATTGGAAGAAATCAAAGAAAGCCAAGAAAAAGTAATTAAACAGATAAAAGAAACATTCCAAGATCTGAAAAATTAATTTGAGACAATAAAGAAAACACAAGCTGAGGGAATGCTGGAAATAGAAATCCTGACTAAACAAACAGGAACTACAGAAACAAGCATAACCAACCGAATTCGAGAAACGGAACAGAGAAACTCTGACATTGAAGACACAATAGAGGAAATAGATTCATCAGTCAAAGAAAACACTAAAGACAAAAAAGTCGTAAGACAAAATGTCCAAGAAATTTGGGACACAATGAAAACAACAAACCTAAGAATAATAGGGATAAAAGAAGGAGAAGAATACCAACTCAAAGGCACAGAAAATATATTCAACAAAATCATAGAAGAAAACTTTCCTAACCTAAAGAAAGAAATACCTATGAGGACACAAGAAGCTTATAGAACACCAAACAGGCTGGATCCAAAAAACAAAGTCCCCTCATCACATAATAATCAAAATACTAAACACACACAGAACAAAGAAAAAATATTAAGAGCTACAAAGGAAAAAGACCAAGTAACATATAAAGGCAAACCCATCAAAATAACACCAGACTTCTCAATAGAGTCTATGAAAGCTAGAAGGTCTTGGACAAATCTCATGCAGACACTAAGAGACCACGGATGCTAACCCAGACTATTATACCCAGCAAAACTCTCAATCACCATAGGCGGAGTAAACAAAATATTCCAGAATAAAACCAGATTTAATCAATACCTGTCCACAAACGCAGCCCTACAGAAAACACTAGAAGGGAAAATCCAACCCAAACAAGCTAAACACTTCCATGAAAACTCAGGCAATAGATAATCCCACACCAACATACATCAAAGAAGGACAACACAACACAACCACAAAAAAAATAACAGGAATTAACAATCACTGGTCATTAATATCCATCAATATCAATGGTCTCAACTCGCCTATAAAAAGACACAGGCTAACAGAATGGATAAGAAAACAGGATCCAGCCAGGTGGTGGTGGTGGTGGTGGTGGTGGTGGTGGTGGTGGTGGTGGTGCACGCCTTTAATCCCAGCACTCGGGAGGCAGAGGCAGGTGGATCTCTGTGAGTTCAAGGCCAGCCTGAGCTACCAAGTGAGTGCCAGGAAAGGCGCAAAGCTACACAGAGAAACCCTGTCTTGAAAAACAAAAAAAAAAAAAAAAAAAAAAAAGAAAAAAGAAAAGAAAGAAAAAAAAAGGATCCATCCATCTGCTGCATACAAGAAACACACCTTAACTTCAAAGACAGACACTACCTCAGAGTAAAGGGCTGGGAAAAGGCTTTCCAAGCAAATGGACCTAAGAAACAAGCTGGTGTAGCTATCCTAATATCTAATAAGATAGACTTCAAACTAAAATCAATCAAAAGAGATCAGGATGGACATTATATATTTATCACAGGAAAAATCCACCAAAATGAAGTCTCGATATTGAACATTTATGCCCCAAATACAAAAGCACCCACATTCATAAAAGAAACACTACTAAAGTTTAAAACGCACATCAAACCCCACACATTAGTAGTGGGAGATTTTAACACACCACTCTCACCAAAAGACAGATCTACCACACTGAAACTTAACAAAGAAATAAAGGACCTAACAGATGTTATGACTCAAATGGACCTAATAGATATCTACAGAACATTCCATCCCAACACAAAAGAATATACCTTCTTCTCAGCACCCCATGGAACCTTCTCAAAAATTGACCACATGCTTGGCCACAAAACAAATCTCAACAGATACAAAAAAATTGGAATAACCTCCTGTATCTTATCAGACCACCATGCCTTAAAGTTAGACTTCAACAACAACAAAAATTATAGAAAGCCCACAATCTCATGGAAACTGAATAATGCCCACCTGAAATATCAATGGGTCAAGGAAGAAATAAAGAAATTAAAGATTTCCTAGAATTCAATGAAAATGAAAGTACAACATACCCAAACTTATGGGACACTATGAAAGCAGTGCTAAGAGGAAAATTTATAGCTCTAAATGCACACATAAAGAAGATGGAGCAATCCCATACCAATGAATTAACAGCACAACTGAAAGCTCTAGAACAAAAAGAAACAAACTCACCCAGGAGAAATAGACGCCAGAAAATAATCAAATTGAGGGCTGAAATCAACGAAATAGAAAACAAGAGAACAATACAAAAAAATCAATGAAACAAAGAGTTGGTTCTTTGAAAAAAATCAACAAGATAGACAAACCCCTAGCCAAATTAACCAAAAGGCAAAGAGAGAGCACCCAAATTAACAAAATCAGAAATGAAAAAGGAGACATAACAACAGACAACGAGGAAATCTAGAGAATCATCAGATCATACTTCAAAAACCTGTAGTCCACAAAAATGGAAAATCAGGAAGAAATGGACAATTTTCTGGATAAATACCACATACCAAAATTAAATCAAGACCAGATAAACCATTTAAATAGATCAATAACCCCTAAAGAAATAGAAACAGTCATCAAAAGTCTCCCAACCAAAAAGAGCCCAGGACCAGATGGTTTCAGTGCAGAATTCTACCAGACTTTCAAAGAAGAACTAATACCAATACTCTTCAAATTGTTCCACACAATAGAAACAGAACACTACCAAACTCTTTTTATCCTGATACCCAATTATCTTGATACCCAAACCACACAAAGAAGCAACAAAGAAAGAGAATTACAGACCAATCTCTCTCATGAACATTGATGCAAAAATATTCAACAAAATACTGGCAAACAGAATCCAAGAATACATCAAAAAAATTATCCATCACGACCAAGTAGGATTCATCCAGGGATGCAAGGATGGTTCAACATACAAAATTCTGTCGATGTAATACACCATATAAACAAACTGAAAGAAAAAAACCACATGATCATCTCCTTAGATGCTGAAAAAGCCTTTGACAAAATCCAACACCCCTTCATGATAAAGATCTTAGACAGATCAAGAATACAAAGAATATTCCTAAACAAAATAAAGGCAATTTATAGCAAGCCAACATCCAACATCAAATTAAATGGAGAGAAACCACTAAAATCATGAACAAGACAAGGCTGTCCACTCTCCCCATATTTATTCAAGATAGTACTAGAAGTTCTAGCTAGAGCAATAAGACAACAAAAGGTGATCAAAGGGATACAAATTGGCAAGGAAGAAGTCAAACTTTCACTATTTGCAGATGATATGATAGTGTACATAAGTGACCCCAAAAACTCTACCAGGGAACTCCTACAGCTGATAAACTCCTTCAGTAAAGTGGCAGGATACAAGATCAACTCAAAAAAATCAATAGCCCTCCTATACACAAATGATAAAAGGGCTGAGAAAGAAGTCAAAGAAACATCACCCTTTACAATAGCCACAAATAATATAAAATACCTTGGGATAACACTAACTAAACAAGTGAAGGACCTTTTTGATAAGAACTTTAAATCTCTAAAGAAAGAAATTGAAGAAGATATCAGAAAATGGAAGGATCTCCCATGCTCATGGATAGGTAGGATTAACATAGTAAAAATGGCAATTTTACCAAAAGCAATCTACAGATTCAATGCAATCCCCATCAAAATCCCAACACAATTCTTCACAGACTTGGAAAGAAAAATACTCAACTTCATATGGAAAAACAAAAGACCCAGGATAGCTAAAAGAATCCTATACGATAAAGCAACCCTTGGAGGCATCACCGTCCCTGACCTCAAACTCTACTATAGAGCTATAGTAATAAAAACAGCTTGGTACTGGTATAAAAACCGACATATGGACCAATGGAATCGAATTGAAGATCCTGACATTAATCCATGCACATATGAACACCTGGTTTTTGACAAAGAAGCCAAAACTATACAATGGAAAAAAGAAAGTATCTTCAACAAATGGTGCTGGCATCACTGGATGTCAATATGTAAAAGATTACAAATAGATCCATATCTGTCACCATGCACAAAACTCAAGTCTAAGTGGATCAAAGACCTCAACATGAATCCAGTTACACTAAACTTAATAGAAAAGAAAGTAGGAAGTACTCTTGAACACATTGGCACCAGAGACCATTTCCTAAATAAAACACCAACAGCACAGACCCTGAGCACAACAATTAATAAATGGGACCTCTCGAAACTGAGAAGCTTTTGCAGGGCAAAAGACACAGTCAATATGACAAAAAGACAGCCAACAGAATGGGAAAAGATCTTCATCAACCCCACATCTGACAGAGGATTGATCTTCACAGTATATAAAGAACTCAAGAAACTAGACATCAAAATACTAAACAATCCAATTTTAAAAATGGGCTAAAGAGCTAAACAGAGAATTCACAAAACAAGAATCACAAATGGCTGAAAGACATTTAAAGAAATGCTCAAAATCCTTAATCATCAGAGAAATGCAAATCAAAACGACTCTGAGATACCTTACACCTGTCAGAATGGCTATGATCAAAAACATTAATGACAGCCGATGTTGGAGAGAATGTGGAACAAAGGGAACACTCCTCCACTAATGGTGGGAATGCAAGCTTGTACAACCACTGTGGAAATCAGTATGGCGGTTTATCAGAAAATTAGGAATCGATCTACCTCAAGACCCAGCCATACCACTCTTGGGCATATATGTACCCAAGGAATGCTCAGTCATACCACAAAGATATATGCTCAACTATGTTCATAGCAGCACTGTTTGTAATAGCCAGAACCTGGAAACAACCTAGATGCCCGTCAACTGAAGAATGGATTAAGAAAATATGGTACATATACACAATGGAGTACTACTCAGCAGAGAAAAACAATGACAGCATGAAATTTGCAGGCAAATGGATGGAACTAGAAAAAATCATCCTGAGTGAGGTAACCCAAACCCAGAAAGACAAACATGGCATGCACTCACTCATAAGTGGATTCTAGATATAAAGCAAAGAACAATCAGACTGCAACCCACAGAACCATAGAGGCTATATATATATAGCATGGAGGACCCTAGGACGACTGTGGCTTATAATAAATTTTGGTTTTACTCAATTACTGAGCAAGCCTCAATGAAACATTCCCCTATTAAGATAAGAATACATAGTGTATCAAGCTGATAATAGAAAAATTAATTAATTAATTAATTAAAAAAATAAATAAAGAAAAGAAAAATTTGAAATATTAAAAAAACAAACAAACAAACATATTTTACTAAAGTATAAAAAGGGGGAACTAGGGACTCATCATTCCTCTCCACATTCTATTCTTTCCCTTGTTTTATATATTTTAAATTTTTTATCGGTGAATTCTGCTGGAGTATCTGCTGCTGATAAGCACTGGAGTGCTGTGGGATGGTCTGTATGTCAAATTGCTCTGATTGGTCAATAAATAAAACACTGATTGGCCAGTGGCTAGGCAGGAAGTATAGGCAGGACTAACAGAGAGGAAAAAAGAAAAAACAAAAAGGTGGAAGGAGTCACTGCCAGCCGCCACCATGACAAGCAGCATGTGAAGATGCCGGTAAGCCACAAGCCACGTGGCAAGGTATAGATTTATGGAAATGGATTAATTTAAGATATAAGAACAGTTAGCAAGAAGCCTGCCACAGCCATAGAGTTTGTAAGCAATATAAGTCTCTGTGTTTACTTGGTCGGGTCTGAGCGGCTGTGGGACTGGCAGGTGAGAGAGATTTGTCCTGACTCTGGGCAAGGCAGGAAAACTCTAGCTACACTGGAGGGCCCCTGTTGCAAATCACCCTCTGGAGTGATGGAAGGATCTTTCTACTAGAACTTGGAGGAGACCTGATCTAGTGTTGGTGTGGCCTCGGAGTTCTGTTTATGTCTTTCCTCAGGACAATGAGGTTCCTCTTTGGATTCCTGAGCACTGAACGTGCCCTGTGGCTGCTGCTGAAGCCCAACATGACAGAGACCTATTGGGTCTTCATGAAAAACTCTGTCCTTCTGATGCCAATGGGGATTGAGAGCCCAATATTGCCAGCTTTGGCAAGCATTAATGTAAGCCTAGGAACTGTAGCTATGAGATTGGATTCTCCAGAAGAGCTGCCAGCTTAAGTCGTGCTGGGATCAAGAAAAACGGGCCTTGGCGGTTCGTGTTCCTGGAGTTGTATCCATGCCAGTGGATGTCCACACAATCCAGAAGAGAATTTGACATTGCTGCTGCCGCTGTTGCTGGTGTAACAATGGCAGCCACCGCTGCTACTGTTTCTGGGATTACCATTTCATAATTGCTTACTACAGCTAGCACAGTGGAGACCCTGGCAACAAAAGTAGTTACCACAGTTAGTTAATTTTTATTTCTATTGGGCATGATAAATTTAATTCAATAGTTATATACATTTCAATTGGCTTTGAAAATTATAAATTTATAAACTCAAGTTCCATTTCCTTTTGGGATACTATCTTACAAAGACTCCAGTTTGCAGTAAGGCTCATTAAGGAAGGGAATGGCTCAAGTGCCTTTAGCCTCCTGGCTATGGGTGAGATAGGACCTCTGTTGGTCTTTTCTGTGTCGAACACACAGATTGCAAACCCAGTGCCACTTTGAGATCTTTGGCAGCAGTTAACTCTGCAGCTCACACATGATTGAGATGGGTAATGTCTGGGGGGCGCTCACCAACCTAAGACAGAGTGCCTGTGTGGCCTGGGCATGCGTCTCCATGACGGGTAAGGTGACCTGCTGATGTCCCACGCAACCTAAGTCAGAAGCTCATTTTTTAGTAAAAGGGGGACCTGTAGGGCCCTGATCCCCGTTTTGGGTTAACTGTTGCCTTGCTTGCTGACCTTGACCTTGATATCCTCCCTATGCTAATTCCCTGCTGGATTCCACCCTCCTGAATGCTTAAGGGAAGTTCCTTGTCTGCGTATCCTGCATAATAGACGTTAACAGCTTAGATGCAAGATTGTAAAACATCAGTAGCGAACTTCTGCCCTCTGGGGTTCTCCCATTGTGCTGTAAGCCTGTACTTAAGACCTCTTCCCTCCTTCAATAAACAGCATTGGCATTAAAAAAAAAAAAGAAAAGAAAAACAAAACAAAAAGCCATCCCATCTTGTTTATCCTCTACTCCTTTACTAAGAGGTGTAGTAGCCATAAGGAGCAGGAGTATTGCTATAATTGTTTCAGCTATTTGCAAACTCTTAATGGAAAAGCTGCTTCAGAGTTTCATGGAGTTAGGTTCTATACCTTTCCCTGCCAGCAGCTGGTGGTCAGAGATGTGTAAGTCCTCTTTGCTAGTTGTCAACCTAAGATAGAGTACATTGGCAGAAAGGGTATCTCGAAGACGGGTAACTGTTGAAAAAAGTGACCTAAGACAGGCACAGTCAATCTGAGGGGTGTGAGGGGCCCTTTATACTATTAAGAAGGGGAAACTGTGGTGGCCCACAGAGGCTTCCTAGTGAGAACTTACTCAGGGTCAGAGAATCTGAGCTTTACCGAGCAGGACTGCATAAGGAGATGATTTGGTCATGGGCATGTTTACCAGGTGTTTGGGAGAGTCTACACTTGGCTGTGCAGTGTGCTTTGGTCTTGATAGGGGGAAACCTTTTGCCTCTCCCCTTGGCATATTATAAAAAGCCCTTTTGAATAAAGGACTGGACAGCTGGGTGATGACCCAAGGCCCTCCTGATGCTATCCTGTGTCTCTGTGTTTTTTATCGTCTCTTTCTATCTTTCTAACTAATATTTCCTCATACCTCTCTCCTCCATACAAGAACCCTTCAAAAGGTGGGAGCAGGTTGGAGCTGGACTCCAGCAGACTCCCACAGCTCACCACTGGCATCTTAACGAAAACGAAGTAGAACAGAAAGATGGCCAAATGTGTGACATCCATTTTCTGTCGCTGTAACAAAATCTCTGAGGCTGAGTAACATAAATTCAATTAGCTCACAGTTAAGGAGGCCTGAGTTCCAAGATGCTGTTTGTAGTTGGAAGTTTTCCTGTGTCCCGCCTGGTCCTGCAGCTACTCAGACCCAAGTAAACACACAGAGGCTTATATTATTTTTAAAGCATGGCCACGGCAGGCTTCTAGCTAGCTAACTCTTATATCTTAAATTGACCCATTTCTATAAATCTATACTTTGCCTCGTGGCTTGTGGCTTCGTGGTACTTTACATCTTGCTTCTCCTGGCGGCGGCTCGCAGCGTCTGCCCTGCTCTCCTTTTCTTCTGTCTCTCTTGGATTTTCCCTCTGAGCTGCCTTGTCATATGGCTTTATTTATCAACCAATCAGAGCAACACATATTCACAGTGTACAGAAAGACATCCCACAGCACCTGTTAATAAAGTCCCCACCCCACCCCACCCCACCCCCGCTGCCACCAGGAGTCACCAGCAAATGGCTCACAGGAGGGGAAGCAATCCCTTTTGGAAGCAGGAAGAGACTGCTGGCCTGGGCTAGCCTTGGACTCGGGATCCTGCCTCTGTCTCCCAGTGCTATGTGACAAGTGTGCCTCACTGCCAGGTTTGGTCTAAATCCCATTTCTTCCGTGTGTGTGTGTGTGTGTGTGTGTGTGTGTGTGTGTGTGTGTGTGTGTATAGACCGGAGGACATTCTCCTTAGCTTAGAGCCCACTCAACGGCTAGGCTGGATGGCCAGGGGTCCCCAGGATCCACGGCCTCCACCCACAGTGATGGACCACAGGCCAGTATCACCTCTCTGACTTTATCTCAAACCCCCACCAATGATTTTAAGCATGAGGGTTAAGAGAGAGAAAGCCCCCCGACCCCCAGCATTCAGGTGCCAGCTTCTCTGATGTGGAGCCCTGGCTCCAAGTCTTCACAGGATCTGGGTGGGTTCAAAGCTCCTGAGTTCACAGGGGGATCCTGAGGCATCCATACCAGAACAACCGATGAACACCTGGCTCCCAGCTGCAGGCTGATAAGACATCGTTACTTAACCAAGGTCTTGCTTGAGGTTCTCAGAAACTGTCCAGGCTGACCAGGGAAAAGAGGCCCCACCCACGGCCACACACATGCAGGCTCCAGCCTGCACCATTGTTACCCTAGGGTGAAGTATGTATACACGGAAGGACGGGCTGGTGAGTCGGCTCAGAGGGCGAAGGTGCTTGCAGTCAAGCTAATGACCTGAGTTGATCCACACGAGGTAAAAGGTGAAAAGTGGCATCTGCAAGTTGATATCTACATCTGCGTCATGACATGCATGCATCTTATCCTAAAGGACTAAGTGTAAAAATAAAAATAGAAATCTGTGTAAGAAATGTGCTGACGGTCATCCTAGCGAGAGGCTCGGGACTCTGGGATGAGACGTCCCTCTTTCCTTCCTTCCTGCCCTCAAGTGTTCCAGGCACCACTTCCCAGAGTCCCCCTGCCGAGGACCCAGCTTCCACCCCAGGACCCTTGGGAACACAATCCTTAGTCTACAAAGCAGTTGACTGCTGAAGGGTCACAGTTTGGTCGAAACACAGTCTTGTTCTCTCCTCAGCGACAGCCGGCAAGAGCAGTTGCCGGTGAGTTTGTGGGGACTGGGTACCGCCTGGTGCCATGGCCCCAGGCTTCCAGTTCCTCAGATGTATTGATTTTGGAAACTTCAGTCCTGGGCACAGAGTCTATGGTCTTTCTCGGGATCTGACTGCAAAATGCTTGTGTATTTTGCTTGTGTAAAAATGCTTGGTGGTACATGCCTGTCACTCCAGCAGTCAGAGGGCCCGAGGCAGAATGATCATGAGCTGGAGTCAGCCTGGCCTACATAGGGGGATCTAGTCTAGCTTGGGCTACTAAGCAAGAACCTGACTCAAAGAAAAAGTAAAGCTTAGATGGCTGTGGGCACATAAGCACAAGTGAGCCATTGTTCACTGGTGCAATTTCCTGTTCAGTGAGTGAGTGAACGAATGAATGAATGAATGAATGAATGAATGAATGAATGAAGCCAAGGTGGAGGGGCCCCTGAATCACCCTGCCTGTCTCTTCTCACAACTTGTGTCCTTAATTGTCAGCATCTCAACCCCAAACTGAAAGCTGTGAAGGTCCCACGTTCATAACATATATAATGTGTGTGAGAGACAGAGTGGGAAGGTCAGCTTAGCGCACCCCTCATCCCAGCACTGGGGAGGCGGCGGCAGGGGGATCAGGAGTTGGAGCGCAGCTTCCGCTACAGTGAGCTTGGGTACAGGACACTCCAACAACAACAACAACAACAAACAAAAACAAAAGCAGGGAGGAGGCTGGAGAGCAGGCTCCAGGTGAAGAGCAGCTGCTACTCTTGCTGAGGACCCGAGTTCGGTGCCCGCTCACAGCCGCCTGTCACTCCGGCGCCCGGCGAGCCGACGCCCTCTTCGGGCCTCCGTGGGCATTGCACAGACTCCCCAACAAAAATCTTTCCAAAAAGGAAAATGTTTTCCGTCTGTGGACTGGGAAAGAACCGGCGGAAAGCCGGAGTCCGCTGCTCCCCTTAGATGGCCAGCGCCTCTGCGTCTGGCAGAGTCACGGCAACACGGAAACACGCGCCGCCTCCACGCGCGCCGCCCGCCGGCCCTCGCGCGCCGCCCCCGAACCAACCCAGAGCCGCGCGCCGCCCGCCAGGCCCCACCCTTCCCCACAGCGATTGGCCAAGCTTCTGCCCGAGGCGCTGCCCCTTCATCCCTGACGGGCACCATGAGCAGCCAATGGAAAGAGCGCCCGCCCTCCCCGAGGCCGTTGGAGGCGGGCATGGGCGGGCCGTTGGGGGGGCGGGGCCGTGCAGCCTGGTAACCGTTGCCGGGCGCAACGCCCCGCCCCGCGAGGGCTGCGCGAGGCCGAAGCGGGCGGGCGCTAGGTGCGGGCGGGCGGGCGGCGGGAGCCGGAGGAGGAGCGGCCGGCGCCGCCACCGCCGCCGCCATAGAGACTGTAGCCGTGGAGACTGTTACTTGCCAACGCGGAGCGACACGCAGCGGCCGCCGCCGCGGGAGCCGCTACCCGAACTCCCCGCCGAACTCCAGGTGAGCGGTGCGGGCCCTGGCGGGGGGCGGCGGCGGGCGGGGACTCCGCTGGGGGGGTCTCGGGGGCGGGCGTGGCGGGACCCAGCGCCCCAACTTTGCAGGCGCCGACCTCGTCCACTTCTGATCCGCACCTCTGATTTGAGGGAGCCCTGGGCTCGGGCGGGGGGAGCCCCGCTCACACTCTCCAAAGTTTGTGAAGTGTGGCGATCGCTGGCCGGGTTTGACGTGCTACATCTAACTTTGAGGGGCGGGGACTCCAGAAGACCCCCTTGTCTCTTGTTTTTACCCAGAAGCTCCTGGAGCGCTGAGGCGCCCCCAAAGTAGCTCCTCACTCTGGTTACCCTCAAAGCCTGGATTGGGGGCGTCCCCAATTCTGCTCCTTACAGTCACCACCCAAAGCCTGGATTGGGGGCTCCCACGGAGCCAGCCTTTCTCACCCAAGTCTGAAAACCCAGGGGCATCGTCTCCCCTTTACAGTTCTGAAATCGGGGTACACTGGGACCCCGGCTGTCATCCCTGAACCTGACTCCGAGGGCACCCTCTTGTTTGCCCCCTAAGTCCCAAGCGCCCGGTTCCCTCCTTGACTCAGACACACTGGATTGGAGGGCACCGCCCCCGACACCCCTTTCCTGTGCTTTGACCGAAACGGTGCGTTTGTTCTGGAGAGGATTCCTCCCCACTTCGCACTCTATTGTCCACCCCACACTCCCCGGCGCCCCAGACCCTCGGACCCCCTCCCCCGCCGCGTGGAACCCCACAGCACTGCCTTTGGGGGGTGTCCCGGGGCCCGCAGTCCTTTCCCACGCCGTCCCGGGGAGCTCACGCGCACTCGCAGCTTCCTCTTCGCTGCCGGGATCCGCAATCCAGAAAACTTTCCCGAAAGAAAACACGGTGTGAACCGTTTGCAGAAGGAGCCGGGAAGCCGGGAGGGTGTGTGCGCGCCGGTGCGTGTGGACCCCACCCGTGCACACGCACGCACACCCCAAAACACCCATGTCCTCCTCGCCCCTCCCCGTGGGCCGCGTCCGCGTTCGCAGTCGGGATTCGCCAGAGCAGCGGTTGTTTCCTGGGCCAGCCCCAGCCGGGAGCTCAGCAGCCCCGGGCAGACCCCAGGGGGGTGCCGGCCGCGGAGGGGGAGGGGGCGGCGCACTGGGAAAGCAGCTGGCCGCGCCTCTCCAGAGACCTCACCCCTACTTGAGCGCGTCCGGGGGTGGCACTCCGGTCCCCAGTCATTGCCTTGCTTTGCTCGCAGCTTTACACGGGAATCCTGTTCCGCCGAGGAAAATCCTAGGATGATTAGGTGTTAAATACCTATTAGCACGAATCACTTGCGCACAGTGTGGCCTCTGACCTTTCCCTGCAAGTATGCGTTCTGATCATACCTCCCCCACTCACCTCTCTTACCCCCTCCCACTCCTGATGACCCCTCCTCTGGCTACCCAGCCCCTCCTCTGCCTTTTGCCTCTTTTTCCTTGAAGAGAGTGGGGTTCAGTTGGGGTTGCTCTCGGGAGTGGGGCCACCCCGAGGACAGTGGCTCCTTCCACAGCAGTCGCCTTAACTGCCCGTAGGTCCTCAGGGTCAGATGATTATTGTCAAGTGATTCACTTTTCTGTTGAACTTTTTACATGCATTTATTTATTGTGTGTGGCTACCCGGGTGCCCCCACACACGTGGTCCAGGACCTGGGGTCAGCAGTCCTGGTGACAAGAGTCCTCACCTGCTGAGCCACCCCTGGCTCTGCAGTGAGCTTTGAAGTGAGGTAGAGACACTTCCCGAGCGACCGTGGTATAATAATAAAATAATGACACAGGACTTTTTAAAAACCTTTCCTGTCTGTCTTTTTAACCTCTTTGGCCAGTCTGTGGAGGGTGCTTGTCTGGGGGGGGGGGGTGACTGAGTTTGGAGGCTGTCCCTGCCCTTCCTCCGGCTCGGGTTCAAGGACTAGAATGGACTGGAAAATCCCCCCGGGTGTGGCCACTCACCCACTCCCGCTGGAGAAACTGGAGAAGCCAGAGCTCCGGCCTCAGGGAAAGGATCAGGCCACCATGTCCACCGGCACCGCCGGAGGACACACTGAGGGGCGGGAGCCGGGGAGCAGATGGTGGATACTTTGAATCAGTGATGGCTGAACAAAATGTTACAAAGTTCTGCTGCCTGTCAGGTGGGTCCCTGTGGACCTGAGCCCTAGAGCCACCCACTGCAGGCTTGTGAACAAGCTCATAATTCTCTTGCTGCGTGAAGAGTCCCTGGTGCCTTCAATTGCACTAGTTGTGGTATTTTCTCAAATCTCTATTATTTCAGTGTGTGGGCATCACCTCGCGTGCACGTCTGGAGGTCGGTGCACAACTTATAGGAGTTGCTTCTTTCCTTCATGTGGGTCTTAGGGATCAAACAAGGGCTATCAGGCTTGGCGGCAAGCTCCCTCCCAGTCCCATTGGTGATATAAATATTCATCTATGCTAATTAGCACAACTAATATATTCACACATTAATTAGTTCATCTATAAACTAATAATTGCTTGGCTTGTTAAATCCTCAGCTCTAAGAAATCGCATGGTATATGTTTTGTTTCTTTCTTTCCTTGTCTGCCTGCTTGTTATTGAGGTGTAGGGCTCTGTATGCCAGGCAAGCATTCTGCTGCTGCTGCCCAGGCCTCCTCGCCCGGGTTCTTTTGATTAACCTGTATTTTTTGAGACAGGGTCTCACTCTGTAGACAAGGCTGTTCTGGAACTTGCTATGTAGAGCAGGCTGGCTTTGAACTCACAGAAACGCCCCCCCCCCCGCCCCCTACCCTTTACTGGGATTTCAGTGCTGGATGGGGCTCCCCAGCATTCGTGTGTGCACAGGTGATGCTGCTCCTTTGTAGATTGTTCCTGATACCTGAGGTGGCCAAGTCCAGCTCCCCGTGGTCCCCCACGTCCATTTCCCCCATGCCTTACTGTTCCACGAGTGAGCAGCAGCTGGGCACTCAGATTGTGAAGCCCTCAGGCTGACCCAGGGGCCATCAGCAGCTCCCAGGATACCCCACCCTTTTGTCTGGATGCCGTTTGTCTCCATACTGGAAATGACAGTGGTTAAGGCTCCCATCTCCTCTGGGGTCCTGCCCAGTGCCCTACGGACTGTAGTGTTGGGGATTCACTCAGGACCACATTCATTTGTACCGTGACCCCAGCTACAAAACAGTACCCGCTGGAATTTTAACCTCACTGCTCATGTTGAGTGTTCTCTCCTCACCCCACTTCCCGCCTTGGGCATCATGGTGACCGTGAGTTGGCTGGGTGGCCAGCCCAATGGGCAGGGCAGCTTTGACATCTGAAATCACCAACTTTCAGATGCCAACACTGTGATGTCTGGAAGGAAGCCACCGGGAGGCAGGCTGGCCTGGCCGTCATGCCAGGACTTGAACTCAGTCCCCAGGACCAGCCCTCTGCACCTCGGCTCTTACAGCCACATTCCTGTCATAGGAGGTGTGGGCCTAGCAGGTTCTGCCACCCTGCCCAGCACCCTGGCAACTCTGGCTTCCTCTTTTGGGTCCTAGTGAATCCTGTGATTTCCTGCCAAGATGACTGACCGCTCCTAATTCCTTATAGACCCAGGGCCTGCTGCCGCTGGGGCGTGCATCACGGGGACTCACTGATTAACTCAAGGAATATTATTCAGCCATTAAAAATAGGTAGAGTGGAGCTGGAGAGAGGGCTCAGGGTTAAGAGCACTTGCTGCTCTTGGAGAGAACCTGGGTTTGGTTCCCATTCCCACACAGCCTTCTCCAGCTCCAGCTCCAGGGGATCTGTCCTCTGACCTCCATGGGCACCAGGCATGCATATGACGCACAGATGCATGCAGGCAGAACCTTCACATACATCAAGTAACAAAACTGTAAGGTAGGGAGAGTGACGTGCTGGGGCCCAGTGGTAGAGCGTTTGCCTGGTGCACACAGAGCTCTGGCTTCCGTCCCCAGCACCCGGAAGACCAGAAACCAGGTGTGCAGAGCAGGCCTGTCATCCAGCACTGGGGGGCAGAGGAAGAAGATCAGGGTTCAGGAAGTGCAGAGGTCCTGGGGTGGAGTGCTGTGTGGGATCCACTGGGCACACTCGGGGCAGGGGAAGAGGGGGCGGCTGCGACCTGGTGACAGAGGGAGGTGAGGTGGGGTGGAGCCATGGAAACTGGCTGGCAGGCGTGAGATGGAGGTGTTGAGCTGTGTCCAGGGCCCATCAGATGCGGGCCACCATCCTCACTGGCTTACCGTCCCCTTGGGGTGCAGAAGGTGTTCTGACGGGGGCCAGGGCTTCGGCAAACCTCAGAGTGGCTGACGGGGAGAAGGGGCATGGCCTGTTTTCAGGAAACTTCCAGAAGGTCTTAGCCTAAGCAGGGGTTGTTAACAATGACTCTTGGGTCAAAACCTGTTGGTTATTTTTAAATTGTGTAGGTGGGCGGCTGTGGTAGACTAGGTTGGCCTCAGACTTGCTGTGTAGCCAAGGATGGCCTTAGACTCCTCCTCCTCATTCTGACATCACCTACTGAGCACTGGGTGACAGGCGCATGCCACCAAAGCTCCTTGCCTGATAAGCCGTCACTCTACCCACTGAACCCTGGACTCCAAAACTGCTCATGTACAAAGCAGTGACAGACATGAGCGCGTGTGACACACAAGAATGTGACCATTGGGCCCGAGCCGCGTCTGTCTGCCCGGCCCTTCCCTGTCCCTGTGTCTTGCTGGGCTGGAGGTCTCTGGGGTCAGAGCTTCTGGTGTCAGCACTGGAGGCTGCAGCTGCAGTGGGGGTGGACAAGGACCCAGTGTCTGTCCCCAAGGCTCTCCAGGGCCTGGTGCTCAGCATGGCGTCCCAGACTCCTGAGCACAGTGACCTCGGGGGTGTAGAGGGGGTGAGTTGTGTGCTCGAACACTGAGAGGACAGCGGTGAGCAGGGAGCTGGGGGGGGGCGCGGGGCAGCCACAGGACAAGGGTGTCCAAGTCAGAGGTCGGCTTCAGCGTGGACATGGGATGAAGACACGGATGGAGGAGTCCGTGATGTCCACCCGACTCACAGCTGGCCTGTGTCACCACAACCCAGCCACACGAAGAACATCTGTGTGGCCATCTCCATCTCCAGAGCTCCCTCCCACCCTGGTGAATGGTCTTCAGCCATTCACCACCAACTTCCAGCCTCTGGTGCCACTGTCCCGGCTCCTGTCTCTGGATCTGAGGGTTTGGGGGACCTCCTGTGGGTGGATGTCTGTGTCTGCCTCCTTTTAAATGAGCATTGTGTCCTCAAAGTCCCTCTTTGCTGGTCATCCCCCCATCCACCATGCATCCACCTGTCCACCTCTCCATCCACCACGCATCTACCCGTCCACCTATCCATCCACCACACATCCACCTGTCCACCTATCCATCCACCACACATCCACCTGTCCACCCATCCACCACGCATCCATCCATCCACCTATCCATTCACCACACATCCACCTGTCCACCTATCCATCCACCACACATCCACTTGTCCACCTATCCATTCACCACACATCCACCTGTCCACCTATCCATCCACCACACATCCATCCATCCACCTATCCATTCACCACACATCCACCTGTCCACCCATCCACCACACATCCACCTGTCCACCTATCCATCCACCACACATCCACCTGTCCACCCATCCACCACGCATCCATCTGTCCACCTATCCATTCACACATCCACCTGTCCACCTATCCATCCACCACACATCCACCTGTCCACCTATCCATCCACCACACATCCACCTGTCCACCTATCCATTCACCACACATCCATCCATCCACCTATCCATCCACCACACATCCACCTGTCCACCTATCCATCCACCACACATCCACCTGTCCACCTATCCATCCACCACACATCCACCTGTCCACCCATCCACCACACATCCACCTGTCCACCTATCCATTCACTCACACATCCACCTGTCCACCTATCCATTCACCACACATCCACCTGTCCACCTATCCATCCACCACACATCCATCCATCCACCCGCCCACCCACGTCCTCTGCTGTTGTTCCCACCTGGACACTAAGTCACATTGAACCGAGGCCTCTGAGCAGAAGGAGCTGAGTAGAAACAGATATGGCAGAAGAGCAGGTCACCTCCAAGACTGAACACCAAGGAGACTGAAAGGTCAAAGCAGGGGCATCTCAGGAGAGGAAGGTGTAGTGGGCTGTGTCCCAGAAAGACAAGGTGGCTCGCCTCAGTCCTGGCTCACTGTGGCGGTGACAGGCGCCAGTCTCCCCTAGCCCTGCAAACTGTCTTGTTTCCTGCAAACCGTTTGCCTCAGAAACACCACTTTGCCCAGAAGACATTCTCTGCAAGAGGTGGTCTGTGGGCTAGGTTCCTGGAGGAAGTTTGTAGAAATACTGCTGGCTTCCGCATGTCATCACCAGTCTTTCCCGCTTCTCATCTCTGGGCACCCAGTGGATCAGAACCGCACTGGAACCTCGGTTCCCAGGACAGTAAAGGAACACTTTCCCCCACTTTTCTAGGAGACTCCTTCAGGCCTTCCTTTTCTGTCCAGTGTTCTGGAGCCAGTGTCCATTCAGCAAATATTCGTGGGCCCAGCCAGGCACCGTCTGAGGTCCTTAAATTGACTGAGTGACTGCCCGTGTGTCACCTTGTGGAAAGCTAAGGGCAGGAGGTGCTGGGGAGGTGGTCACGTGTTAGCAACCCCGGTGAGAGCCTGGCCCGTGCTCCAGGAGTGCATGCTGTGTGAACCCTTAAAAGGCCTGCAGAAGCCTGCGTCTTCCCAGCCCGGAGACTGTCAACCATGCTCCTAGCCTCGCCATAGGCCAAACATGGCGCCCCCAGCAATTTCCGGTCAGGGAAAGAGTCTCCTTCCGCTCAGCTGGCGACTTCCGGTCTGGAATGGACCCTTCTACCTCAAACCGTGTGGCCAGCGGACAGGGCCGGGGTGGGGGTGGGGGCAGATGGATCCCCGGGCCCCCACGGAAGGTCCCTGGTAGAGGGTGTGAAGTCCTAGCTCAAATGCAGAGGCTGAGCACACAGTGGAGGGTTAAGTGCTTGGCTCTGTTTGGCCAATGGCAATGCCCAGATTCCGTGCTTGTTCTAGTTTGGAAGTTTCCAGAGGTTTCACTGTATTTAAAACTGAATGTGGGACAAATGCAGCCCTTCAGCAGACAAAGCAGTTTTGTCGTCTGTCTGTCCATGCATCCCACCATCCATCCATTCCTAAACCAGAGGAAAAGGAAGTTGGGAAGAAACTCCCAAGTATTGCAATTTTATTTCTTTATTACACCTTCCCCATTTATTTGATGAGATTATAATACTTTATTACGTTTTAAATTTATCTTGGTGTCTGTGTGTGGAAGTCAGAGGACAGCTTGTGGGAGTCAGGTCTGTCTGTCCATCCATCCTGTGGATCCCATGGCCAGAACTGAGGTCGGCAGGCTTAGCAGAGGAGAGGCGTCTTTATCCCTGAGCCCTCTGGCCGGTGTGTAGGGGCTGCAGGGTCGTCCTGGAAGCTGGTCCTGACCCAGGCGGTGTTCCGGGAGGAAGTAGCCACTGGATGGGAGAGGGCGGTCTTTGATTTTGCTACCAGATCTTGCCCCTGGCTGTGTGCTCCAGGATATGCACTCTCCCTCAGCAGCTCAGCTCTCTTGCCCTGGAGTGTGGGTCTTGGGATGCTAGGCCCCTCCCCACCCCACCCCACCCCACCCCCACACACTCCAGGTGACTTCCTGCTGAGCAAAATGCCCATTATGAAAGAAAAATATATCCTGAACGTTACTATTGACGTGCTGGAAGGGGTAAAGTGGCTTGGGACAGCCTGGTCTCGCTGCTGCTTTACAGAGTTCAAACCCCAGACACCCAGCAGCCTAGCAAATACTCACTCGGGAGTCATAGGACGCCCTGGAGCCCAAGGCTGATCTCCACCTGAACGCTTTGCTTACACCTTCCAAGTGCTAGGTGTGCCCCACCCAGCTCATGTAATGGGGTGCTGGGGATGGAACCCGAGGTCACATACATGCTAGCAAGTTCTCTACCCGTGGGCTATAGCCTCTGAAATTCAAATTACAAACCGGTTAAAGAGATGGGTTGAGTGTAGATCAGAAGTTGAGCAGCGCCCCCCTTGCATCTCCTAGTGAGGGGCTGGGGGCATGATCAGGGGTGGGCACTCCCCACCCCTGCCTAGAATCCCTCAGTGAGGGGCTGAAGCATGGTCAGGTGTGGAGCCCTCCCCCCCCCCATAGGTTTCCTATTGGCTGGTAACAGGTTTCTCCCGGATGCAGTCAGCCAGATCAGGCCAAATTGAAAAAGCAAAAGAATATTTAAGCAAAGCAACTCCCGGGTGACTCCTCCAGCCCCCCGAGATCAAGGTGGGGGGAGGGGCAGGAAAAAATCACACGGCCAATCTAAAGGAGGGAGCTTTAATTCCCTGTAGGCGCATCGATGATGAGTGTCCGCCACAAGCTGGGTTTGCGCCCAATTATAACGCTTTAGGCAGGGATTGGACAGCTTCAGGGGAAGAGCCCCCGCGATTGCCACTAGTGCGAATGCCGAACTGAACTTCTTGGTAGTTTTTCTGAATGGGCAGGGTTTGGAGGCAGAAATGGGGCAGGAGGAGGTTCCAGCCGAACACCCTCCCACACAACCCCCACCCTCGGCTAGAATTCCCCTTATCGGTGGGCCGGGGGCGTGGTCAGGGTGGAGCCCCGCCTAGAATCCCCCAGTGAGGGGGCTGGGGGCGTGGTCAGTGTGGAGCCCCGCCTAGAATCCCCAGTGAGGGCTGGGGGCGTGGTCAGGGTGGAGCCCCGCCTAGAATCCCCCAGTGAGGGTCTGGGGGCGTGGTCAGGGTGGAGCCCCGCCTAGAATCCCCAGTGAGGGTCTGGGGGCGTGGCTCACGAGGTGGACACCTTGTATGTCTAAGCACAGCCAAATAAATGAGAAACCCCAGCAAGTTCGAGGATAGCAAAATATTGCTGATTGCTTCCCAGTGGCGCAGGATAAATACTCCTGCAGCTGGCTGTTGGGTAACTAGGCCCTCAGAGCAGCTGCGCTTTGTGGATCCTGGCATCTTGTTGGTCTGGCTCCTTAAGGTCCTCTATGGCTGTTAGGAGGTTCCCGGGTCTTGGATGAAGTACTGCAGCCCAGTATCTGAGGCTGACTTTATGACACTCTGCTTCTTGACCTGCTTACCAGAATGGAGGAATTTGTGTGTGTGTGTGTGTGTGTGTGTGTGTGTGTGTGTGTGTGCTTCTCACTATGTTGCCCAGGCTGGCTTCAAACTCCCGTCCATCCTCCTGCCTCTGCCTCTGGCGTGCATGGTTGACAGGCATCCCCACCAGGGGATAAAGTGCTGTTTCAGGAGCCTGCCCTGTACACATTTCTGCAAATTGGCACAAGTAGCTCACGGTCCCCAGGTAGAGGCAGCTGCAGAGTGCTGTGGGCAAGGAGGCCAGAGTTGGCTGGTCCACAGCAGATGGCCCGTGTCCGCTGGCCCCACAGCAGACAGCCCGTGTCGCTGTCCACGGGCAGTCGGTCGCTGCTGCTGCTGCTGCTGCTGCTGCTGCTGCTGCTGCTGCTAGTGTTTCTCAGTTGTAGCTAAAAGCAGTGTGTGTGGAGGCATGGCAAGGGCCATGTGCCAATAAAACTTTATTTGCAGATGCTGAACTGTGAGTTTCCTTTTATTTGAACTTGTCACAAAATATTTTGATTTTTGATGCCTTCCAAGCACTTGAAAGAAAATTCTTACCTGCCTTGATGACCCCATAGAATTCAAGCCTGGTGACCTTGCTCAACCAGGGGCTTGATATAACTGGATTCCGGGGAGACTTAGGTAGAACGTGGAGAATGAAGGACACAGAAGAGAGAAGAGAATGGAAGAACTAGATGGGTAAGAACTTGAGAGGAACAAACTGAGATGGGGAAGAACTAGATTGAAGGGCTAGAAGAGAGGACTAGAGGAACGAGATGGAAGATGAGGAAGAGCCAGGTGGGGAAGAACAAGATGAGGAAGAGCCAGATGAAAAGGACCTAGATGAGGCAGAGTTAAGACGAGAGAATTAAGATAGAACTTAAGAGGGAACAGTAGATGAATATAGAGAGAAATCAGGCAAGAAAGGAGCTAGACATGAGAACAGAACTGAAGCTGTGTATAAAGGATGTTGTGCCAGAGGAATTAAAGCAAGTGGACTATAGAGCTCGGTGTGCTGAGATTCTATTTCCTGAAAATAGTCCTCACCGTTAGTAGTTCTCTCTCCTGAGCCCTGGGATGTATAATATTGAGGCTGGTCCCTCTAGTATTATACAAGAGAGGCCATGGCTGCCCCCTCCATGTCCACCTCACGTGCATTCTTTTCCCGTTCATGACCTCCCTGCCCAATGGACCCGTAGCCTTCTACATGTTCCACAATGTCAAGTAACATCCTGTAACTGTCTGAAAACGGTACCCACCCTAGCAGCATGCACACTTGGATGTCATCTTGCATCCTGAAGGCACCACAGAAGGTTCTAGAGCCCGTGAGGCCCCTCCCTGACCCACACCTCACTGCATCAGGTCCACCTCACCCACTCATGGTCCCCACGTGCCTGACGCAGCCACATTCCTCACTAGGAGCTGCACCCATGCGCCCTGCCAGGCTGGTTCCACAGCCACAAGTCCATGCTTGTCGCCTGGAGTACACCAGGGCTGGAGGAGCAGCCGGGCTTCCTGTCCCTCCAGTCCCCACTGGGGTGGGTGACAGGTGGGTGACATGTCCCTTGGCACACCCACCACCAAAGCGGGGCCCTGCTCCTGCCCGTGCGGCCCACATGCACCCCTCGCTCCTGCCCATGCCTCCTGCCCGTGCGGCCCACATGCACCCCTCGCTCCTGGCCACGGCTCCTGCCCGTGCGGCCCACATGCACCCCTCGCTCCTGCCCACGGCCTCCTGCCCGTGCGGCCCACATGCACCCCTCGCTCCTGTCCACGCCTCCTGCCAGTGCGGCCCACATGCACCCCTCGCTCCTGCCCACGGCTCCTGCCCGAGCCCAGTTCGCAGCAGTGCTTGCTGACCGGCCGGTTCTGCTGTGGTTTGCCTCTCTCTCTAGACAAACAGCTCGACACAGAATTTCAAAGACCATGACCCTAGTGTCAACTCTCCTCTCATTTTAAAATTCAATTGATAATTTTTTGAAAATACATTCATTCTGAGACACTAATCTCAAATATTTTCTTCTGCCTCTCCCATAAATATTCTAGAAACTTTTAGAATCTTCCAGAAACTTTTAGATTCTTCCAGAAACTACCAGTTTCGATCCCCTGCCACTGGCACTCCAGTGGTAAGGCTCGCTGCAGCGTGGCCCAGCGAGGCTGCAAACCCTGACCCGTCTTGTTTCGGGTTCCACATTGTGCAATGCCCTCTCTCCCTGCTCCATTCACCCCTCGGGCTGGGCTATTTATGGGCCTTGCCTAAGCAAGTGTTTGGCTGCGTAAGCAGACTTTCTAAAACAGGCCGCCCCCCCCCCCTGCAGGAGCCTCCCCCGCAAGGCCCCCCCCCAGGAGCCTCCCCGCAAGGCCCCCCCCAGCCTCCCCCGCAAGGCCGCCCCCCCCCACCACAGGAGCCTCCCCCGCAAGGTCTCCTGCACTTATTTGGTCCCCAAGTTCATCGCTGCCAAGGTCAGAAGGATTTTGACCTAAGTTTTCACGCCGGATTGTCTCGATCACAGGCAATGCCACGCATGCCTACTCTGAGGAAAGAGCCGCCCTGCACTGGGGCAGTCCTCAGCACTTAGTCCGCAAGTGGAGATGCAAATCCGCGTAACATAAGGTTAACCTGCAAAATTGTATTACCTGTATTTATTTCTGTGTGTGTGTGTGTGTGTGTGTGTGTGTGTGTGAGAGAGAGAGAGAGAGAGAGATGTGTGAGATGTGTGCGTGCATGTGCGTGTGTGTGTGCGCGTGTGTGTGTGTGTGCGCGCGCGTGTGTGTGCGTGTGTGTGTGTGTGTCGTGTGTGTGTGTGTGTGTGTGTGTGTGTGTGTGTGTGGTGTGTGTGTGTGCACGTGTGTGCGCATGTGTGTATAGGTCAAAGGACAACAGGAATTCATTCTCTCGAACACCATGGGGCTCCGGGGATTGAACTCCGACCCTCAGGCTTGCCAGCACGCCCCCTCATCCACTGAGCCAGCTCGCTGGTTCTTTTTATGTTTTGTTCTGTGACAAGGTCTTTCTGTGATCCTCCTGCCTCTCTGTTTTCAGATGCCAAGGTGACAGGCTTGCATCACCATCCCAACTTCTGTCTACCTCCTCTTCACATAAAAACTACTGTGCACTCAGATTGTTTAATTCTTGAGAATTCTGGAATACAATCAGGCAGTTACCGCTGGACTAACAAGCTTGCTGGTGTGTGCTGTGACGATTGTCCTGTTGGTGTGATTGCCTGTGCATCAGAACCCGTGGATGTTGTTGCTTCCGTTTAAGGCCGTGATTAGTTACTGCATCCTTCATTCAGCAAGCACAGTCTTAGCTGCACAGTTGGATGCTGGGAGATAGGCCTTCTTGGAGCACCATAGTGATGGAAGCCTTTGTTCTGGGCCTGGGCACAGGCCTTCCAGACAACCCTTGGGAGTTTGAGGCAGGAGGATTGAAAGTTAAAGATCAGCCTGGGCAGTTTGGTTAGATGCTGTGTCCTGATAAAAAGAAAAAGAAGCCTGGGAGCGTGGTCAGCGGGAGCCCCTACCAAGCATGCTCAAAAACTTTTTTTTTTTTGAGACAGGGTTTCTCTGTGTACTGGAACTCACTATGTAGATGAGACTGACCTCCAACTCAGAGAGATTCTCCTGCCTCTGCCTCCTGAGTGCTGGGATTAAAGACGTGTGTACCACTATTCCTGGGGCCAATATATTTCTTTTCACAGCAGATTTGTCGCAGCCAACAAAGTGTCTCAGTGGGTAGTGGAGCTTACCACCAACTCTGACTGTCCAGCTCATCCCCTGGACCAGCTGGAAGTAGAGAACCAGTTCCTGAAAGTTATCCACATGTATACTGAGACGTAAAAGCACACACTTGCATACACAAAATGTAATAGAAAAATCAGACTGCATTGAGGTGTATTTTAGACCACAAAGCTCACCCATTTGAAATATATTGCTCATTACACTTTTGTGTGTTCACAAAGTTATGCATCATCTCTAACCTGAATATTCCATGGTCTCCAAGGAAATTCCATCCCTGTGAGCTGCACCTTCACGCTCTCCTCTCTCCAACCCCAGCACCTACAGATCTACTTCCTGTCCTGAGATTGGCCTGTTGTGGAGTCCCACACTTTGTGGCCTTTTGTGTCTGGACCTCTCACTGAGTGTGGTGGTCTCAATGTTGCTGCATGTGGCTGTATGTGTCAGGGCCTTGCTATTCATGGCTGAGTAATACTCCAAATGGGGATGGAGCATGCTGGGTACCCATCCATCCTTCTAATATTGGCCAAGTGTGGAAAGGAGCTCTCGTGGGTGCTGCCCCACATCTCCTGGCCAGTGTGTTTCTCAGGGTGCATCCAGAGAAGAAAGGCATCTCTTACAGCTGGCTCCTCCCACCTGGCTTAGGGCAGCTCTTGAGTGGTGAAGCCATCCCGGCTCTTCTGGTAAAGGCTGAGTCTGCCCTGGGGTCAGTGGGGAGGCAGGAGCAGCGTCCATGTGGAGAGAGATATTGTTTGTTTTTGCTCTTTTGGGGGGCCCACCACCCAGCTCCCAAATAAATCACACACAGAGGCTTATTCTTACTTCTAAATTCCCAGCCTTAGCTTGGCTTGTTTCTAGCCAACTTTGCATGGCCTTGGTGTCACTGCCTCCTCCCCCTTGAGTGTCACCCACACGTTCAGGGATGGTCTGCTGCGTTCCTATCAGCTTTCTTAGAACGTGGAGCTCCAGGAGCAAGTGGACGAGTCCCAGCACAGGATGTAAGGAGTCGTCAGGGGAAGGAATGAGCCAGGCATGATGGTCGGGAGAATCTTGTAGCCTGGCTGACTAGCAGCAAGGGTGCTTCTTTATTTATACAGAATTTAGTAAGCAGGGATAGATTCATGTTGTTCCAAAACATAGAGCATATCAGTTTTGTTTTTAGACATGTTTCACCTTCTCTTGTTCATCTTTTAGTCATCATTAATAAACTATGACAGAACAGAGTTATCATTTCCAATCATTTTCCTCAAGTTTTGACATCATTGAGAGTTATCATTTTTATTCATTAACCCCATAACCCAATTTTTAAGAATCTAGAGGCTTATGACAGCCTGTGCTCAGGCTGGTAGCTTTTGTGGCTTCAAGGACACTAGACCAAAACAAGATCTTCAAGCCACTCCAGGTATTTTGCCATGTCCCAAGCAGTATATTATTAACTCTTAGTGGTTAGAGTGCCCAGAAAAAATCCTCAGGTCAAAGCTGCTGCAGTTATTATTAAAATTCTGACATAATACAATCAATGTTCACATTTATATCTTCATAGAATTTGTCTCTATGTCTAATCCTGGCATTCTGTTGTTCCTTGATCATATGACACCACAGTGACTCTGCTGCATGAGCTAACTTTTCTAAGAAAGGGAGGTCCTGACAATCTCATTCTTTTATCATCTTTTCCATTCCATACTTTGCTCATCACTATAGGTCTCTGTGTAGGGCTGAGGTAACTTCAGCTCATCTAACTTTGTTGCTGTGTATGCCATGTAATCACCTGAGTGTATAGTGGGAAGAGGCTTGCAATCTGGTCTGTGGGCAACTCCTCTAGCCCACCAAATCTTGGCCTTTTGAAGTTTACTTTGTTTTGAATATCTTGTTCCAGTGTAAGTGCAGGGAGAGATGCTTCAAGAATGTCTAATAGCCCCATGAAGAGACCTCTGGCTTCTTCTTTATGTGTCACAACCTCCAGGGCATAAGGAAGAAGTAGATAAGGATATCTCCCTCAAAGTGGGGGGCGGGTAGTATGCTCAGGACTTCCCTGGGGAAGCTTAGAAGCAGCATTCCTGGGAGAAGGCATAAATGATTCATAAGAAAATTCCCATCAATCCAGTATCGCCAAATTGTACAAATATTGAAAGTGCCCCAAGTATGTGACAGGTGGAGGTGAAAAGCAAAGGTGGCCTGGCAGCCGTCACGGGGCTCAGCTCTGCTGGGTCTGTGTCAGGCCGCTGTGCTGGCTTTGTGACTTCTGCCGTTCCCCTCAGATGTGGCTGTGCCATCTCGTGGCAGGTATCTGTTGAGTGAGTGTGTGACCAGTGGCCGAGCCCCAGGCTCCTAGAGTGCGGTGTGCCGTGGGTGGCCTCGGGCTCCGGGCGCGTGGGGACATTGAGGAGTTTGACATGAGTGGCAGCTGCTGATGTTCCTTTTCTGGCTCCTGGTGAGCAAGGCGCTGGGGTAGAAGTCGAGGGTGAGATGAAGGCTGCTGGGGGAGTTGCCTTTCCTGGGTCCTTTGTGGGCCATGAGCTCATCAGCACCAGGTCTGTCCCAGGTCGTAGCACAGCGCCCGAGTCTCAGCCGTCTGTGTGCCGCTGTCCTGCCGTGTTCGCCCTCTTCACTGCTGACCTTGACCTGGGCAGTCAGCATGATCGCAGCAACAGAGCCAGGTGCCAGCTCCCGGGGCGGGGCTGCTGGAGATGCCAGTGTTGTCTTGTTGTCCATGGCAACCCATGTGTCTGGACAAAACCCACACAGGCTGTTCAGAGTGGCAGGTCGATGGGCAGCCAGCAGCCAGGCCAGAGGCCTCCACCCCAGTGAGCACGAGGCCAATCACATGTCAGCCATGGGTTGTCACTCTTGGGTGGTGCTGAGAACTGAACCCAGGACCCTGCGTGCCAGGCGAGTGCTCAACCCTGAGCGGCGCCCCAGCGCTGTGGTGGTGGTGGTGGTGGTGTTGGAGACAAGGTCTCTCTTCACAGCCCTGGCTGTCCTGGAACTCACTCTGTAGCCCAGGCTGGCCTCAAACTCACAGAAATCCTCCTGCCTCTGCCTCCCAAGTGCTGAGATCAGAGTCATGTGCCACTGTCCCTGGCTGTGTGACTTGTGAAATCTACGTGGTGAGTGGAAGAGAACTTAGTGGACCTGCTGCACGCCGGTCATCCCAGCACTTGGGAGGCGGAGGCAGGAGGATCAGTTCAAGGTCATCCTGGGCTCCATGGAGAGTTTGAGGCCAACCTGGGCTATGGTGAGACCCCGTCTCAACCCCAACACCAGCAAAGCATTTGCAGTTATTTCACAGAATCCCCATGTCTCTCTTTCTGCCTTTCCAGAGGGCTCAGAACATTTATCCCATTTTCCCAAAATTATCCTGAGCTCCTCTTTTGGAGTTGACTTAATACAGAGCTCGAAATGGAGCCGCCAGAACCAGAATAAACCAGACCTGAACCCGTCCTGGACAGCACAAGGTTCACTCTGGTGTCCTGCTTGTCCTGGGGGAAGGCGGAGCTGGGAGATGACTGTCCTCAGATCTGCATGTAACCAGTCTCTTTTTT